>NC_141089.1:5728282-5834918 GCF_041138505.1 Cibotium barometz | reverse complement strand
TCTCTGTGTCTCCTAAGCTCAAGTAGGACCAATCCCAAGCATCTTTGATACTCAAACTCCATGACCCTACATAACGGCCCGAAACCCTCTCAGAAGAGGCAATGACATCTCCCTCGGATCTCATAATAGACTGTACATCGGCAAATTTAGTGCTCCTGTGTCTCTGCCTCCTGGTAGCATACCTGAGAAATGTAGTCCTCCAAGATCTGATGCACATATCACCTTGTCTCAATCCGCAGCTGGTGTGATGAGAGAGAGAGGGAGAGAGAGAAAGAAAGAAAGAAAGAAAGATATATTAAGCGTCTACTAAAGACCCGATACAATAATGTCCAAGGCATATCTCATCATGGAATGGAAAATAAAACAAAAAGAAAACATAAACATAGCTATCTCACTTGGGTGATACAAAATTGTCCATGGAAACTCATCATGAAGTATCCTGGCTACTGGATGAATCCATCCTCAGTGAGTGTGAGGAAGTGATCTCTGTAGAAGTTCATCTTCATGGGGAGCTCCGAAGGAGTGATCCATGTGCAATGGGTGTAGAGGTTGAGAAGATCTAACTGGATAACCCAGTTGGTATCCTCGTGAGAGAGCCGGAGAAAAGGGGAGTCCAAACTCTATTGAAGGGGGGGTAGGCGGTCCATGCGGAGCCCATATACTGAGAACCAAGTGGAAACTAGTGCATACTCTAGAGTGGCCCTCAAGTGCTAGTTAGCTGTCTTGAGGACTCCAGGGCAAGCCTCAAGTACTTGTGGGGATCCATGTGACTGATGCAATGGAGGTATGTGACTGTGTGGAAGAGTGCATCAACTACCAATGGGGGTGCAACAAACTTTGCCTGGATAATCTGGTGTGGGATTGATAGTTTGCTGCAGATCATCATGACCTGGGGCCTCTCAACTCGTTGCCAATCCTCATCAGATGAATCTGGGCCCAAGAAGGCTGCTCCATACATCAAGGCTAGTGTGACGAGGGAGTCAAAAAGCCAGCCCTTGGTCCTGGGCTCCTGGAAATGTGCTTGGAAGCACTGCCACTCAAGTAAGCTCAAGGCTGCATATCCCCGTCACTCTGGCATGTGCTGCAGGAAGCATGGTGAAGCGTGGGCCAGTGAAAGTAACACCAAGGTTGACATAGGATGAGACAATCTCCACAGGATCCCCTCTATATGTGAAGCTCAATCTGGATGTGAAGGGGCGGGAGGTATTGAAGACATTACCTTGGTTTTACCAAGGTTAACAGAGAGGTCCCGCTAAGTGCAGAAGTCATGTAAGGCATCCAACTGTCTTTGAAGCCCCTCGGCGCTGAGTCTGAGAGGAGGACGATGTCATTTGCATAAAGTAGTATGGGGATCAATATGCCTGCCAGTGTGGGGCCAGCCCCGCCTAATCTGTCAATGAAACTCGAGATCTCATCAATGTAGAGGCCAAAAAGAGTGGGTGATAGGGCAGCCCTGTTTCACCCCAATAGCGCTGGAAATCTCCTGTGATGTACCTCCTAGGGCTCTCACTCGTACGGTGATGGACTCATAGAGGGCGATGATCCTCCAAACCATGTTAGATGGGACTTCTATCCCCTGTAGACAGTGTAGAAGGCAAGCTCGAGATACAGTATCAAAAACTTTGCGGAAATCCACAAAGCAACAATAAATCCTCTGGTGTCGTGCTCTACCCTCCTTGATGATGGCACGGAGGGTGAAGATGTGGTGGAGTAGCTCCTCTGAAAGCCAGCCTGTCTTGAGGCTCTGCATCCGTGGCTATGCACATGATCGTCCTATAATTATTAGGATCAAGTGGATCTCGGGCTTGAGGATGGGGGTGATGGTGTTTTGGTGGACCAAGAGGGTGGAAATCCTTCACAAAGGGTGGCACTATTGAACATGTAGGCTAATAGGGGTGCCAGGGTATCATCGGCATGCGATGTACTCGGAGTGAGTCCCTCATGATCCTGGGGTCGCCCATTGCGTACTCTACAAATGGCCTTGAGGACCATGCCCTTTGTGAAAGTGGAGGTGGTGGGACAAGGATCTGATGGTGGGGGTAGGGATGGCTGGTGGGGGATATGAAAGCATAGGAGTGCCATGTGTCCGGGCAAATGATAGGTGTGGGAGGGCGATGTTCTGAGAGTTTCCTTGAGGCCTCTTTGCAGTTTGGCCCTAAGAAAAGTCGGTATAACTCATCCTCTTTCCGAGCATAGAACTCCCGTTTCTTGTGTTGAGTGAGCCGTTGAGAAATCCGTTGCGCTTGGCGTTTTGTGATTTGCCCAATCCGTACCTTATGCTTAAAATAGGAGCGTGTGGCCCGACATTCGTCATCATACAAACAGTTCTGGGGCATGGAACCGCAAGGTGGCTTGGCGGTAAACTGCCGTGTGCAGATGAAAGAAGTGGTAACGGACGTGTGGAGTATGGTGGTGAGCTGTGATGTGATGGTGGGACAGTAGGTTCCGCATCCAAGAGTTGGTTGTAGATGTGGTTGGAGTAAACAAGGTCAAGCTCGTGATCAAAAAGGACCTGAGTGTAATGTGAGATGGGGGGTGGTGGCGGAGGGGCAGGTGGTGTACAGGTAAGAGTGAAAGAGAGGTAGGCATGGTCAGCCTCAAAGGGGGGTAGCGGGATGGAGATGTCAGGGAGAAGGTGTGCCAAAACCGGAGATCCCATTAGGTAGTCCACTGTGCTAGTACCTCCTGAGTGAGGGAAGGAGGTGAGGGCGTCGGAGGAGGGCCATCGAGACATCCCGTTATAGATAACGAGACCATGTGCAGCTCCCAACTGTAAGAAATATCTCCCATACACCGTGACCTCCTCACGGTCCTGTGATGATCTCTGTAGCCGTGTGTTAGTGATGTCCTGCTCCTGTAGTGTGATAGGGTCATCCAAATCGAGTAGTGGGACCTGCTGACTTCCCGTCCTGGCGTTGAAATCCCCAAGCAGCAGGACTTCCCCCAACTGTGTGAGAACTCCATAATATCCCCATATAATGGTAAGTACGGTGACTGGCCATGTTTTGCGGCATAAGGAGAGTGGCGTGGTGCAAAATAACACACGGCAATGTGGATGACTCTACCACTGCTAAGCTATAGCCGCACCCAAAGATACCATGCATCTTCGTTCTTCCGGACGATGCTGAGAATCTATCGAAGATGCGATCTAAAAAGGATAGCTATCCCTCCAGAGCCACGTCCTCCTCCTGATGTGCGGGTCTCGCCTCGAAAAAGCTGACTCCCACGCATTCCCGGTTATGTATGGTAAGCCCCTCTCAGGACTCTGATGAGTCTCGGTATAGAAAATGACATCCGTGCCTGTGAGAATCTCGCTCAAGCCTCTTGGATTCAACCACAGCATGCCATTGCAGTTCCACACCCAATCTTTCTCAATGGTCTGGAGTTTTTCCGCAACTTATCACTCGTAGCTTTCAACTGCTCCAAGTCAGTCCTTAGACCCTCCTGAATATTCAGTTCCCCTTCCTGCACTGTATGGTCCTTGACCGTAGCCTTTAGTGCTTCCATTTCTGCCCAGAGTTCCCCTATCACTAGGGCAGCCTTTGGCATTCCTTGTTGCAACTGGGTCTCTTTCAACATCTGAATAACCTCCTCTTGGTCTTTCACTTGTGCTGCCAATTCTTCAATCTTGTTGTTCTTTCCCTGTATCTCCTTGCGGAGACCTTCCAACTGTTTTTCATGTTGGTTCAGGACCCTGTCCAGCACCTTCTTCTGTTCGCCCAACAACTTCTTGGTGTTGTCCTCTATTGTCTTGATGTTTGTCTTCAGATCCTGTAGATTCATTGTGGCTATTTCCCCCTAGTTGCTGCCTTACAGGCCTGATCAAGGGTTGGTGGGTGGGTGGGTGGGAACAGGAAAGCAGAGTGGCGTGAGCAAGGGTGGGTGGGAACAGGGAGGCAGAATGGTGTGAGCAAGGCGTGCTGGAAGCAAGAGTGCACCCAGCGCGTGCGTGCATAGCACGGCAACAAGGGTGCAGTGTAGCAAAAAGCAGCAACAGGGGCATAGTGGCAAAAAGCAGCGCAGCAAACAGGCGCGCACAGCGGGAATAAGGAGGTGGAATGGCGCAACGCGCGGGTCCGCTGGAAGCACTGCGCACACAGTGCATGCGTACGTGCACAACAGGGCTACAAGGGCGCAGCGTGGCAAAAAACAGTAACAGTGTCTCCCTCAGCTATGTCACCTGGAGAGGTATCTCGATGGCGATGGACCATGTCCTGGATCTGGAGCTGATGAGGTGATCGTGGCCGCCCGGGGGGGGGGGGGTGTGGGAGAGGTTCGGTCCGAGGTAACTCCGAGAGAGAAAGATATATTAAGCGTCTGCTAAAGACCCAATGGGCGTATGAGACCAAAGTGATACAATAATGTCCATGGCATATCTCATCATGGAATGGAAAATAAAACAGAAAGAAAACATAAACATAGCTATCTCACTGGGGTGATACAAAACTGTCCATGGAAACTCATCATGGAATACTAAGAACATAGAAACATGAGAGCAACATCAGCTCCTAGTAGATGGTATTCACTCTCCAAAATATCAAGCATGGGGCTAATGAGTATGGCCGAGATCTCCCTCAGCTATGTCATGTGGAAAGGTAGCTCGATGGCGGTGGAGCATGTCCTAGATCTGGAGCTGATGAGGTGATCGTGGCCGACCCGGGGGGGGGGGGGGGGGGGGGGGGGGGGGGGGGGGGGATGATCCAGGTGCAATGTGTGTAAAGGCTGAAAAGATCCAACCGGATAAACCAGTTGGTATCATCGTGAGACATCCGGAGAAAAGGGGAGTCCAAACTGTACTCAAGGGGGGGTAGGCAGTCCATGCGAAGCCCATATACTGAGAACCAAGTGGAAACTAGTGCATACTCCAGAGTGGCCCTCAGGTGCTAGCTGTCTTGAGGACTCCACGGCAAGCCTCATGTACTTGTGGGGATCCATGTGAGTGATGCGATGGAGGTATGTGACTGTTTGGAAGAGTGCATCAACTACCAATGGGGGTGCAACAAACTCTGCCTGGAAAATCTGGTGTGGGATTGATGGTTTGCTGCAGATCATACGGAAGAACATCATGACCTGGGGCCTCTCAACTCGCTATAAATCGTCATCGGATAAATATGGGCCCCGGAAGACTGCACCATACATCAAGGCTAGTATGATGAGGGTGTCAAAAAGCCAGCCCTTCGTCCTGGGCTCCTCGAAATGTGCCTGGAAGCACTGCCGCTCAAGTAAGCTCAAGGCTGCATATCCTTGCGTCACTTTGGCATGTGCTGCGGGAACCATGGTAAAGTGTGGGCCACTGAAAGTGACACCAAGGTAGACATAGGATGAGACAATCTCCACAGGATCCCCTCTATATGTGAAGCTCAATCTGGATGTGAAGGGGCGAGAGGTTCTGAAGACCATTACCTTGGTTTTACCAAGGTTAACAGAGAGGTCCCGCTGAGTTCAAAAGTCATTTAAGGCATCCAACTGTCTCTGAAGCCCTGCCGCTGAGCCTGAGAGGAGGACGATGGCATCTACATAAAGTAGTATGGGGATCAATATGCCTGCCAGTGTGGGACCATGCCCGCCTAATCCATCAATGAAGCTCGAGATCTCATCAATGTAGAGGCTGAAAAGAGTGGATGATAGAGGGCAGCCCTGTTTCACCCCAATAGTGCTCGATATCTCCTGTGATGTACCTCCTGGGGCTCTCACTCGTCCGGTGACGGACTCATAGAGGGCGATGATGCTCCAAACCATGTCAGATGGGACTCTGATCTCCTGTAGGCGGTGTAAGAGGCAGGCTCGGGGTACAGTATCAAAATCTTTGTGGAAATCCACAAAGCAGCAGTAAATCCTTTGGTGTCGTGCTCTACCCTCCTCGATGATGGCACGAAGGGTGAAGATGTGGTCAAGGGTAGAGTAGCTCCTTCGAAAACCAACCTGTCCTGAGACTCTGCATCCCTGGCTCTCTGCAAATGAAGTGAGCTCCGCCTCAAGCACTGATCCATAGAGTTTGGCCAATGTTTGGCCATTCATGATCGTCCTGTAGTTATTAGGATCAAGTGGATCTCTGGCTTTGAGGATGGGGGTGATGGTGTTGGTGGACCAAGAGGGTGGAAATCCCTCACAAAGGGCTCTATTGAACATGTAGGCTAGTAGGGGCGCTAGGGTATCATGGGCATGCGAGATGTACTCGGCAGTGAGTTCCTCATGATCTTGGGCTCGCCCATTGTGTAGTCTACGAATGGCCGTGAGGACCATGCCCTTTGTGAAGAAGGTGGAGGTGGTGGGGCGGGGGTCTCGTGGTGGGGGTAGGGGTGGCTGATGGGGGATATGATAGAGGGGGCGTGCATAGGACTACCATGTGTCCGGGCAAGTGATAGGTGTGGGAGGGCGATGTTCTCGGAGTTTCCTCCATGCGTCTTTGCAGTTCGGCCCTAAGAAAAGTCGGTATAACTCATCCTCTTTCCAAGCATAGAACTCCCGTTTCTTGCGTTGGGTGAGCCGTTGAGAAATTCGTTGTGCTTGGCGCTTCGTGATTTGCCCAATTTGTACCTCATGCTTAAGATAGGAGCGTGTGGCCCGACATTTGTCATCATACCAACAATTCTGGGGCATGGAACCGCAAGGTGGCCTGGTGGTAGACCGCCACGTGCAGATGAAAGAGGTTGTGGCAGATGTGTGGAGTATGGTGGTGAGTTGTGTTGTGAGGGTGGATAGGGGGACAATAGGTTCCACATCCTGGAGTTGGCGGTAGATGTGGTTGGAGTAAACAAGGTCAAGCTCATGATCAAAG
The DNA here is from genome assembly GCF_041138505.1 of Cibotium barometz. Classification (NCBI taxonomy): domain Eukaryota; kingdom Viridiplantae; phylum Streptophyta; class Polypodiopsida; order Cyatheales; family Cibotiaceae; genus Cibotium; species Cibotium barometz. Next base: position 5,828,140 of record NC_141089.1, on the reverse strand, counting down.
AGGACCTGAGTGTAATGTGAGATGGGGGGTGGTGGTGGAGAGACTGGTGGTGTGGAGGTAAAGAGTGAAAGAGAGGTAGACATTGTCAGCTTTAAAAGGGGGTGACGGAATGGAGAAGTCGGGGAGAAGGTGTGTCAAAGCCAGAGATCCCATAAGGTAGTCCACAGTGCTAGTACCTCTTGAGTGAGGGAAGGAGGTGAGGGCATTGAAGGAGGGGCATCGAGACATCCCGTTATAGGTAACGAGACCATGTGCAGCTCCCAGCTCTAAGAAATTTCTCCCATACACTGTGACCTCCTCACGGTCTTGTGATGATCGCTGCAGCCCTGTGTCAATGATGTCCAGCTTTTGTAGTTTGATAGGGTCGTCTAGATCGAGTAGTGGGACCTGCTGACTTCCCCTCTTGGCGTTGAAATCCCCGAGCAGGAGGACTTCCCCAACTATGAGAACTCCATGATATCCCCATATAATGGTAAGTACGGTGACTGGCCATGCGGTGCGGCGTATGGGGAGTGGCGTGGTGCAAAATAACACAGAGCAATGTAGATGACTCTGTCACTGCTAAGCTGTAGCCGCACCCAAAGATACCATGCATCCTCGTCCTTCCGGAGGATGCTGAGAATCTTTCGGAGATGGGATCTTAGACCTCATTGTGGGAATCTTACGGCATTTCAACTGACATTCAGAGGGTTTTTTGGCAGAGATTGTGGCATTCTTATAGGAAGACACAGATTTCCTCCTTTATCTGGGTTTCTCTTCATGGTGGTCTGGCCACCAATCAGTGGAGGTCTGTTACTGGTGCTTGCCCAGCATGCCCTAGATGTGCAGGAGTTTCGGAGTCAGTTTACCATTGTTTATGGGAGTGCAGGGAAGCACAGAGGGTTTGGTCTGCAATTGCACATATAGCCCCCGTACTCGCACATGGAGGGCCCTATCCTTCCTGTGTTTCTCCTCCTCGAGAGTCTCATGTATGATGCTCTGTGGGGGTTTGTGCTTCTTCACCATCTCCACCCAGTCTTTCTTAGTGGTCTGCAGTTCTTCCCGCAGCTTATCACTCGCAGCTTTCAACTGCTCCAAGTCAGTCCTTTAACCCTCCTGAATATTCACTTCCCCTTCCTTCACTGAATGGTCCTTGACCGTAGTCTCTAGGGCTTCCATTTCTGCCTGGAGCTCCCCTACTATAGGGGCAGCCTCTAGCATTCCTGTTTGTTGCAGCTGGGTCTCTTTCAACATCTGAATCACCTCTTCCTGGTGGTTCACCTAGGCTGCCAGTTCTTCAATCTTTTTGTTCTTTCCATGTATCTCCTTGCGGACCTTCCAACTGTTTTTCATGTTGATTCAGAACCCTCTCCAGCACCTTCTTTTGTTCGCCCAATATCTTCTTGGTGTTGTCGTCCACCGTCTTGATGTATGCCTCCAGCTCTTGTAGGTTCATTGTGGCTATTTCCCCCTAGTTGCTGCCTTGGGGGCCTAAGCAAGGGTGGTTGGGGAATGCGGACACACAGTACACCACACAGACCCAACGCGGCAGCCTGCGGGTGCGCATAGTGCACTCAAGGGAGGCGGTGCACACAGGCGCAGCAACGGTGTAGCAGCGCGGGTGGGTGGGTGGGAAAAGGGAGACAGAGGGAGTGCGGAATTAGACTTAGACTCATCATCCTGTGCATCCTTTAAATAAATCAAGTACGCGGAAAGATGCTTTTTCATTATTGATGAAATCGCCGAAGCGGATACAATAGGAACAGATTCCCCTTTGAGTTTTACATCCAAAACATGCTCTTTCCCTCTATGAGACAGAGTAATTTTCCTATTGTAAGTATCCACCACCGCATGTACCCTGTGGCACCATGGCATCCCCAACAAAACATCACAGCCATCCAAAGGCATGATGAAGAACTCCTCGCTGTCCACATAACCCTGCAAATGAAGCCGAAGCTTCCCAATGATAGGGGTAACGGGTTCTGCATACCCTGGACAAGCCATATTTGCCTCATGTAACGGCCCCATCTCCTCTGCGCGAATCCCCAATCGGCCAGCCAAATCTGGTGAAATGAAGTTGGCTCTAGCACCTGTGTCAAAGAAGATCAAAGCATTCTGATCTCTCACTTTGCCCCATGCCCTGCACAACTCTGTAGCTTCACCACCTAGCTGCTCCCCCACAAGATCAGGAACTAAGCCTGCAGAAGGCTTTGGTTTCTTTGGCTTGGGCTCTCCTTTATTGTCAGGGTCCTTTTTGGACGTTCTTTTGGGACAATTGAATGACATATGCCCCTCTTCAGTACAGTAAAAACACTTTTGAGCATCTCTCAAAGCCTGTCTTTCCTCAGAAGTCCTCTTGGGCATTGGCAACTTCTTATACTTTGTCTCTGAAGACCCTTTAGCATCACGAGAAGCATGCCCAAATTTTTCAGCTTTCTTGCCCAATTTCTTACTGCCTTTAAACCCAGATGAACCACCTTTGAGTAACGCATTAGCTGTCATAGCATTTTCAATCATCTGTGACATGTTCGTTACTCGTCTTTATACAATAATCTCGTACCTCCTTGGGCAACCCACAACAATATTTCTCAACCTGCTCAGATAATGGCACGGCACGATAAGAAGTCACTGGGAGTAGAGCTTTCCAAAACTTCTTGTTATAATCCTCCAAACTATCACACTTTGAAGCATCCAGCTTGTGCCATGCGGTCATAACATCCACCTCAAATGTAGATGTGAGCCATACGGAAGAGAAAACCTGTTTGAATTGGACCCATGTGGTGGGTGCTATGCCCTGCAAAAGAAGAGTAGACCACCACTGCAAAGCATTGCCCTTGAGAAAAGTGGCAGCTTTCCTCACCTTAGAGGACTCTGTGTAATTCCCACCAGAAAAAGCAGCATCAAACTGCTATAAAAAGGTAAGTGCCTTCAATTTATCCTTGGCCCCACTGAAAGTGTCAAACTTCACTGCAGCTTCCCCATTCCTTGTAATCCTTCGCCTTTCCCATAGGCGTTAGATTATCATATGGAAGTGGTTTCGTAAGATTGCTGCCCCCAACATTCATAACCATCATTGGGTCAACATTTCCCATTCCCATGCTAGGAATACCATACATTCCAGCCATGTTTCCATACATTCCATTATGCATACCTGGCTGCATGCCACCAAACATATTGCCTTGCATCCCAGGTTGCATGCCTGCAAACACATTTCCTTGCATACCGGACTGCATACCACCATACATATTCCCTTGCATGCCAGGCTGAAAATTGGCTCCAAAAGGCCCATACATACCCATGCCTCTCTGAGGATAACCCCCAGTCATGGATTGGAACACCGAGCCACCACCAAAATAACCTGGATGCATATTCTGCTGAGGAATAGGTGGCTGTCCATAGAAGGAACTCTGAGAGTTTGCACCATAAGCATGCTGCATATTCGGAAACTGGCCAAAAGATGGTTCCTGTGGGATGGCACCACTATGACCCTGAGGAAGATTCTTTGAACGAACCTTCTTCTTCTTTTTCTGGGGCTCTGTGCGAGATCTCATAAATTCAGCAAACCTCTCACTCTGTGTGAGCTGCATAAAAGTATCCATAACACTAGCCAAGCGATCTTTGAACCGAGCATCATCATCCTCTTTACCATGCACATCTTCTGGCTGTGTTACATCCTCATAAGGCTCAACATCTGCAACGTGTTCTCCTGCAAAAATATCCTCAGATACATCTCTTTCAGGAGAAGTCTCTTGCTCTTCTTCTTCATGATAGTAGTACTCTTCCTCTGTATCAGACATGATTGCTGAATTTTCAGCGATGGCTTTCTTCAAAGCAACCACGAGCTCACCCCCTTCAGAAAGTTGATGATTGGTCCCGGGGACGGAACCTTGAAACCGGCCTCTGATAGAAACCAGAGTGCGGTAGACTAGCAGTCACCCGTCCACTTGTAGTCTAGATGTGAAAAGAACACAAATTGGAGCCAGAGTGCCCAAATCTGAAAACATAGCGACACCTGTTGGCCCCAAAGCTTGGCGCCCCTTGCGGTATTTCTTTATTCAATTATAATAATATGAATGGCTGAGTACAACACAAAAATCAGCCAAGAGTTTACACGTGTATATCCAATCTGATGGCCCACAAATCCTTCTTAGCACAGAGGATCTATGCACACAGATCTGTGTCTCTAAATAACACACTGTGCCTCCCTCTGATCAGCCAAGATCACTAAGCAGGCCAGCCATGGGCATACATCTGGCATAACTCAAGTGCATGATACATCATCTCAGCTCAAACATACATGTGCTGTCCAAACTCTGTCTCAACCCTTGTCAATCTGCCATACCCCTCCTCTCACAAGGGGCCAGATAACTCATATCTGCAACAGACATCAAGCAGTAGAAAGAGAGATAGATGAACAGAAACGGAGCTTACCAAATTCAGCTCGTGAAACAGCACTGGAGGAAGCAACAGCACCAATCTGTACTTGCAGGCACTTGTATCCACAACCCTGCTTCACACATGTGCTTGTACTTGCCTGTACCCTCCTCCTGATGTTCACTCTTATGCTGTCCTTGAAAGTACGGATCTGAAAAACAGCACTGTACTTGATTGTACTTGACTGTACTTGCCTGTACTTGACGGTACGGGCTGTTTCTGCAGAGGACCAGAAGTAGCCGCCTACTGAGTTTTGCTGTTGGTTGCCGGTGCTGTCTGCTACAGAATTGTCCAGCACCTGTACTTGCCCCAAAACTGGCCGTACAGTGTACCTGCAGAAAGTACAGAGCTGTACTTGCAGTCGTAGAGCACTGTACAGCCTGTATTCAACAGTCGCAGCCACCTGTCTCTATCCCACAGGTCTGCACCTCTCTGTCCACAGCAGTTCCTGCTGTTCGTACAGCACTGTACGATGGTTGTACGGCCTGTTCCAGCATACAGCACACAGAAAACAGCAGCTACAGCCCCTTCAGCAGTCACCCCCTTCTTCCACAGCTTTTCCACGCTAGAAATCTCTCTTTTTCTCCATGACTCCCAAAAAGGGAAGAGAGAGAGAGAGAAGAGAGAGAAACACTCCAAAAGTGGCCCTCTTCCCCAAAATAATCCCTAGGGCCCCAAACTTTAATAAGTTCCCTAGGGCCACTAAGGCCTAGGGGCAAACTTTAATAAACATTAAAGTTTAATGTTTCTAGTTCCCCCCTTCACATATAGGGATGTCCACACATCTTAAACTCTGTCCGGGCACCCCCCATGTGAATCATAAAATATTCTGACTCTGCAACCACCATGCCCACACTTGTACTGTTCCATTTTCACAGGGCCATGACACCCGACCCTCGGGTACCCCCTACTGTGTGTGGGTGTGGGCGGTGAACAGACTCCCATATGTATCCCCTCACCTTTGGAAGCCAACTCCCTTGGCACTCATGAGTCTCTGTGTATAAGAGCAAGTCTCTCCCTCGAAATGTCTCCGAGAGAGAGAGAGAGAGCAGGTGCAGAGCAGGTGCGCGCACACAGTTGTGGCAACAGCGCGGCAAGAGACCGGAGGGTCTGCACAGGTGCACATGCATAGTCGCAACGTGGCAAGGCAGCGGGTGCGCACTACAGCAGCATCGAAGGGGCGCAGTGCATCGAGGGCCACTAGTGTGCAGCGCGAACAGAGAAGGGCGCGAGGGTGCTCACGGCATTGCAGATTGCGCGCGCCAGAGAGAGAGAGAGAGAGAAAGAAAGAAAGAAAGTTGTATTAATGTCTTCAGAAGGCCAAAATGACCTATGAGACCAAAAGGTTACATCATATCCATGAGGTACATCATCTTGAGTACAAAATAGTAATAAAGAAAGATAACAAAAATCTAGAATTATAAAATCTGATCGAGGTACATGAGCACAGAGCTCTCATATCACCCTAATACATCCCTCATAGACCGCTGTGACATGGTGCTCAAGGTGGTGAAACTGAGCCGGCGCAAGAAGGTCCTACGATGATGGGAGATGATGGCCCGGATCCTCCTGTGGTGGCGTGGCTGTGGGCGAGGGCCATGGGGTCTGGGGCATCAAGCTCTGCATAACTCAGTGGCTCTACCGAGTGTCACACCTCTCGACCAAGCTCCTGCACTAGCGTGTGGTCCGGGTATGGTGGGTGGATCGGCCTCGGAGTGCTAGTATGGAAGAAGTCGGTGAGAGCTTTCTGTGCTGGTCCTCGAGCAAGTACAGCTGATCTGGATATCTCTAAGTAGTAAGGACTCCCTGTGACTACGGAGCTCTAGAAGAAAAAGTCCCAGGCATCTCTGATCCGGGAAGTCCATGATCCTGGAAAGTGGTACGAACCCAGCTCGGAAGAGGCAGTGGAACCTCCCCCGAATCTCATAGTATACAGGGCATCGGCATATGTAATGATCCTTTGTCTCGGGGGCTCTGCTTGATAGAGTCGGCATATCCTGAGAGCGAGAGCGAGAGCGAGAGCGAGAGAGAGAGAGAGAGAGAGAGAGAGAGAGAGAGAGATTCTAATCGGTTAATCGGGTTACATTTCATGTGACAGGTCGAAGTTCATTTTAACAAGGAGAAAAAGCTGAAGAAAGAGGTGAGCTTTCAAAAAAGCCAAGACTTCCAATTGATTATTTCTGAAAGCCTTACGAGAAGATCAGAGCAGAAAATAATGATTCCAGTTACTGTAAGAGCAGTGCACTCCAAGTTTGTGCTGGTTCCCGGGCATGGCATCCACTTTGGGTCTCAAGTATGTGGTACAATATCAACTGCCCACACACTCAACGTCATGAATGTGGGGGATTTCCCATTCAGTTTTAGACTCTCTGCACTAACAAACTTAGAACCAGTGGAGGGCTCACTTGCAGACAGCAGCACACAAGCAAATAAAGCAAGAAAAGAACCTGAAAAAGCAGTTGAAGGGGGAAAAGGAGGTGAATCAAACAAAACTACTGGTGGGAGATCAAAGAAACAGCTTGAGAAGAGGCCGTCATCGGCAAAACTGACACCTGAGACTCTAGAGCTGAAATGCTTTACTCTCAGTCCAGCATCAGGAACAGTCAATCCCAATGAAAGGCAAGACGTGTCGATCTACTTCAAGGCTGAAGCTCTGGGTAATGTTTTGGAAAGCATTAGGGTAGCAATATCTGATCATGATCCTTTGCAGTATCCACAGGATATTGTGTACAACATTGCCGGAGAGTCCTGTATGCCAGGCATTGCTACAAGTCCAGAGATCATTTTTGAGGAGCACCATGTGGTAGAAGGTGTCAATCTTCTCGGATGTATTCCTCCTAAAGGGACTTTCTTCAAAAAAGACAATCTTTTCTCCTTTGGGGCTGTGGTATTAGGATCTCCCAGTTCAAACAGCACAGGACAAAAATCTCCCAACACAAGTGTGAATTGTAGACTTAAAATTGAGAACCCTTTTAAAGTTCCATGTTCTCTTCAGTTCTCCATTTCTGGTCCTCAACAAGGCCAAGAACCTCCCCTATGCATGTTTGTCTCACCAACAGCGATTGACATACCTCCATTGGAACATAGATACATTACGTGCTCATTTCTTCCCACAGCAATGGAAAGATATTCTGCCATGTTTGAAATAATACTCATGATCAAAGGACAATCCCAGATGTCCCTCCTTAAATTTGAAGTCGTAGGTGAAGGGACTTTGCCACATCTAAGCATAGAAAGTCCTTCACTACTTTCCCCCTCTAACACCCCATGGCTCAGGTTCCCTCGTCTCCTCAAAGGGAAATCACAAGAGCTGCCTATTATCCTTCACAACAAGGGGTTGGTCACGGCCACATTCAGAATTGAGATCCACGATAGCCTTAAAAGCTGGATTTTATTTGCTTCATTATGTGGAGAGCTGGAGACTCCGTTTGATTTTGGGGCCAGCTTTACTATTCCAAGTGGAGAAAAACAAAGATTTAGGGTCACTTTCTCACCAACAGAAGAGAGACTGTACACAGGGGAAATACAGTTGATCATTGATGAAAATCCCTTTGAAAAACTAAGCATCCAGATCACTGGGGAAGGCTATGATGAAGAAATAGTTTTTGTGGGACTGCCTAAGAATTCAGACAATGAGGTATATTTTGAAGATTGCCCGATTGGATCCCAAAGGTCGCTCAAGTTTGGCCTGCAAAATAAGGCAGTTGACAAGCATTGGCGTTTTGAATGGCCAGATGTTGCTTACATGACATTTTCTCCAGTTTCCGGCTACCTTTTGGGGGGGAAGTCAAAAAGCATATGTGCTACATTCTGTCCAGACAAATCAATACAGTACATTGATCAGGAAATAAAGCTTCAAGTGTGCAATGTTGTAAATAAGGGAAATGGGGAGCTGCTAGAAATGGACCCAGTACCTGAGACATTGGCAACCTTGGGTGATTCACAGCAGGCAGCCTCCCTGTCTAAAAAAGTGGATAGTAAAGCTAAGGCACAGTCAGGTAGTGGGTTTGTCTCAGGCTCTGGAAGAGAACCCCCTTACGAGGTAGTTAAGGGAAGCAGCAAGGTGATTGTTGCCAAGCTGCATGCCATAGCTGATACAACAAGGTATGAATGTTCCATTCGGGAAATAAACTTCAAGTCAACTGTTATGTTTCAGAGAAGGGTCTTTACCTATTTGCTAAAGAATCCTAGTAATGCTATAATGTCATTTACCTGGATGGTGCAAAAGATGGATGGGAGTCGGGAGGACAAAGGCATGTACGTTGTGAGCCCTCTGAGTGGATTGGTAGAAGCAAAAGGATCCACAGAAATCATGGTTAGGTTTGGTCCCACAGAGGTGGAGGACTGCACACGAACCTTGGTGTGTGATATTCCCAACCTTGATCCTACCTGCCCTCCTCTAAGGATATCATTGACCGGTAAGGTAACCCGTCCTTGGTGCTATTTTGAACTGCTGAGAAGTGACTATGCTTCCAGACGGAATCCTGACCAGGGGCCTCTAGATCCTGATTTGAATGTGATTGAATTTGATTCTCTAGGATCAAGCATGCATGATATCAAGTACTTCGTGGCAACAAACCCCACTAGTAAATCCTATAAGTTTGTCTGGGAGCGGAAACAGATTTATCATCAACAAACTGCAGAATTGGCTCACAGCTTTAAGCCAAATAATCTTCCAGACCCCTTCAAATGCTTGACAAAGGCTGGAGAAATTATGAGTGGGAAGAAGTATGAAATGGCATTTGAATACACCCCTGCAAAAACTGAGCTTCATGAAAGCCTTTGGATTTTCAGAATACCAGAGCAGGAAATTGAGGTGCCATTTCTTTTGGTTGGCAATGTAAAGAAGCCTGCTCTGACTTTTGATAGATCTGTAGTCAACTTTGGGCAGGTCCTTGTTGGCACTCGTGTGAAGCACACGGTGCAATTTAGAAACAAAGAGCCTGTACCTTTTTCTTTCAGTTTTGCTAGGCTGAGCTACAGTGGGTGGCAGCATTCTGATGATACACACTTGAAACCCATCATTGACATTCACCCCATATCAGCAGTCGTTAAGCCAGCCTCAACGTTGTCCATAGAGATCAGCTTTTCTCCGGCAATTGAAGGATGTGTGGACATGAAAGCAGTTTGCAATGTGAAAAAAGCTAATCCACTGTTCCTCAGCATCAAAGGAGAAGCATACCAATATCATGATGAAATCTACATGGAAGCAGGCGATGATGGGGCACCGTTACAACTTTTGGCTAAGGAGATGAACCACATTGACATTGGGCAGGTCCTCGCCAATGTCAAAATATTCAGAAAGTTCACTCTAGCCAACCGTGGAAGCTTTCCTTTTCAGTTTCTGTGGGATTGGGGTCACAACGCGGCTGTCCAAGTTGAGCCCTTTGGTGGCACCATAGGCAGGGATGAGCAGCGCACCTGTGAACTCTCAATCTTCACAGAAAATTTGAAGAATGAAGTTGAGATTCCTCTAACATACCAGGTGATGCATGGAAAAAGATATAACCTGAAGCTTTCAGGTACATGCTACCGCCCGAAGCTCAGGTTCAGTTTCTATAAGTACGACTTCGGGCCTTGCTTTTTCCATCACATGGACATGGTGCCTCTGTCAACTGAGCTCTTGATCTCAAATGAGGGTACCACAAACATCAGCTGTGAGACACTTTACAAGAACACAAGTTTTCTAGAGGTTGACCAAGTGAATACTGTTCTAGAAGCAGGCCAGATACAGAAGGTGAAAATTACATTCAAGCCAGATTGTATAGCACTTTACAAGGAGGCAGTAAGGTTCCGTATCAATGGGTTGGATACTGTAACTGTGTTTGTGATAGGAGAAGGAACCCCCATTTTAGTGGATGTTGTGGATCTTCAACATAAGCAGGTTGCCTTTGGCACACTGAGGTTAGGGCAGAGCGCTAGGCGGCATGTGGAGATCACAAATAAGAGCAAATTACCCGTGCATATCTCCTTTCAACCATGCAGGGAACACTTGCAAGGGCATGGAATCATGTGTTTCCCTGAAGAGGGGCTTGCACTGGCACCAAAGCAAATTGAAACCATAGAGATACATTTCAACCCTCAAACAAGAATTGCAGCTTTCACAGAGACAGTTGTGCTAGGTATAGCAGGGACTGCTTTAAAACTCCTCACTGTGTCCGGTGTTTGTCTGGCGACGGATGTGAGGCTCAGAAGCAACATCATTCCGTTTGATCCTGTGATTCTAGGCTCTCATGTGACAAGAAAGATACAAATCGAGAACTGTGGTGATCTGGGAGCAACTTTCTCTTGGGATGCTAGAGCATGTGGCTCAGAGTTCAGCATTTTCCCCAATGATGGCTGCCTTGCACCTCATCAAGTTGCCACCACAGAGGTGGTATTTCATCCCACTGTTGTGAGCCCAGAGATCCGAATAGAGAACATCCCATGCATCGTCACAGGTGGTAAAACACTCTTTCTGACCTTAACAGGTTGCTGCAGAGAATGTGAAACTACAGAAGATGTTCTTAGCTTTAAGGCCCCTGTGAGAACATCACAGGTGAAGACCATCCAGCTCAGGAATGAAACTGACTCAGAGTGGATCATCCGTCCGAGGATAAAAAATGAGTTCTGGAAAGGGCCGTTATCCATGGCCATTCCTGCCGGTGGGGCAGTTGGGTATGACATCACTTACCATCCTCTGACAATGTGCAGCACTACAGACAGTGAGCAACATAAAGGATCCATCCTCTTTCCTTTACCAAATGGATCGGCGCTGTTGTACAAATTGGTCGGAGAGGGAGGCCGGCCTCTCCCAAATGGTGAGTTCAAGTTCGAGGTAAAGGCGAGAAACCATCTCTCCTTTACCCTTCCCGTACAAAACTGGCTCAAAGCAACACAACACTTTGTGGTGTCCATCAAGCAGCCTGAGGATAACATGGAAGGAACTTTCAAAGGACCAAAAAGCTTAGATGTCCCGGGTCTGTCAAGAAAAGACTGCATTTTCTCTTTCATTTCTTTCAAAGCAGGGGTGACAAATGCCTCGGTCGAGTTCAGAAATGAGAGTTCTGGAGAATACCTCTTCTTTAACGTGAGCATCTCAGTGGGCAAAGCAGATGTGGTGCAATGCTTGAGTCTAACAGCTCTTGTAAGGCAAAGGGTCACAGAGACTATTTACCTCAGTAATCCTCTGGATAGAGCTGTCAAGTTCTCTTTGAAATGCATGAACCCAGAGATACAGGTAGCAGCCAGTGCAGAGATTCATCCTAATTCAGCCAGTGCAATACAGGTTGCATTCCGGCCGCTTTTTGAGAGACAAAAAACTGCATGCCACTTGTCTCTTGAGAGTGAATTGCTTGGTGAGTACCTATATGAGCTGCAGCTGAGGAGCATAGCATGTGGGATGGAGCCACCATTGAGTTTTGTTGTCTCCCTTGGCAACCAGCATTTGCAGAACTTCAAATTCATGCATTTTCTCCCAGCCAAGACCTCCTTCACTTGTGAGATCTCCTCAGAAGGACTGGATTCTGGGTTTTCTGTGGCAAATGGCAACGTGGCAGCACAGGCAGCTGGCCCAGAAGGGGTGGAGGTGCAGGTGCCAGTAGTATATGAGCCTTCTTATGTGGCTGAAAGGGTTGTGGCTGTTTTGACAGTGAAATCAAGTGAAGCTGGGGTGTACAAGTGCCGTTTAGAGGGCAGTAGCAATGCCCCAACCCCGCAAGGTCCATTTTTTATCAAGGGCTCCACCCACATACCCTTTAAAAACGTCTTTGCCAAGCCTGTTCAATTTTTTTACTCTGTGGACAATGCTGCCTTCACAGTTGGCAAAGGTGAGAAATTGGGTTCAAAACAAGTGGCTAAAATAGGTGTGACCTACAAAAGCATGCAGGGAGCACCTTCCACTGGAAAGCTCACTGTGAGCTGCTCAGAAACTAGCTACACTTGGGTCCTGTATGTACAAGGCATGTAAACAGAAGTGAGTGTGAATAGGAAATGCTGGGAAAAGGTGTGTTTAGAAAAAGTTTTTGTTTTTCCTTTTATTGAAGTAACAACCACCCCATGATGTTTCTACAGAGTGTGCCAACCATGTTTCTGCAGTTAATGCTGAGAAAAGACGTGTTCATAGAATCTTTGTGTTGCCTGTATTGGAGTGACAACACAACCCATGTTTTGGCTGAGTGTGCCACAGGTGACAAACCCTCCCTCATAATTATCTTAATAGTAAATTTCATCACTGGGGTCTGTGAAGAGCTGTGGGAATCAGGCTACGATGTCTTCGTGGGCTATGCAGTTGATTAAAGCATAGTGTCGTCCTCAATTGATCCAAGTCACAGAAAATGCAGATCCGGTCAGGTGCTGATGGAGGCCGTCAGAACCTAGTCCCTCGGTGTGCAATCTATGATAGCCTGTATTGCCTGCTGGGTGGAATGTGGTATTGGCTCTAAGAGGTAAGGCTGAGTATGACTCTCTCTAGCTACCATGAAGGTGCTCTGGAAGGCTGGGCAGATCTGTCTTTTGGATCTGAGGGGAGAGAGAAAGAAAGTTTATTAACGTCTACAAAAGACCCAAAGGTTCTATGAGACTGTAAGAGGCCTCCCAAGCCTATATAACCAAGATCTCTGTAACACAGTCCAAACAAGATTAGAGAAACCAAATAGAAGGGATGCATGCAAGCTCACCACCCAACCGTAGGATCAGTACTTCGATCCACCCCCACGCCAAGGGCTAAGTCTCCACTCCACACTGGCACCCCATACCAAATAAAAGGGATGCAGGCAAGCTCACCACCCAACTGTAGGATCAGCACTTCGATCCACCTCCAAACCAGGGACTAAGGCTCCACTTGACAGATACATGCCAATCAGCACTAGCCTCCCATACCACCAATGCCTACACACAAGGGTCCTCGTCTCAAGACTATAAGTGATCTTCCATGTCCACGGCAGGAGTAGAGTAGAAACCTTGGTCCACGCACATACCCATAAGAAGTGCACCGCACACTCAATAATAACCCAAGGCATCACTTATATAGTGACAATTGCTGCCATAAATAGCTAACATGCCATAGATAGCCAGTAGTCTATTTTTATTAATTCTAAACCTTAGCCCTCTGTATCTACTTGATATCTCCTAATCCCATGGTCCCCTAACCTTGTTGAATTAGGTTTGCTAATCCGAGGATTAGCTTCAGATACATAACATACTTCCCCTCCTCAGACGTTTCCACTCTTGGAAACAAAATCTATCTAAGCAATAAAATCGGGGAACATATGTCATAAACTAGCAACTATCTCCCAAGTCGAGTCCTCTGCCCTATCTTCCACTTAATTTTATACTTAGGGATCAACTTAGTGTGTCTGCAAGCACTATCTCTCGAGGAGGCTAGAGCTGCGTAGTCCTCATCCAGATGGCCTGGGTTGTAGGGCACATAGTAAAAATCGGGCCAGAGAAACTAACTCGCAGCAGGTATACATAGGATGTTATTATAATCACCAGATCTTCTTTGTAGGTGAAATGATGCCTAGATGTCACTGAGTGTGAGGCATTAAAAATCATCACCTTTGTCTTGCCAAGGTTCACTGTTAGGTATTGCTACTCACAAAACATGTGTAATGCATCCAGATGCCTTTGTAGTCCCTCGGCTGAGTCTGAAACAAGCACTATGTTATCTGCATACAATAAAATGGTGATCAAGGTGCCTGCCAAAAGTGAACCTGTGCTGTGCTGAAATCAGAGAGCTCATCAATGTAGAGCTCAAGAAGTAGAATCGGACCATTAACTGACTTATAGAGTGCTATGATGCCCGAGATCATCTCCACTGGTATACCTAGATCCTATAAGCGTCTATTAGCCATGACAGTTCCATATTTGCCTAACTTATTCTTGTCTCCTCTTTTGGAACAGGTTTTATCCAATTCAGCCAGCATCCCACGGTGCATTGCCACATTAAACATATCGTGAATCCACCAATTGATAATCTCTCCCATCCATTTGACCTTCTCAGCCCCAAAACCTTGCAAGTGAGATACCTCATGGTTGGAGAGTTTTTGGATCCATGATTTCTACGGTGGTTAAACGGGAGAAATTTAATACGAGTTTCTCGTATTATTGTGGTGCATCCATTTGGAGTAGAAGGTTTTCTAAGTTGGTAGATGTCCTAAAGTGTGAACCCTTCCAGAACCTGAAGCATTTTTCCATTAGTATCCTTCCAAAATTTTGCACACTATTTGACCTTTTGTGGTGCTTTGTCAGGTGTGTTCGATCAGCTTGATCATCACCGATGGCTTTATCTGCTGCATCATATTCTTTCTCCCAAGTAATAGATCTGGCTACGACTCTTCTTGAACTTTTGCTTGTGGGTGTCCATAGGTTCATGCTTGCAAGGGTAGACCACTCGATCAAAATGTTTCTTAACGCCTTCCTGGGTGCTGAAAAAATATTTAGTAGGCATTGGGGTTGAGACAAACTGTTGATCAGAGAGCTAAGACATTATTTTCCTCTAGCAAAACCCTGCAGAGGTTACTAGAACCTTTTGACAATTCTTGAGCATACAACACTGGATCGTGTGGTGTAGATTCTTCAATTGCTTATGGGGTAGCTAGCAATTCCTCTTGCTTTGCCACTCACTTAGCTTCCACTTGCTGAAGTAGATTGTAAATTCAGGCTCACAGCTCTTTCATCTGTGGTGGCAGATCTTTGTCGCTGAGTAAAAACTCAACATCTTTATCTAATCATTGCAGACTTGCCATATGTACTTGACCTGGATGTGATTATCACAATCATCTAATGATTGCAGACTTGCCATATGTACTTGACCTGGAATGTGATTATCACAATCATCTAATGATTGCAGACTTGCCATATGTACTTGATCTGGAATGTGATTATCACAATCATCCAGATTATAGACTAGTGCTGATTGCAATAACTGTGTGTTCACTGGGTTTGTGGGCCGCTCGTGCTCTTTCAGCACATGACATACCTCATAGATAGACCAAATTTCCTTCAATCTGGCAAATAAGGTGAATGGCAAAACTGCTTGGTTTTGGCACTCTGTCATTGCCAATGACCTTCTGCTTCTGTCTTTCTAGCTTCATCTTGATGTTTGAAATAGCCATGACCCGATGTGAACGGATTGGTGCTGAAGTTCCCCTTGAATAGAACTTGGACCTGCGTTCTCTGCTCATGGTGTTTTGTCCTTAAGAGTTCATCCTTTGAGATTAAAAGCAACTCTCTTTGTGCCTTCTTTCTTCAGTCTAGGCTTCGTTCGGCTACCTTCCTTTTACTTTTCCATATTAAGCACCTTGTCTCCTCCAGGTGTGTTTGTCCTAGTTCCTTGGGTCCTTCAGCTGCTTTGGGCTTCCTTGCATGGTTCATCGTTATCATCATCTTCCTCTTCTCCCTTTCCTTTATCAACTGTATTGTTTCCACCAGGTGGTTAATTGCTTTCAACAGCATTATCATTCTTGCCTGCTTCTTCCTCGTCCTTCTTCTCTTCCTTATCTTCCTCATCCTTCTCCTTTTTGTTTTCATCCTTAGCATCATCTCAGCGTCCTCAACCTTGCTAGATTCAGACTCATCCTTCTTGTCCTTCTATGCTTCTTCGTGCTCTTCCTCACTGTCATCATCTTGAGGACGTTTGCCCTCAACGTCCCACTTCTTAATTTTGTTCTAGAGCTTCCTTACTTCTTCCTCGTCCTCTAACTGGACATCTTTCCTCTTTGACATCAAAGTGTAGAATGACCCTCTTCTTGTTTGTCATCAGACAACACAATCTCCATGAATCTCTTTTGATTTCACCATGCATTTTGTAGCGTTTGAATTAGACTATCCTGCAAATAAAAAACCACTGCATTCAGTAAATCAGGATCCACAAAAATTCCCCATGTCCAAATATGTAGTCATCATGCCTATCAGTCCTCTGGATGACAACTCTAAGGTGAAGAAAGTTCTTTGCCCTATACTGTACTTACCAATCAATCGGTCGAGCTACTCATGTCAAAGTCATATTCTTGTAGGATTTCAATCCACCTTCTCTGCCTCATGTTGAAGTTAGGTTGGGTGAAGATCCACTTCAGACTCTTGTGGTCAGTAACAAGCTGGAATTTGCACCCCAAGAGATAATGCCTCCATAACTTGAGGCAATGAACAACAGCTAAGAGTTCCAAATCGTGGGTGGCATAATTTGCTTCATATTGCTTTAGCTTGCGAGAAGTATAAGCTATTGGTCTTCCTTCTTGGCCTAAGACACCACCAAGTGTTAGACTACTAGCATCAGTACTAACTACCTCAAATTTTCTAGCTAACTTTTATTTTTGGCATGTTACATGGATTGTGATTATGCAATCACATTAGTTCAGGCCATGATTATGCAGATTGCATAATCACGGGTTTTGGGAACCAAATTTTTTAGATTTGAGGGACGAGGAGAGTGTTAAGAGATTGAATTTCTCCTTTGTTGATGCTAGGTGAATATGTAGAGGAGGGGTCACTCATAGCCTTGGAGCAAAAAGCTTGAGCACATAGTAGATATGGTGTTAGCGAAGAAATTAGGAGAAAGCTTGTGGTGATTGGAAATGAAAATAAAAAAATAACGAGTTTCGCTTTGGGGAAGCTCTATCTTCTCTCTCTACTCGTAGAATGATCGTTGAAGCCTTTTATAGGAAATTGTGAGACCTTAGTATAGAATGCATGCAAAGGAGTGTCTTTTTTTTTCAAGCATAAATCATTACATACTAAAATAAACCTTAGAAAAACACTCTTATTTTTGGAAAAAAAAACTCTCAAAATATATTTAATGGAAAAACTTGTTCAATTTTGTTTTGGTTTGATTAGTGGATGATATGGCAAATCTATATAGCATTAGTGCTAGATTTTACTCTCTCTCTCTCTCTCTCGCACGACATTGTTCGAGCTGAGTTTGTTGCACCACCTATGGCAGTGGAGGCATTGTTCCAGACAATCTCCTTTATATACAGGATGAGGGAGATGCCCACGGAGAGATTATCCCGCCGAGCTTTTGAGGCATCCAGACAGATGGCCGAGGCTGGACACATTGGATCTTGGTATGCACACATGCTACAGTGGTTCTCACATCATGGGATAGACATTGAGCGGTTGCCACCTTTTCAGTATGATCAGTCTCCTCCACGGGGTTACCTCTCTCTCAATGAGAGGAACAGAGTGATGAGACAGGACATATGGCAGCACTACATACACGAGACATGGACAGCACCAGAGAGCCCACTACCACCGAAGATGCTGTGTTACAGAGAGCACTTTATGAGCATCTCAGAGGATGGGTTTATACATCGACTGCGGTACATGGATGTATACATGCTACACAGCTCTCGCGTTGCTATTGGCCAGCTACGAGTCTCATCACATCAGCTAGAGATAGAGGCTGGGAGAGCGGCACGGGTTCCCAGAGCTGAGCGGATATGCAGATTGTGCCGCGAGGAGGTGGAGACTGAGGATCACTTTGTATGTAGATGTAGAGTCCACCAGGGGGTCAAAGATAGATATGCAGGATTGTTTGAGGAGCACTCTTCACTACATCAGTTGATGGAGGCCTCGGACCAGCGACAGCTTGGCAAACTCACAGATTTCTTCCAAAGAGCTATGCCAGTGCTAGCTGATGTACCACGTGGGGTGACCGCACAGAGAGCAGAGGAATTGAGAGCCAGGAGGAGACCTAGACAGACTGGACATAGAGCACCCCGACTCCGTCACACCGAGAGATAGCAGCTATCCGAATGAGACACCAGATGGAGACACAGGAGAGGCTAGCTCGCTTTCATTCAGACTCACGGTACATGCTCACACCATTCACAGCCTCAGCATCGGCGATGTATGATATCTTATATCCCTCTTATGGCACTGGATGGAGTTACACATCGATCTGCATAGCATGCTTGTACTACCCCTTCAGCATATAGAGATGCATCTTGCCTTAGCACTCCATCCACATCCCCACCCCCCCTTATATTGTTTGTATATGGGCTCCACCGATCCATGATGATTCACAGTTGTATCCAGACACATGCACACTTTTTCTTTTCTTTCTTTTCTTCCGATGACCGGAAGAACACAGTTGTATTATTTTCTGTCTCATAGGCCGACTTTGGCCTCTCGTAGACGTTAATATATCTTTCTTTCTTTCTTTCTTTCTTTCTCGCGCGCGCGCTACCTGCCTGCGCCCCCCCCTCCCCCTCCCGCTGCCTGCGTGCGCCCCCCTTCGCTCTCTCTCCCGCTGCCTGTCCTTCGCCCCCCCCTCCTGCTGCCTACCTGCGCCCCCCCCCCCCCCCCCCCCCCCCCCCCCCCCCCCAACACGTTGCCTGCCCTTCGCTCTTTCTCTGCCCTCCCCCCTTCGCTCTCTTCTACGCATCTCTCCCTCCCCTCCCTCCCACCCACCTGTGCACCCTCTTGCCCGGCCCTTTGTCCCCTCCATCTCTCTCTCTCTCCTGAAGGTCAGCACCATGTTGAGACCAACCCTGGTCTGCTGAAGTAACAGTCACAGCCCACAAGGATTAACGACAAAAGAAACGTCATGGAGGCACGTATGGAAAAGCTCGAAAAGATGCTGAAGGATTTGAAGAAAACCACGGACAGCAACCTCAACACTGTCCAGAAGAACCTCCTTGATCGCATTGCTAGGCTGGAGACCGAGGCAGAAACATGGAAGAAAGAAAAGGAAACAATGCAGGAGGAGATTGCCCAGCTTAAAGGCGAAGTAGCTTCACTACGTGAATGCCCAGAAGAAGGGGAAATCCTCGAGGCAGACAAAGAAGCCATGAAGGAGGAGCTCACCCAGACGATTACCAAAACCCTGGAGGGCAAGATGGAAGCAGTAAGAGAAGGATGGGTGGAAGTGGTCAAGAAAAACATTAAGAAAGAAGTACAAGAGGACACGCACATGGTCCAATCCACACTAGATGAAGAGGAGATGAGGAGAATCCGTCGCCTGAACATACGCGTGACAGGTATTCCAGAGACAGAGGGGTGCACCCCTGAGGCGGACGGCCGAAACTTATGCATAAAATTAGGCCATGCGGAGGATGCACCACTTCCATTCACCAATATATGGAGGACAGCCCCACCCAAGGACCCCACCCAAAGTAAAGCCCTAATGCTACAGTTCGCAGACGAAGTGAGCAGGCAAACCTTCATGAGACAGAGAGTTATTCTGAGAAACCTACCAGCGGACCCCATCTACTTTGATGATGACCTAACTTGGATGCAGAGACAACATAGGAAATCATGCATGCCACAAATTAAAGCAACACGTGCTGAAGGGAAAAAGGCACATTACAGAGACGGCCATGTATACATAGAGGGCAAGATATGGCCTATGGGACACAGGAAATTATCAAGAAGCACAAGGAGATGTATGCAGCAGTTTGGAACTGCAATGGGGCTCTATGGACACATCCAGGCAGACTAGAGGAGGTTATCGAGAACAGAGACATGAAAGCCCAGAGAGAGGCTTACCACGGGTAGCAGGGTACCAGTGGGAATCAGTGTATAGACAAGGGATGCGACAGGGCACTTCCAGAGGCTCAGGTGGGATCGCTATACTATTCAGACGAGCACTACACCAGCGTATCAGGGTGGTGTCGAGAGACCCAGAGGCACGCTACATGTGGATTAGCCTACAGCTCTCAGAGGTGAGAACAGTCTACTTGGCAATATGCTACTTCCCATCGAAGGGGTCGAGATTCAACACAGGTCACATGGAGGACCAGATTGGAGGAGGAGAGGAGAGAGGGGCCCTTCCTAGTGAGTCTCCCTACGCCACTCTATCCGCAGATATCCTACACTATTCGACCATGGGGGAGGTTCTCCTGATGGGGGACTTCAATGCACGCACATAGAATCGACAGTGTGAATCATTCGACTTCACAGATCCCCTCATCCTACAGGCACTAGACGATGTAGATGCAGGGACCACAAGGATGTCAGAGGACAGTGGGCCAGACATTACAGGTTTTGGGCAACACCTTCTAGACCTGGGAGCTAGACACCATCTCGTTATTTATAACGGGATGTCACAATGGCCAGAATCGGGAAGACTCACATGTTTCCCATCATCAGGAGGCAGCAGCACTGTGGACTACATATTGGGCTCGCGGGAGAGCGCAGACCAGACCTGATAGACTCTTTCACTATCCCTACATGCCCCATTGGTGCGGACCATACTTATTTGGCTTTTTATCTTAGGAGCTCTCTTGATCTGCCACCCCTAACCACTCAAGCATCTCGTGCCATCTTCCACTTTACCCGGGAGCTTGCAGATGTT
Source organism: Cibotium barometz (assembly GCF_041138505.1). Classification (NCBI taxonomy): domain Eukaryota; kingdom Viridiplantae; phylum Streptophyta; class Polypodiopsida; order Cyatheales; family Cibotiaceae; genus Cibotium; species Cibotium barometz. The sequence goes on along the minus strand of NC_141089.1, from coordinate 5,807,451 downwards.
TATGATTCAAAAGTACATGATGGCCTCTTTGTTATGGACCCTACAGCACCCATCGATGTACTGACGGCCCAGCTTTCACACATACTGCACACAGCAGCTAGCAACAGCTTTCCACACCATCTCCAGACAGGGAAGCCACCTAGATCCGGGGACATGCCCCAGAATAGATGGTATGATAATGAGTGCAAAGAGCTTCATCAACATCTCCGAGCCCAAATAGCGAAAGGGGAAATAACACAGCAGCAGGCCAGTAGACAGATGCGGTCTCTTACACGCCGTAAGCAACGCACATATGAGGAGGCTCAATACTAGGACATCTACCACATGCTCATGAGCAAAGATGCAGCCATTGCTTGGCGACGACTCAAAGAGCCACGCCCCCCCACCCCGATTACTGATCCTCAACGCTGGCAGAGTTATGCCGAAGGGCTTTATGATGTTCCGTACCAGCCACTCATCCCTCGCCCCACCGAGACTCCACCGACCTCATCGGTTTTCTTTACTACCGATATGGCATCTCGAGCTATACATAGATTCCAACATGGGAGAGCTGAGGATCACACCGGCTTACAAGGTGAGCATTTCATTTATGCAGCTGACACACTCTCTCCTTTTATTGCTTACCTCTTTAACAAGGCTTTGGTAGAAGGTTTCCCGGCTGAGTGGAGGATGCACACTATTGTACCGATCCACAAAGCTGGGGACATGTTGGACCCTGGTAATTACAGGACTATCATGATTGGTCATACCTTGGCCAAACTCTATGGGGCTATCTTGGAGGTAGAATTGAGCACACACGCTGAGAGGGAGGGGCTTCGTGCCCCTGGTCAAGCAGGTTTTTGACGAGCCTTCTCTACTATTGATCACATTTTCACCCTGAGATGCCTGATTGACCAAACTCGGGCACGGAGATAGAGACTATTGCTGTTTTGTGGACTTCCGCAAAGCCTTCGACACAGTCCTGAGAGAGCGCCTCTTCCACCGCTTACAGACACTGGGCATACCCCGCGACATGATGTGGGGGAATTACAGATTATATGAGCAAGTGTTTGGACGAGTTAGATGCCCAGGGGGGCTATCAGATATGATTGCCAGCATCATTGGTGTGAAGCAGGGCTGTCCTCTCTCCCGGACACTCTTTGGCTTATACATCGACGAGGTAGCATACTACATCATACACAGAAGAGGCTTTGGGATTGACATCTTAGGTACGACTGTACACATTCTATTATATGCTAATGATATCATTCTTGTGTCGGATACTCAGACAGGGCTACAAAGGCATCTACAGGCCTTTCTGTGCGGAGCGAGGACTCACAGTGAACCTTGGGAAAACCAAGGTTATGGTCTTTCATACATCAGCAGCAGTTCGATGCCAGACTATCCTTACATTAGCCCGGGGATAGGTAGAGGTGTTGGGCTCATATGTATACCTTGGGGTCACATTTACCAGCTCATCAGGGAGATTCTCTATGGCACAGGCAGCCAGAGAGAGAGTGACACAAGGGTACGCAGCACTAGCAATTTTGGAACGCCAGTGTCACCAGGCACACTTCCAAGAGCCCCGTACTAAGGGGTGACTATTTGATACACTAGTTACTCCAGCATTGATGTATGCAGCAGCAGTATGGGCACTAGGTTTGACTACATCCTCATGGACACAGATAGAGCGTCCTCAGATTTTGATGCTCTCACGGATGATCCGCAGCAAACCTTCAGTACCACATGATATCCTTCGAGCGGAGTTTGCTGTACCACCTATGTTAGTAGAGGCCATGTTCCAGACTATATCTTTTATACACAGGATGCGGGAGCTCCCACTAAATCGGGTATCTCGGGCTGCTTTTGAGGCATCCAGACAGCTTGCTGAGGACGGACATACCTGGTCATGGTACTCCCAGGTGGTACAGTGGATATCATCACACAGGATTGATATTGACAGATTACCACCCTTACAGTATGACCTAGCTGCACCACACAGACGTCAGACAGAGAGGAACAGAGTCATGAGACATGACATTTGGCAAGGCCACATACACGAGACTTGGCTATCTCCCAGTCAGCCACTCCCGACGAAGATGCTCTACTACAAAGACCACTTCTTGAGCACCTCCACAGACGGCTTCATCCAGCGACCACACGATACTTGGAGGTCCTCTTATCACATGGAGCCAGAGTAGCCATTGGGCGACTAAGGGTCTCATCACACCAACTAGAGATCGAGACTGGGAGAGCAGCATGCATCCCTCGAGCAGAGCGCATTTGCAGATTATGCCAGACGAGGGTAGAGACAGAGGAGCATTTTGTTTGCCAATGTGGTGCTTTGCAGAAGATCAAGGCATGCTATCCTGAGGTTTTTAGAGGGACCACATCACTTAGACAGATCTGGGAGAGATCGGACGAGAGACAACTAGGCAGACTACTACTAGCACTACAGAGACACAGTGAGATCTTACTTTAGACACCCGCACATCATAGCGGAGGAAAACAGTCTCAGTTGACTGACTTCTTCCAGAGATTGGCACCAGTAGCCCAGCCACACACATTGGGAGTGACATCTCAGCAAGCGGAGGAGATTCGAGCTAGGCGACGACCCAGACTAGCTGGCTACCAGACACCACGGCTACACCACAGAGAGATCGCGGCCATTCGGTCTCGACACCAACAGGAGGTCCAAGAGCAGCTGGCACATTTTCGCTCTGATCCAAGACGCATGTTCCAAACATTTATGGCATCCTTAGAACGGATGTATGACATATTGTACCCAGACTATGAGACTGGATGGAGTTAGGAGTAGATAACATATCATACTTGTATCACCCCTTCAGCATATAGAGATGCATTAGTAGCCCTAGTATTCCATCCACACCCTCTCGTTTGTACACCACTATTGAGTCCCCTATGGTCGTGTTGTCATACTTGTACATTTTATTCTCACCCCACATTTTCCTCTTGATGACTGGAGGAACATCATTGTACTACTTGTTTGTCTCATAGGCCAATTTTGGCCTTTTGCAGACGTTAATATATCTTTCTTTCTTTCTTTCTTTCTTTCTCTCTTTCTTTCTTTCTCTCTCTCTCTGTCTCTCTCTGTCTCTCTCTCTCTCTCATTTTCTTGACTGTCTTGATTTTTTGAATCTTGGTTCTCAGTTTTCTTGACCTTCTTGATTTGAGGTTCTGACTCTGCAAAGACCCCTCTCTCTTTCTATATATATATATATAAATAGATATCTTACCCGCCACTGATCACCTGCTGCCATGTCCAAATCAGTGGAGACCGAGCTGTCCCACTTGGAGAACAATTTTGTTGATAAAAGAGCAATACAAAAGCTAGATGACATGTGAAATGAACCATCAAAGAAGCTTCACACCATCAAGGAGGAGTTGCAAGAGCGAGAATTACAGGGGTATAGGGAAGATCTCACAACTGTAGGGACGGTGAGATGAAAGCAATGGAGCTAGAAATGCAGGGTTACAAAGAGGAACTCTTGGCCCCCATGGCGACCAAGAAGAAGGAAGGCCTAGAGATTACACAACTGAAGGAGGCAAATGCCAAGCTCCATGTCACGTAGGCTGTAACGCCTGTGACCACGAAGGAAAGAAACAAGGACTCGGTCAATATGTTTCTAGCGAAGTGGTCAGATTTGCACGCACTGCGACAGCAGCCTAGCCGTATACAGCCCGTAGAGGCTAGCCTCTCATTAACCGGCAAAGCGTACAAGTGGTGGATGAGTTTGACAACTCGTCCTGCCACTTGGACGGAGTTTGAAACGATGTTTCGAAAAGAATTTTTGCCTGTTAAAAATGAGGCAGAGAGAAGCTGGGAGTTATGGGACAAGTGCTCGATGGAGAACAAATCCCTAACTCAGTACATCTCAGACTATAGGGAGATAGTACTCAAGCTAAAGGGAATCGATGCATTCCAGACATTGCGAGGCTTTAAAAGAGGCCTCAAAGATGATTACCTTGAGTACGTAGAGCCCTTACAGCCTAAAGACTTAGCAGAGGCAATTAAGTATGCGCAGATATTTGATGACATCAGGCGTCGTAGTGCGCGTGGTGGTTCTAGCAAGGCTGAGGGTAGTGAAAAGAGGAGGTTAGGCCTTAAAAGAAAAGGGTTCCGCAGTGATAAACAAGGGGATAGGACGGACCAAGAAGGAGAGGGTGGTCATTGATCTAAAAAACCGCGACCATCCAAAAAGAAAAGAGACAGCGAAATCCAAAAGAAAGAGCAGTATATTAAAGCGCGAAAGGAAAATCGCTGCTTTGTAGGGCACACGAAGGCTGAGTGTCCAAAGCTTAAAGCCAGCACGAGTGGCAACGAGCCCAAAAAAGATGGTAAATCTTCTAGGCAGTTGCATACAGTGCAGAGACTCCCTCTCAGTTCCGCAGAGTTCAGAGAGGTGACAGTGTGATTGTGATGAGCATCACGCTTGTTCAGTGACACCAGCGATGTGGCAGCCTACTGTAGGTCCGCATGACATGGTGCGCATGTATGGCACCGTAGGTGGCCGTAGAGTCACAGTTTTTATTGATGATGAAGCTAGCCACAACTTCTTGAACTACTCGTTAGTCAAGAAGTTGGGGTTGACTGAGACCCGGAGTGATCATGAGTATATTCTTGGCCTAGCCAACGGATATGACAAAACGGTATGGAATACCGTAGTATTGGGGGTCACATTATCTATGCAAGACTACGAGGCTCCGCTTGACTTTCAGGTCATGCAATTAGCCAGAGCAGACGTATATCTAGGCAGGGAGTGGCTGTATGGCTTGGGCCCTAGTCTAGCTCGGAATTACTTACATAATACGCTATATTTTGAGCATGGAGATAGAGTCATTACCCTGCAAGGCGACCGTACTGTCTCCGCCACACCACTTATTTCCTCCATGGAGATGTGTACAGCGGTCCGCAGAGACCATATAGCAGAGGTATATGCTTGTTACCCTCTTTTAAATTCTGTTTCTGTAGATGAAACTGTAAATGATGTTTGCGTAGACAAACAAGAAAAACAAAATAGCCTTGGACGAAACCCACTGTTTGAAAACCCTGTTTGGCATGCATGTGATTCAAATAAGAAAAAATCCAAGGTGAAAGAGACATTAAAGAAAAAGTACGTAGATACTTTAATGAATTTATTAGAGGAATTTCAGGATGTTTTTCCTGATGATTTACGAGATGGTTTACCACCATCTAGAGAAGTAGACCATGGCATCGAAGTTATGCCAGGATCAAAATCTATAAGCAAACCTGCTTATAGATTAAGCCACTCCGAGGCACAGGAGGTGGAAAAACAATTAACGGAATATTCGAACAAAGGCTTTATTCGGCCTAGTTCAAGTCCGTGGGCATCGCCTATTCTTCTGGTAAAGAAGAAAGACGGATCTATGCGGATGTGCATAGACTATAGGGCTCTTAATCAGATAACGATTAAGAACAAGTATCCAATGCCACGCATGGATGAGTTGTTTGATCAACTCTATGGATCGAGATACTTTACAAAAATAGACCTGAGATCAGGATATCATCAGGTTAGAATTAAACAAGAAGATGTTGCGAAGACAGCATTTAGGACCCGTTTCGGGCATTTTGAGTTTTTGGTTATGCCATTTGGGCTAACCAATGCTCCAGCGACGTTTATGACGCTGATGGACAGTATCTTACGTCCATATCTTGGAAAATTCGTAGTAGTTTTCCTAGATGATATTCTTGTGTACAGTAAGACACAGAAAGAACACATAGAGCATTTGCGTCTCGTGTTCGAGTTGTTGCGAGAGCACAAACTATTTGCAAAGAAGAGCAAATGTGAATTTTTTGAAACAGAAATTCACTACCTTGGCCACATTATATTCGCCGATGGTACGCGGATGGAGCCAGAAAAAGTAGACGCTATTCTTAAATGGCCAGCGCCGAAGAATCTCGAAGAACTGTAGATTTTTCTTGGCATGTCGGGGTTCTACCGACAACATGTGAAGGACTACGCGAAGATCGCAGTCCCGTTGACTGACCAGTTTACGATCAAAAACTAAAAACATTAGTTGGGGGGAAGCCCAACAGAAAAGCTTTGATAAGCTCAAGGTGGCCGTAGCAGCTGCACCTATTTTGACTATTGTCGATCCGAATGAGCCGTTTGTTTTGGAAACAGACGCTAGTAATGAGGCCATTGGGGCCGTACTTATGCAAAGGGGACGCCCAATTGCATTTGAGAGTAAAAAGTTAGATCGTGCGCAGCGTAACTACTCAGCTTATGAGCGAGAGTTACTAGCGATAGTTCATGCACTAAAAAAGTGGAGACACTATTTATATGGTGCTACTTTTGAGGTCCGGACGGACCATGAAAGTCTGAAATGGCTTTCAAGTCAAAATGAACTGAAGGGTAGAAAAGCTCGGTGGGCGGAGATTCTACAGGAGTTTGACCTTCAAATACGTTACCAGAAAGGTAAGTATAACGTGGTGGCAGATGCACTTAGTCGCATGCCATAGATTAATGAACTTAGTTTCATAGTCTTCAAGAATGATTTCTTGGAGTCACTACGTGGTTTATGTCAGCATGATCCATCTTTTACAGAGGTCTGGAGCGCTGTACGCGTACGCACTTCTTTACAGACGCGACCACCTCCCTCGTTGGCACGTATTGCTAGTCCGGAGAGACTGGCTGAAGGTGCAATGGAAAGGGAAGCGAGAGTTAGTCCGGAGAGACTAGCCGTGTCTTCGGGGTATAGTTTGGAGCAGGAGAGCTCTGACGTAGGCCCTTCATCACCTTTGACTGCCACGGCTTCAAAGGGGAGTGATAAACTTCGTCGAGGGGAGAAATATGCTAATTACTCCATTGACGACGGGTACTTACTCTACAAGGGTAGAATATGTGTACCAACTATTGGTAACTTTCGGGCCCAAATTCTTAAAGAAAGTCATGATAGTCCAAGTGTGGGTCATCCTGGGATTCAGAAGACCTATGCACTAGTAAAAAGACAGTTTTATTGGCCTAGTTTGTTTAAGGACGTCCAGACTTATGTGCTGAAATGCAGTAAGTGCCAGGTCAATAAACATGAACGTCTTAAGGTTGGAGGACCACTCCATCCGCTGGAGATTCCTCAAAGGAAATGGGAAAGCATTTCCATGGATTTCATTACCGGTTTACCCAAGACGAGTCGAGGGAATGACTCGGTGTGGGTGGTAGTGGACAGGTTAACTAAAATGACAAAGTTTATCGCCACGACTGTTAAAACGCCAGAGTTGGCAAAACTCTTTATTGAACATCTCTACAAGCTATATGGCCTGCCCGCAGATATAAACTTGAGTTACCGGAGAGTTCTCAAGTCCATCCTGTCTTCCATGTCAGTAAACTGAAGAAATCAGTTCACGGGTTAGAGAACGCAGTTTCTCCAGAGATTTTGGTGGACTTGATAAAGCCACCAAACATACCACATGAACCTGAAAAGATTCTAGAGTATCGTGACAGACAAACCCGACATAAAGTGTACCAGGAGGTACTTGTTAAATGGACAGATAGGGATGAGGAGGTAGCTACCTGGGAACGCCATAGTGCAATTTCCAAAAGGTTTCCCCAATTTGTTTTCGAGGACGAAAACTCTTCTTAAGGGGGGGGTAATGTCACATAGGCTGTAACGCCTGTGACCGACGGCAAACCGGATGGCCATGTCCGGGGTTCAGTGGGAGAGGACGCCCGTGCGGAGTCATGGGCGGCCAGGCTAGTGTGGACGGCAGGTCACACACTATATAGCGTGGGGGATAAGGGGCAATCCTCATTCTTCCTCTATGGTTGCGTGGTGAGCCAGAGGCCGTCCCCTCCTGTGGTAGCGCCCGTAGCGGCGTTACGAGTATCTAACACTCCAAGCCAAGTTGGTTGAAGCAAAGAAGGCAATTGCAAAACGGGTGGCAGAAGTACAAGCCATCAAGGGGAGGCACTAAAAGAAAGGCTCGCCTCTAAGTTGGGTGGAGGTGGTAAAGAAACATAAACCAACGGACACAAGCAAGATCACGGTGGACACTCTGGAAGAAGACCAAAGGCAACACAAGGCCCTCAATGTGAGGGTCATAGGTCTTCAAGTGGGAGCATCACTGCAAGAAGATATGAGAAAACTACGTGGATTGTTGGGGATAAGGGAGGTTCCAACATACATACATGCTTGGAGGGTGGGTGAGGAGCCCAAAGAAAAGTCTCTTATCATGAAGTTTGGGGATGCACCAAAAAAAAAAGAGATTTCATGTAGAAAAGGAGGGAGCTCAAGAAGGGCAGGTGTATCTTGAAGATGACCTTACACCAATGTAGGCAACTCATAAGAAGATAGGCATGATAGAGGTGAAGAAAGCCCGAGATGAAGGTAAATGGGCAGCCTACAAAGGTGCAAGAGTGATTATCCGAGACCTATGCCCCAAATAGGGGTGCGAGCTCTATGGGACCAAAGGAATCTTGGACATGGCGGTATGGAATTGCAACGGCACCTTATGGTCTTATCCAAGAAGCTTCTTTGAGTCATTTATAGACAAGGATGCCATCTTCTACACAGAGATACACAGAGCTCGGAGAGGGGACTACCAGATGTAGCACAGTATGTGTGGGAGTCCTACAAAGGGGAGAAAGAGACATCTGGGGGAGTTAGAGGATTTGGGGGAGAAGCAGTACTACTTCGATCACACCTCCAGACCATACTATCTGTAGTTCGAAGGGATTAGGAGGCTAGATACATGTGGTTGAGACTCCATAGGGAGAATGCTAGGGTGTGGGCAAAAGGTCGAAAGGACCAAATGTGCGAGAGATCAGAGCAAATCAACATAGCATGAAATGGATGAATGAGTGTATGTATAACAATCAATGTATTCCAATACAAGAGGCCGTCTGATGTGAGGCGACTCTGAGTAGTAGACCAATGAAGAAGCAAAGGCAAAATCGACGACGAACGCTGGTGTCGGGGACAGCGGTGGAACTTCGAGTGAAGTAGAGGTAGAAGGCTGCAACCGCAGGACTGTAGTAGATGCAGGTTGCTACTAAATGCTGATGGAGCAGAAATGCTGCAGGAGTAGAACGGATGATGAAGATATGCGTGTAGATTAGCTGGGCTGCCGTGGTAGAGCCGACTGGATGTGATACTGTAACTGTCATATGATGTGCAAAAGGCACAGCCGACTGCTGGTATTCGGCGGTTGATGTTAGTTGATGATCGTCGAGCTCTTGTATTGCGCTGCTGAAAACGCAAGTAGTGAAGCACTCGTGATGCGATCGTTGATGTTCATGATGATGTGTTGGGTTGATATGTTATGTGCTGAATGATGATTATTGACAGGCTGCTGCTTTGTGTGTTGTGCAGGCTATACCACCGGCTGGTTGGAGTATTGATTGACATTGATTAATGTGTGATGAAGTTGGTGAATAATGAAGTGCTTCTTTTATATGATGAGGGGTTGCTGGTCGGTCCAGAGGAAGGCTGTTGGCCAGCAGCAAATGGACAAAAAAATACCGATAAAATGCCTTTTGGGCTAGTTGTCACACCAGGGTAGTCTACATAGCAGTGTGTTATTGTCCTCCAGACACTTCGAGGTTTGCTCCTACAGATGGCCAATCACCATACTTAGCATTGTATACAAAGATCCTAGTGAGAGGAAGGTACTACATGTTGGAGGGGGGGACTTTAATGCCAAGACACGGGGAATGCACAGGTCAATTTCTTTGAGTATGAACGGGACCACATCATCATATGGGACTGGAACAACACACAGAAGATGGGGTATCAAAGGTGTTCTATGTATGTTGGGGCCATCAAAGCTTATGGGAGATTCTTTTTGGAGCTGGGGGTAGTAGATGGCCTCATCATTTACAACGGTGTCACTAGATGGCCATCCTTCAGGGGATTGGCTTGCTTTTCAAACAAAGGCGGATGGAGTACCGGTAATTATTCAATGGGCACACTAGGTTTGATACCAGATATCCTCACCTTTTAGATCCCACCTAAATCCTTGGGAGCCAGTCATGTTTTCTTAACCTTTTCCATAGTCGGCTCCTTCCCAAAGAAGCCCTACCCTAAAACCATAAGTCACTATACCAAAGTCCATTTTGATCATGATGCAGATAATGGTTTATGACTAACCTTTACCTATCACCTCTTAAACTTAGACCTATGAGCTCCCTTATCTCACACCTCCAATAGCAAGCTGGGATGGGATGTTTTGAGGGAACAAAGGCCGCCTACACCCATTGAAAACCCCATGATATGGTAGCAGCACACACAAAAGATTTACCACAACCCAAACCCCGTTTTTATTGCCACCCCATAGCCTGCCCGCCCCATCTCATCTAGACTCTTCACCTGAAAATGTAGCAAAGGCCATACATAAGCTCCAAACTAGGAAATCTAGGATCTTGCAGCAGAGCACGTCATACATGTATGTGATACACCGGTCCCTTTCTGCGCTAAGATCTTTAACCGTGCCCTTTGTGAAGGTTTCCCCCCATCTTGGACAGCCAACACAATCATCTCGATTCACAAAGTCGGAGGCGCCCTAGACCCAAACAACTACCACACTACCATGATCGCCCATTATGGAGTAGTTCTTTCGTCAAGAGGACAGGTTGGTTTTTGGAGATTTTATTCCACTCTGGATCACATTTTCACACTGAGAGCCATGATAGAGGAGGCCAAGGCGAGAAAGAGCAAGATTTTCTGTTGCTTTGTGGATTCTCGCAAAGTCTTTGACACAGTCCCCTGCACTCGACTCTCTTATCGATTCAGGAGTTGCCATTTCTAGAGCAGATCATCTGGGGAGTGATGGCACTTGGACGTATGTCTAGTATGATCATGAGAAACATTGGGTTGAAGCAAGCAAAGATACCCTTTGTCGCCTGACTTTGTTTGGCATATACATGGATGAGATTTCAAAGTTTATTGACAGACTCGGAGGGACTGGGAACAACTTTTTGGTGACCTGTTTTTTTTGTTATGTGAATCTTTTGGGATTTGGTGTAGATATGTTTTGATTAGCATTTAAAGTATCTACAATAAAAACTCAATCATAAGGGGATCCAAAGGAAGGTGGACTTTTTTTATAATTTTGTTTTTTAACTTTTTTGGATTTAGTGTAGAGATGTTTTGATTAGCACTTATTGTTTGTGTAATTGTAGTTATTGTTTTTAATATAAACACTACATAATGGTATAATAGCAAGACAACCTTTTGAGAAGGGTCATTTGTAACTTGTTCAATGTTTCTTTGGTTTGATTAGTGGATGATATGGCAAATCTATATAGCAATATAGCTAGATTTTACTATGTGTTGTTCTTACTCCACACACACACACATCATTTTTTATAATTACTTTTTTATTAAAGTAGATTTAAGCAAAAACTAGTGGCGATATCATACATCTTTTTCAAAGATAACCTCCGCAAGAAAGTATAATCAAAATTATTGCGGCACTCTATAGAGGTTCCATAATTAAGGCCACAAAGATTCACAAAGTTTGAGTTAAATGTACACTCTTTCTCTCTCGCACTGCCATGTTGCGGCACTCCATACAAGATATCCTAGGATGATTTGCCAATCTTATGCTCTTTGTACATGGATTAGCCTTAACATCTTAGCTTTAGCATTTTAGCTTTGTCATTTTCTTTCATTTTTGTATCCATGATGTTGAATTCCAAGGTCATTTTGGCCTTTTGTAGAAATTAATTCATTTTCTTGAATTTCTAATTTTTTTTGGATATTGGTTCTTGGTTTTCTTGACCTTCTTTATTCAAGGTTCTCGACTCTGAGAGACATCTTTGGATAGTGATGTGTATGATGCTTACCTTTGTTGCTGGAGTTTTCCTCCTAGATGTTATCCATTAGGAGTTCCTGGTACCGTACTTTTCCTCATAGTTGTTTCAGTTTCAGTTAGTTGTTTAGTTGTTTTTAGCTTTCCTTACACAGGCATTGTATCAGATCCACCAATTGTTGTAACCTTTTTGGTCTCATAGGTCATTTTGGCCTTTTGAAGACGTTAATATATCATTTCATTTCATTTCATTTCTCTCTCTCATATATATATATATATATATATATATATATATATATATATATATATATATATCACCCATCACATTGGTCACCTCCCCTCGTGTCCAAATTAGTGGAGACCACGCTATCCCACTTGGAAAACAATGTTGTTGATAAATGAGGTACAAAAGCTAAACAAGAAGCTATACGACATGTGAAATGAACCAACAAAGGAGCTTCACACCATCACGGAGGAGTTACAAGAGTGAGATAGCAAAGTGAAGGCTATGGAATTAGAACTACAGGGGTATAGGGAAGAGCTCACAATTGTAGGGACGGTGAGATGAAAGCCATGGAGTTGGAAATGCAGAGGGTTATAAAGAGGAACTCTTGGTCCTCATGGCAACCAAGGAGAAGAAAGACCTAGAGATTGCACAGCTGAAGGAGGCAAATACAAGCTCCAAGCAGCCAAGTTGGCTGAGCAAAGAAGGCAATTGAAAAAGAGGTGGAGGAAGTACAAGGCATCAAGGAAGTAGGCAATCGTGAAGGAGGCATTAAAAGAAAGACTCGCAGCTACTTCAAGTTGGGTGGAGGTGGTAAAGAAACATATACCAATGGGCGCAAGCAAGATCACGGTGGACACTCTTGAAGAAGACCAAAGAACACAACGCAAGGCCCTCAATGTGAGGGTCACAAGTCTCCAAGTGGGAGCCTCACCTCAAGAAGACATGGGAAAACTATGTGGAATGTTGGGGATAAGTACATAGATGCTTGGAGTATCGTGAAGTTGGGGATGCACAAAAAAAAGAGAGATTTCATGTAAAAAAGCAGGCAGCTCAAGAAGGAACACAACATTTATCTTGAAGATGACCTTGCACCAATGTAGGTAACTCATAAGAAAGGCATGATAGAGGTGAAGAAAGCTCGGGATGAAGGTAAATGGGCAGCCCCCCAAGATGGCAGAGTGATTATTCGAGACCTACGCCCCAAACAGGGGTGTAGGGTCTATGGGACCAAAGGAATCTTGGACAAGCGGTATGGAATTGCAACATCACCTTATGGTTTGATCCAAGAAGCTTCTCATAGTCATTTACAGATAGGGATGTCATCTTCTACATAGAGATACACCAGAGCCCGGAGAGGGGACTACTAGATGTAGCATGGTATGTATGGGTGTCCTATTATAGAGGGGAGAGACAGACATGTGGAGGAGTTAGAGGATCTAGGGGAGTAGCAATACTATTGCGATCACACCTCCAAACCATACTATCTGTAGTTTCAACGGATGAGGAGGCTAGATACAAGTGATTGAGACTCCATAGGGAGAATGCCATAGTGGTCTACATAATAGTGTGTTATTTTTCTCCAAACACTTCGAGGTTTGCTCCTACAAATGGCCAATCACCATACTTAGCATTGTACATAGAGATCCTAGAGTTTTCCACTGAGAGGGAGGTACTTGGACAGGGGCGGGGGGGGGGGGGGACACAAGGAATGCACAGGTCAATCTCTTTGAGTTTGAGCGGGACCACATCATCATATAGGACTTGGACGACACAGAGGAGATGGGGTATCAGAGGTGTTCTATAGATGACAGGGCCATTAAAGCGTATGGCATATTCTTTTTGGATTTGGGAGTAGTAGATGACCTCATCATTTACAGGTGTCATTAGATGGCCATTCTTTGGGGGACTAACTTGCTTTTCATACAAAGGCGGATCGAGTATCGTTCATTATTTAATGGGCACACTAGGTTTAATACCAGATATCCTTACCTTTCACATCCCACCTAAACCCTTGGGAGCTGGTTATATTTGCTTAACCTTCTCCATAGTTGGCTCATTTTTCCCAAAGAAGCCCTACCCTAAACCCATCAGTCACTATACCAAAGTCCACCATTTTGATCATGTTGTAGATGGGTCTAACCTTTACTATCACCTCTTAAACGTAGACATATGAGCATCTCACATCACATCACAACTTACAAATATTCTATCTCACATCACCTCACAACTAAGCTCCATGAATCAACCCAGATCCCCTTCCGAACCCTCTGCCACTCCACATCTAAGCCACCATTGAGTTCTTTGGCCCACCATAGTTGGTATGACGAAGAGTGCAAGGCAGCCCATAGAGACCTCTGAGAACCACAAAACATGGGGCAAATTACAGAGAAGAAAGCCCTCTAGATGTTACAATGCCTTACACACCGTAAGAAGAGAAGGTTTCTCATTGGGAATGAGGAAACACTTTATCGTAGTCTTTTGAGCTCCGATAGCAAGCTGGGATGGGATGTGTTGAGGGAACATAGGCCAGCTACACCCATTGAAGGTCCCATGATACGGTAGCAGCACACACAAAAGATTTACCACAACCAAAACCCCATTTTTATTGCCACCCCATAGCTTGCCGGCCCCATCTCATCTAGCCTCTTCACACCTCAAAATGTAGCCAAGCCCATACATCAGCTCTAAGATCAAGGTTTCATCTCACACTAGCTGAGGGTGGAGATAGGGAGAGCAGCAGATATTCCCAGAGGGGATAGGATCTGCTTGGTAACATTGGAGGTGATGCATCTGCACTCCTGAGGGTGTTCTGTAGGCAGATGCATCACAATAGCATGTGGAAACCAATGAGAAGAGCAAAGTGTTACCTTAGATGTCATGGGGAAAATAGTTGCTACTCGAAGAAGACTCTGCAGAGAAGCTTCTCCAACCGGTAGAGCAACAAGCAACAAGGTGAAGCTCCAATGGTGTCCCACCCAATGTTGTAGTAGCAAACTAGGGCAAAGCCCCCCAAAGCTACAAGAAGCAATAATGGTGGAGAAAAGAAAGATAACCTATAAACCCTAGCTCACACTTACTTATCCCTCTGTACACAAGCAAGTAACGAGATCCACACACACACGCAAGAAAGGAAGCTAGAGATCTCAATATTTTGTCAACAAGGGAGCTAAAGGAAGTTGTGTTATCCTTTATAATAAAACGTGTACGTGAGTCGGCACCTAGTTTGGGTGGTTAATCATTGCCTATAACATCTATGTGACCTAATCTATCTAGTATACATGAGAAATCGATGTCGGCATTAAATTTAGCTCTATCATCCCTTGTTTACATCGCAATGAGCTCATTAGAGTGGATAAATTATAAAATATGTATTGAGCAAAAACCACTTGGATGGGTAAAAATTACGAAGGGATTATGTGCCCATTACTTGAATAACTCTAACTTTGACAAAAAAAAGTTGGTGGGACCAATCAAAGTAGGCCAAAGTGCATCCTCGACCAAGACGATGATCATGGGTTTCTTTTGTTGATGCCCACAACATGATTGTGGCAAGCCGTCTCTACCAGTAGACTGGACATCATCAAGGGAGTCTTGAGCTCTAGTAGTGGCAGTTTGGCGGTTAGAGGCATTTCAGTACTCTCATCTAGTGCTTGCTATAGGCCCACTCTTGATCGAAAACACAAATCTCGCCCCTGTTTTTAGCTTCAAGTGGATGACCATGAGAGCATTCTGGAGAATTTGAGAGCTAGAGAGGGTGCTAATGACTAGATCTCTATCTTGAGCGGGAGTCTACTTCCATCATAGTACTTTTGTTCATTTTCGCAATTCACCATGAGAGCATTTTGGAGCATTTGAGGCGAGAGAGGATGATAATGACTAAATCTCTAACTTGATAGGGAGTCTACTTCCATTATAGTACTTTTGTTCATTTCATGGTTGTACTTTTAGAGACATTTTATATTTTGTCATGCTCACATTTCTTCTACCTAGATTTTATCTTTGTACTTTATCGGTGCGATTAATCTTGACTTTATCTTTGTACTTTATCAAATGATTGATCTTGATAATTAATTATATTCTGTTGATAATGGATGGGAAGCCCTTGCACCATAGAAAGAGTGTCGGAACAAACCAAGGTCGTGGGGCTTTGCCCAACCGCACTCTGGAGCATGAAATAGTTCAGGTGAGAAGCTAATCTTCCATAACCTAGCTCACAATTTCATGGGCAAGGTGTCACTCACCTCGTGAACACTTATGCTTAGATTCTCGTAGGAGATGATGTTGCCATGCAACCAAACTCCAAAGCTCCAGTCCACCATGCCGCCACACTTCAATATGGAAGCTCGAGCCTCCTCTTACTTAATCTCCCTCTCTCCTCACATACACTCACACATACACAATGGCATATAATAGCTCTAATTGAATTAGGTGAGCAAGTAAGACACACAAGAGAGCAAGAGAGTAGAGAAGAAGAGCACTCTATTGATTGCCTAAGAAGAGAATGAATGGTGAGAATACAAATTGGCCCTTATCTTAGCCCTTGTATTCACACCTTGGCCAGCCATACTCAAAATATAGGTCCATGGCTATCCATGGCCACCTAGACAGTATGTAGTCAAGACCGTTCTCGAACCCCACCCCGATAAGCAGTTGGTTATGATCCTCTTCTGTCATCTCTGAAAAGGCTATTTTCACCAACTGTTGTTGGTTCACCTCGTGAGGTTACTTTCCATGCTTAAGCATGGATTATTATACGATAATCTTTGTTTACTTTTTTATTGCTTTCCTACTGAACTGAAGAACAAGAACGTTTTCCATTCTTAAGCATGGATTATTATACGATAATCTTCATTTACTTTTTTACTACTGAGAGCATTACATGCGAGGGCAGGGTTTGAACCCGCAGTCTTCAGGTCATGAGCCTGATGAGTTGGC
Organism: Cibotium barometz; assembly: GCF_041138505.1. Taxonomy (NCBI): domain Eukaryota; kingdom Viridiplantae; phylum Streptophyta; class Polypodiopsida; order Cyatheales; family Cibotiaceae; genus Cibotium; species Cibotium barometz. The sequence goes on along the minus strand of NC_141089.1, from coordinate 5,790,739 downwards.
CAAAAGAAAAGAAGAGGGAAAAGATACAATATTTGAAAGAAAATCAAAGGCTATTGTCACCAATTGTTCTCGGTTCACCTTGTGAGGTTACAGATAGCAGGCCGTAAAAAGCATAGCCACATTTTGGTCCATTTCTTGTTTATGCAAACACTTAATCTATCCATGCAATCTCCATAATTAATCGTGAGGCATATCTTTTATAGAGACAAGCAACGATCGCAAACGTAAAATATGCAATGTTAACATTTTTAATGTATGCCATTGGCCAAATGAAGTGACGATTGCCTATGTGGATGGCGTCAATGTTGGAGAGGTGTTCAATGAGGGTTAACATGCCCCCCTTCTTGATGTAAATTCTATCCTCGAAATATGTGGATGAAGATTCGTCAAGGATGTGTTGGATGCATGTTGGCGTTGGAAATGTCGAAGGTCTTCGAAGGTCTACAAGGCAATATGGTACAACAAGTAAGGTGCTCTTGTAGAAAATATTAGAATTTAAGTATGTTGAAAACACCTTAATTAAGGAAATATTTTTGCGAATGGTCAAATTTTCTAGTTATGACATGGGTAATATCTATAGTTTTAAAGCCCTTTATTGACATATTTTTAGCCACAAGGTCCCATCCCATGGAAATTAAAGGCTACGGTCCCAAAGGCACCATTACTAAGAGCCAAAAGTCCTACCTAGATCACACACGGCGATGGTTGTCTTCTTCTCAATTTTTTGTGGTATTTTTGCTTTGTTTTTTATTTTTTATTTTGTTTGTTTAAACTAGTTTCACTTTCACAATTCATCTAAAAGACTCTATTCTAGCTAAAGAGGACACACTAAGGAAGGTGGAGTACTTGGCATAGTCTTAGGTCGATCTCACGGAGGATTAAAATAAGACCAAATCCTAAATGGTTATCTAAGTAGTAACTAGAAAATTGATAAACTAGTCACATAACTATGCAAGCAAGCACTCAAACACTAAATGGAGAATCCTAAAAAAGATTGAAATTGAAAACAATAGCAATTTTAGTATGGGTGTAGAATACACCTAGGCAAGTGCGAGTTAAGCTATCTTGGAGGTGAGCTAAGGTAGCTACCGTGAGCTAAGCTATCTTGGAAATCACCCACCATGTTCCAAAAGGAACAAGGAGTCGATAACATTACTTCATAGAATGACGATGTAAGTCCATAAGTTCTTGCCCTCCTCCCCTGCTCTATAAGTTGTTCCTGTGCATTTCTATCTTGATAGGGTCCTCCCACCAGGTAATGTACACTCACATGATCATGTCGTTATGGTGTCTCTCCTACCATGGACTGCAATAGTCATGTCCCATAGTGCCTAAAATAGGTTCTACATTATCAACACAAGTAGAAAGTTGCGTACCACATGTGATACTTACAGGTAAGGCATGGTGCAAGGCAATAGAAGTGTAGGTAGAACAAGTCCCCCCAAAGGTGGCTCCACAACATTGCCCCCCTAGTGGTGCATAAAAATAGCGTGAGTGGGTTTAGAAAGGAGAAATACTTAGCTGCCCTTGATAATACCATTCCTGGCAATCCGAGTCCAAGATAGGGTCACTCGTGTCGATTCACGAAAAGTCCATCCTCTCGGCTTATAATCACAAACAAAGTCGTACTTCATTCTCTTATTTGACATGTGCTCTTTCTCATCATTTAAAAAAAAATTATTTTAATGGTTTGTCGGATTTTTAGTATGTTTATAGTTGTTATATTGTTGTACATGTTGATGCAAGCTATATTATCATGGGGTAGCTTTTTCCAATAGGGTCTCTCTTGATATGGACATGAACTTTGTCGGGGAGAAAAACGTGGAGGATAAAAGTAATGATATTAGCATAGGTTCCCCCTTCATGCTTTCTATCATTCCTTGACCTCTTGGAAAGTATTGTAGCCTTTTTATAGCCATCCCTTCCAGTTGTGCTCCATCGGTGTTTTGTTGGCTGGGAAAACCCTTCGTTACTTGTTGTGGCATGTGAACTTCTAATTTTAATGGTGATAAAGGGCTCTCATAATAAGACCGGATGGAGCTTATGGATTCTTAGAGAGGTGTTGACATTGATTCAAGAACTTATTGAGTAGCGGACCTTTTCACAAGTACTGGGTTCTCTTGAAGTATTTTTGAAAAGGGAGGCTAAGAAGGCATTGAAGAACTTGTAGAGACCTCATGGGAACTGGAGGTTGTATTGGAGTAAACTTTTCTTAAGGGGAATGCCATCTTTTTTTAACATCTTTTGGAATCCAAATATTGTGGGATATTTGCAATGGAGGTATATCAATTTGTTTTCCTTTGTCTGCTTTGGCATTAGAGTTGGAAAAGACTATTGATTGGTCGATTGAGGTGTATGTGAGACTGATGAGGCTATAGACATGTGTATCCTCTTCGGCACCCAAATCCATGTGTTACTCTCATAGTAGCCTTGAGCTTTAAGAAGACGAGTCCGAATCCATCAAAAGTGGATTTATTTTTGTTGTGACATGGCCTCCGAGTTTTTTTTTTCTAATAGGTTGGCGATTGAGAACTAGTGGTAGAGAGGCTTTAGGGACCCAAAAAAGGGTGGTGACTTGCTATGCTAATGCCCTAGTGGTAGTTGGTTCGGTATAGAGATAGATGCAGATGTGGAGCTTGAAGATAAAGAACCTTGTGGTGGTGAAGTGGATGTCAATGGGGAGGGAATGACATTGTATCATGTCGATGTTGAGGCTTTGTTATTTACAGCATTCAAATGCTTGTTGCTCATTTAATGCATTTGTTGATGTGGAGGCAATGTTCGTAGAATGTAAAGTGTAGCGTTAGAATTTTTCACCATTTGTGACACTCCTTGTGGCCCAGTCAATTCCGCATTGAGCTACTATCATCCAAATCCATCCAAGAAAGACATGTTCTTTTAAAGTTTCTACAAGCATGACCAAAAAGCTAACAACCAAGTGTCCATTATCACCATAGATGATAGTTCTAAGCAAACCAAGTACTTTGGTATTTTTGGCAGTTATACCCTCTATTCTCATGTTTTACTTTTCAAGTTAAGATTTACTCAAGTGATTCCATGTAGAAAAGGAGAGTAGATTATGACTAGCACCCCTGTCAAGTATAGCATTATAGAACACTTTAGCATAGGGGCTAGGCAACTCAATGGGTGTTCCGAGAGCGAGCATGTGATCCTCCATGTTGTTGATTACCTCTCCAACATAACCTTGTACAGTAGATCTAAGGTTTTCTTCTTGACGTTGTTGAAGTTTGGCTCGTCTTTCCCTTGCCTCCTCTTGGGTTTGGGTCTTCTTTTGAGGAGCCCTTTCCTTGGTGGCTTTCTTGTCATGAGAAGCATGTAAGGATTCTTTGGTAAGAGCTCCATAGTATTATTTAAACTTACTACCATTAAGGAAACTAACACTTTCAACTCCGTCAAGAGTCTAAACATGTATAGTACCTTGTCGAGTAGCTTCACAAACCCTACATGGTCCCTTTCCAGTTAAGCTTCTTCTTTTCATTGCGGACCTCATACATAAGTATAAGATCTCCTACCTCGATTTCCTTGTCCTTGAGATTTTGGTCAAACCACTTATTTCTTCGGTCCTTCTCTATCAGCATGTTTTGCAACGAATTTTTTATTTTCTCTGTAAGTTGTTCTAAAACAAATAACCAGTCAGCCAATTATCATCAAGCTTTTCACTTACAGCTACCCTTAAGCTAGGCATCATAAACTCCCAAGGCATTACTGCCTCAAGTCCATACACCATCTTAAATGGTGTGCAACTAATTGCAACTTTGTAAGATGTACAATAGGCCCATAAAACTGATGTGAGCTTAGATTCCCAGTCAGTGCATCGAGCCTCAATAGTTTTTATTAATATAAAAAATAAGAACCTTGTTGGTTCTCTCTACTTGGCCATTTGCTTGTGGGTAATACGGCATTAGCTTATAGTGAGCGATCATGAATGTGTTAGTGAGATTTTTTATTACATCATCGATGAAATGCTTGCCTTGATCACTCACTAGCTGAAATGGATATCCAAAGTGGGTAATGGTGTCCTTAGTAGTTGCCATGGCATCTGCTTTTCGTAAAGCTCTTGCTTCATTCTATTTGGTTACATAATTTGTGGCAACAATGATAAAGCGTACTTATGTGCCACATGTAGCAGGACTAATACAACCAATGAAATCTAAGCCCCATTTTTCAAAGGATTGGTTGACTCTGACAAGATGCAATGGCATCATGTCATACTTATGTGTCTTTGCGCACCATTGGTACTCGTCGTCACATCCCTTAACAAATAGTGCACAATCTTTAAAGAGTGTGGGCAGCCAATACCCCGATTGAAGTATTTTTCTTTCTGTAATGTTGCCTACAAAGTGTCCACCAGCTACCCCTTGGTGTACTTGTTCGATGATGTATAAGTATTCATCCTCCCTGGGGGGACAACATCTTAATATGTCATCCTTACCACGTCTATAAAGATTCTAGCAGTAAGTTGATAAGGTACACTCTCTTCTAGAAACTTTCTTGCTAAACCCTTCCTCAATTACTTTCCTTTTGGAAAACCATTAGCTAAAAAGTTAACGATCTCTCACTCCATTCTGAAATAACCTCGACCTTGAAAAGTGTAGCATCTGGATACTCGTCATCAACCACGATTGGTGCTTTGCCATTAGGTATGCGGGATAGATGATCCACCATGACATGCTTCTTGACAGGAGGCCTCATAGCCATTGTAAAATCAAGCTCAAGAAGAATCAACAACAACCACTTCGTGATCCTTCCCGAAGAGCATGGTTTTTTTACCAGATGCAAAAAAGCTTGATGATGATCAACATAGAAAACAAATTTATTAGCAAGAAGGTAATGACAAAATTTCTTTACAACATAAACCATTGCTAACCCTTCATGCCCACTGGTGGTGTAATTAATTTCAGCTTCATCTAGTTGCCAACTTGCAAAACTAATAGGATAGTCTAATTTGTGCTCCGCTCGTTGTGCTAGGACATATCCAATTGCGAAATTAGAGGCATCAATGTGTATATGGAAGATGAGATCCCAGTTAGGTGCTCACAAGATTGGAGAACTAGCCAAGGCTTGCTTCAGTGCATTATAAGCTTGTTGACACTCCTCGGTCCATATAAATATAATCAATACCTTATACAAAGAACAAGCTATTTCTGCATAAAAAAGAATAAACCGACGATAGTAGCCGACATGGCCCATGAATATTTGGACTCTCTTGTAGTTTGTTGATGGGAGTAATTTTAAGATGACCTTGATTTTTCTCTCATCAGTGGAAATCCCATTTTTGGATACTATATGCCCAAGAATCACTCTGTGTTTCACCTAAAATTGACATTTGTAAGGGTTTAAGGATATGTGATAAAATCGACACCTTTTAAACACCCTTTTTAGGCATGCTAGGTGGTCTCTCCAAGATGAATGAATGCACAAATCATCCTAGAAATATTCGAGAAACTTTCTTTAAGTTCTTAAAAGTAATATTCATAACTTTGAAATGTGGCTGGTGCATTAGTTAGACCAAATGGCATAACTCTGTAAAAGCATATGCACCATGCTCAATGACAAAGGTTTTTTTGGCTTGGTCCTCAGGCGCAATCGAAATTTGATTATAGCTTAAATATCCATCTAAAAAGCTTAAGCCTCCTTGCTTGCAACACGTTTGAGCACATGTTCTGAATATGGCAAGGACTAGTGATCCCTGCACGTGGCAGCATTCACTTTCTTGAGATTAACACACTCTAAGTATTCCATTCTTCTTGAGTTGCCAAGAAATAAGCAGGTTTTAGATGCAGACTGTCGTTCATCATAATCATTTGTCGAGTCTAAATTAATGAAGGCTTGCAATTGTAAATCACATCCCTTGGCATAGAAGTATCCAAGGTCTAGAGTGCCTTACAAGTATCGAAAGATACGTTAACTACCTTCTTCCAATGTTTGATGCCTAGGTAATGCATGAAATTTCAAAGTTGTGATACACCATACTGGATGTCTAGCCATGAGTTGCATAAATATAGATTAGGCATCCAATAGCTTTAGCATAAGTGGAAATGTTGATCCTCCAGGATCTTTTAAACTAAGCTTTACACCAGGTTCCATTTTTGTAGAGATTGGTTTACAACTTTCCATATTGATTCTTTTGTGTAGGAAATATTTCGACTCCACAGATTGCCTCAAAATTAAAAGTATGCCAAGTTTACCTCCAGATTTTGGACAAGTTACTTTAAAGTAGTGGGAAATTCTCTTGATCTTAGTACTGCCTATCATCCTAAGATTAATGGATAAACTCAAAGGGTTAACCAAGTGATTGAGGATATTCTCGATGCATATTGTGGTTGTGAGCCAAGAATATGGACAAATGATTTATATTGAATGGTTTTTTCCTACAATGCCTCTTATCATCGAAGCATCGATACAAGCACATTTAAGGATTTATACAAGTAAGAATGCCTTACATCCTTGAATTGGTCTGACCCATTGGTCATCAAATGGATTTTATTTGATAAGAATGCCTACAATATAGGTCAAAGTTTCTAGGTAGATACTTGATGAGATGGACCATCAAATGCAATCCATAAGAAAGGATATAAATGCTACTTAGGATAGGAAAAAACAATATGCCCCAAATAGTACTGTAAAAGCAAGATTCAACATCTCAAGATTTGAGGCAAGGTGAGCCTTAAAGGCTATGATAAAATTCTCATTGATGCCAATTAATAGCATGTCATCAACTAGAGGATAACAATGAGAAAATTGTAATGGAATTGAAATTACATGTTACGGGTCCTTTCTTCTATTGCCACTTGCTTTTGGGAGTCGAGCTAGTGGAGAAGCTCCTGAACCTGTTGAGCTAGGGTATTGTTGGTATCTATGATTCCCTATTGTTTTTGCTGCACCTCCTTAGTGAGGTGGCCCATTTATACCATCAACTGCACATTTAGCTTTGTTTGTGACACTTGCATATCGTTTCAATAGTCAATTTGCAGAAACTTACATGTGAAAATTGTGCTCCATCATTTGGGTAGAAAGGATATTGAGGTCACAAACGTAGGCTTCCATTTCATAATCCTCCCACTCCCGTTGCTTCAATACTCTTCCACACAGCCGTACTTTGGATTTAAGCAATGTAGAAGGCCCTTTTCCAACTCATGAACTATACCACCTGCCTCTGGTTGTGGCATCCATGTCTTACAGCTGTAAGCAGAGGGGACTGTAGAGTTCTTCTTTTCTTTGGGATACTTCCCTCTTCTAGCACTTGGCTATAATATCCACCTCCACCTCCACCCCGCACCCCCCCGAGCTAACTAGAATGATCCCCCATGCATGCGTTTTAGAAGATGATGGTTCGAGAGCGACATGGGTATGGACTCTAGGAATTAAATCTTCTAGTTCAAATAGGACCATCGAATCGCAAGGTGGGGCAAAGGGGACTTGCTGGTGTTGTAAGGACCTACTGGATTGTTGGCTTTAGACTTCACCTATTACGGCACCTGGAGTGGCATGCTTGGCCCAATGGCCTTTTCATGCACCTCTAGAATAGTAGGTTCTTGTTGGATTGGAGAAGATGGTGTTGGGGAGCTTGGGGCATCTTCTACTGTGCTCTCATGGCCTTCAACATGAGCGGATGTGGGCGAGGAAGCAAAAAGGGGCTAGCAAGAAGTCTTATTTAATCGCTTTGTTAGGGACTATTTTGGAGAGGCTTACACCAATCTATGCCACCAAATTTTGTGAATTTGCTAGGACTAAGAATCCCTTTGCTAGCTCTCATTATATTACTTCTTGTTGTAGGGGGACCACCTATGTTCTACAAGCTAACTTTCCACCAAAGGAACTCTAGTAGCATGGCTTAGAATTTGTGTCAGGAGGTACGGGTTCACCACCTTGTTACACCATGCTTTGTGAGATAATGGGTGAAATCTTGATGATGGAGCATGCTCAACCAATCATCTTGTTCCCCCATGTGCAGGTGATATACCTTGTGTATATTCATTCTATTATATCAGTCTATAGGCTTCTTTCGCGTGATCATGGAGGCAACCTTGCAATCCTTGTCCAATTTGGGATCCTTTAGGGTAGCAAACTCCGATCCTTTGTTGTTAACCTTTGTTGGGTGGGTAGATGCCCCAGAAAATCTAGCTTTATGGAAAAGGGTAGTGAACTCTGCTCCATTATGTTGACCATAATTGGTGGGTAGATTTCCCTTTAAAAATCCAGCTTTTTGGAAAAGAGAGTGGGACTCAGTTGGACAGGCAGGTGGAGTACATCCCTGAATAAGCTTCTTTGTGATCAAAATGGGTTTGTTGGACTCATCTACATGTGTTACCATGCCCCTATATGGTGCCCTGATGGTAGGAAGTGAGAAACTCGGCACATAGTTTTGTGTTCATCCTATATTGAACAGCTCGCGCGGCCAAGTTCCCAAGCCCTGTCTGCTCCGGCTTTTCCATTACTCCTGTGTTGTTCACCAACTACATGCAGGTGGGTGAATGATACTTGAAGTACACTTTTTTATTATCTATTATCTCGGTGTAGTTAAGAATGGTGCCATGGAACTGATTCATAAGGGGTCCAAAATACCTGCCTTTTTTATTTACCTATCACAAAAAAGGAAGGTATATAAAAAATGTACCTATCTTTTTAAACCAGGATCACCCACTTCCTCGAACAGTGATGTGACAAGATGCATACAGGTAGCTATGGATGCAAGTGTAGGTTCTTCAAAAACACTCGAAGAAGAAGATGATGAAGAGATGAAAATGATGGAAAACAATGCAAATAATGGAAGCAATCGTCTATTTATGGTGGCTAGAGGGATCACGGTAGGCTAGAGGGTTAATGTTACATGTGACAGATGACACCGTCTAATTGGTCTTCGGATGCATGTCATAATTACAACAATGGTTGGTGTGATCAAGTTATCCATAGCCACGATCATAGCGTGATTTATATGTAATCTTGGGTGAAAGTGCTAAAGGGCATGTGGTGATTTCTTCTTTTCTAGTAGGCATATGACACCCCTGAGCTTAGAAAAGATCAAGTTTAGCTCAAGTTTTATGGCGTGATTCTATAGGTGTGAGAATCATGCCCGTGATACGATAATAATCACAGCGATAAGACTGTAAGGGTATGGCCTTGAAAGGGTCTAGACTGGATCATGATGTAATTTTTGGACTGATTTTAGATTTCCAAGATGATTATGGGAAAAAGTCATGTGCCTAATTTTGTAAGATTGTGGTGGTGAATCTAAGTTTGTCAGAGAGGGTGTTAGTACTATTAGAGTGTTAGTCAGTTAGTCCTTTGGGGCTTGTTACGTAGGATCATTGTGATTTGCTAGCTTGATGCTCCATGGCACATAGGCCTAAGAATATGTGGATGAAGCTCCTGATGTAGAAGGGGTTTGTTCGTGTAGCATTTGTAACTCGTCTATGGAACACATCAACTCTTGCTCCATACGTTGAATTAGTCAGTCCATAGAATCTATAGTAGGTCCTTATGTGGACATGTGGTATTGCAAGGCTGCTACAATAGCTTTGCCTTTAGGGTAGGGAATTTTATGATTCACATGTTTCCAGTTTGCTTGGCATCTTTTGTGACATTGAGTTGGGAAGGTTCTTGTGGCTCTTGTTTAGGTTCTTATGGCTTCTTAGTCACATTTTCAGTGGTGGGGGTGCTAACTTCTGTTGCCATTCCCACTTAGTCTCGACCTTATGGTTCGACTTAGTGAGCTTAGGTGTTTGACTTGAGTTTCTTTTGGGCATTCATACCTGCTTTGTTACTTGCCTTAGAAGGGTGCTGTGCACGGTTAGAACCCATTCCTACTTCCTATTTCTCTTCGAGCCATGGTCATGGTGTTTGGGGTGATTGTTGGTTGTTACCAACAACGAGGTTTTTGCATAGATGGCACGGGCTTAGGGCTTCATGGCTTAGGTACCCATACCTTTCTATTCCCTTCATAGTATCCCTATGCTTTTAACAATTGTTTGGTTCCGATGCATTTTCCTTCTTAAACACATGGAGAGGGAGTGTTTCCTCAAACACTCCCTTCCTCTCCTTCACGTTCCTTTTCCTCACTTTCTGCTTCCTCTTTAATAGGGCTTATGTCAGGTTGATAACCCTTATCGACACTTGAAATAATGTCCTACTACGAGGGCTCATTCTCGCTTATGCTAGGTGTACTCCCTATAATACGTCCTTCCTTTAAATTTCTAATTGCTAATGCAGGTCCTATAAGTCTTTCCCCTAGTAGTTCATTCAACTCCTCAAATGCTCATCAAGTCTTTCCCCTAGTAGTTCATTCAACTCCTCAAATGCTCTTCAAGTCTTTCCCCTAGTAGTTCATTCAACTCCTCCAAATGCTCTTAAAATGCCAAAAGTGCCAGGTCAATAAAGTAGAACGCCTAAAGATAGGTAGTTTATTAAGTCGACTAGAGATCCCAAATGGCAAGTGGGAGAGTATCTCAATGGACTTTATAGTTGGATTACCTAAAACGAACAGAGGTCGCGATTTGGTTTAGGTGCCGTTAGATAGGTTGACAAAAATGTGTTGGTTTATTTTGACAAAAATGACAGTGATGACTACGCCTCAATTAGCAAGGCTATTCACATTAAAAATATCTATCGATTATATGGCTTACCTGTTGATATAGTTAATGATAGAGATACAAAGTTTAATAGTCATTTTTGGCGTACTGTGTTCAAGAGATTGGACACCATGCTAAGTATGAGTACGGTGATCATCCTCAAAGTGATGGTCAAATCGAGAGAGTCAACTAAGTCTTGGAAGACATGCTACGAACATATATAAGCAAAAAGCAAACCAATTGGGAAGATTATTTTACCCATATTGAAATTGGCTTATAATAGTGCCAAACATTCAACAATAGGATTTAGTCCATTTATGTTGATGTACGGTTTTCAACCACGAGCTCTAGTGGCCGTTGAACTCGAGAAAGAAAAGATAAAAAAGGTTAAAGATTTTCTTCAAGATCTTCTAGATATGACAAAAATCGTGAAAGATAATGTTAAGAGAGCATAGGACCATGCTAAACATTATGCAGACAAAGATCATAGACAAATCATCTTTGAGAAAGGTGATAAGGTGTTTTTAAAGGTTTCCAAAAACTCCGAATCTTTGAAAACAGGGAGAAGTCTGAAGCTATCTCCAAGGTATTGTGGTCCATTTACAATACTTAAAAAAGTTGGTAGTGTTGCTTATAAGTGAGCTTTACTAGAAAGCTCTAAAGTTCATTTAGTTTTTCACGTCAGTAGACTGAAAAAGAAGTTCGGTGATGATGATAATCTCATCAGTCTCTTAAGAGATCCTAGTAGAACTTATTGAACCCCCCTCCTTGCCACACAAACCAGAAAAAGTCTTAGATTTCCAAAGAAAAAATAACTCGACACTCTGTATGGCATGAGTGTTTAGTTAAGTGGAAGGATAGACCAGAAGAAGGTTCTACTTGGAAAAAGGTAAGCACACTCAGAAAGAGGTTCCCGAAAGAGACCTTGATCATCTCTGGAGACAAGGTATGGGCGGGGTTTAGGGGAGCCAAAATGACCAGGCATCGACTCAAGAGTGGTCGAACACTAGTGAGAGTGGCCGGGCACATGTGAAGAGCAACTAGCTAATAAAAGAGTTGGGTCCAATCTTAGAGGGTTGTGTGTTTATTTTGGGTATGGTTGGGTGGTTCAAAATGTGAGCTCTCAGCACCCTTTTGTTTTGGTGAAGAAGTCGTGTAGCCATGGTTGCCTTTACACGAGAGAAGTGAGTATCCTTGTATGGAGAAAAGCAACCTCATGTGGTGATAGCTTGAGGAGGAGGCAAGATAGTGGTGAAGGCTTCCACTATCAAAGCTTGAAGTCTACCCAGATACAAGCTTACATATCGACAAGTTCCCCATGATAAGTTAAGGTGAGAATTATCCACCATTGCACTAGGAGAGAGATAGTGTACCCTATAACATTGACACACACGTGAGGCTTCCCGTTTTTCTTGGGTACAATCATAATTAGTGATATCCAAGATATGTGCTCAATTTTGTAAATCAAATCCACATCAATGAGTTTATTAATTTCCTCCTTTAGAATTTTTGAGTATTTCATATTCATTTAGTAAGGACGCAGGCCTTGAACCTTCTATGATAGGGATGGTGTGTTATCCCACTTCTCCAGTGGCACTTCCTTTATGTATTTATATCTCCAACCAAAGCAGTCCTTAAACTTTTTATATAAGCACTATAATATCTACCTATTTTATCTCTATAGGTCCATCATATGAGGTTCCTGGTTGATCACCCTTTGAACACTATGCCCGCAGGTGAATTGTTTTGCTTTCATCTCAACATCTAAGGATTTGAAAAGGCTTGGAACCCTTCGAAATCCGGCTCCTCGTCATCTCCTCCCTGCATGTCAAGCTCCTGTCAAGGCTCTTTTTACTTCTTATTTCATGTTTACCAAAGCTTTGTTTTCTTCTTACCAATCTTGAAAGCTTAGGAGGGTCTTGGATCACATGTGGCTCTTGCAGTGCTTGTAAAATTACTCGACTTAACTCCTCTCCCAATTCTTAGAGAATTTCTCATGAATTTCAGTGGCTTTGATGTATCTTAGCCATTGTGCATCCGTGGGTCTTCATCTAAGAATCTCACTACAATTAGCTCGGTAACGTTTTTTCTTCACCCATTTCTGGAGTTTCAACCTTGTAGCTAAAATCAAGGCTTCGTTTCCGTCATCAAACTTAGACTTGTGCCCTTTTGAAGAGCTTTAGTGGTTCACCACTAAAGGTCCGATCATGTGTATTGTGGTGTGAGTGGCATCTTGCCTTTCTCATCATCAGGTTCCATAAACTTTGAGATTAACACAAGAAGACACTATGATTAGACATGAACTAAACTTACATAATCACTTGATCACGACTTGTACCTTATTTAGAGACTCCTCTATCCTATTTTTAGTTGCATGAGTTGCATGAACAACATGCACCAACCATTTGTAGGCTTTACACACCAACCACTGACCACTAGCCTAACAACCACACATTAAACTGGACTAAGGAGTTGGCATTACATTTATCCAACAAGGGCGTCAACTTTCATGGCCACAAAGGAACATATGCTGGCTCGAGTCAAGGATCTAGAGAAGGAGGATGCAGAGAAGAAGATGAAGCTTGATGAAGGTGTGGAAAGCAGGGATCGAGTTATAGAGAACTATCTCCGTCTCGAAACTCAACTCGGAACCTTCGTCGACGTGTCGATCATTTCATCATAAAATGCAAGGCAGCAAAAGCGCAAGCCTCTGAGTCTTCTTTCCAAAGATGGGGGGGCTCGCAAGCGGCGTGTGCGTCAAACAAGGTAATCACAGCTTCAAAACTAGCATTACATTCTTTTTTCATATAGTTATGTCATTGACTCTGTACTATGTGATGTCTAGGGAATGTGCTAAAGCAATATTAGGTTGTTCTAATACTGAGGAGTCTATCCTTGAGCACATTATTCCAGAGCAGAAAGTAATCAATATGATAACCAATCCAGTAAATGGTGCATTGCGTGACAAGATTCAAAAGTATTTTCTCAAGGAATTCGAGCAGATTGTCAGTCCCATTGACATGCTCACTGTGTGTGACACAGCAGGTATCAGTGATAAGGGATACAGGGCTTTGTATACTTGCATCACAGCACGTCTACGAGGCAAAGCAATGACACGATCTATACTTCCAACACCATACAGTATAGTTATGGCAAGGAAGTCAGCAAACAACAATATTGCCGACTTGCTAGGCAGCTCTACAGATGGGTGGATGGTAGCATGCCAATGTCAAATTCAAAAGATTTTGCTTACAAGTTTAACAATGTTTACGTCGAGGTGGAGGCGCTTCAACGAGCTATGATTCAGTTTTATGATATGACATTAGAAGAGACGGATGGAAAGGCTATATTTGTCCTCAAATTGGATGAATGTCAGGTTGTAAAGGGCCAAAGGGTGGAATGTACAAGTCTGACACTCATGAGCTGACCGCAAAAACCCATCAAGTACCCAAGATAACCCTAATAAGATATGTATGGGTGGTGCAAAAGCAAGACACTTGCTCTCAAACTATGGTGAGGCTCAAAGCCATACACATTTTGAATTATGGAAGTAGATTTGTGATGTAACAACCTATCGAGGCAATGAGGCGACACTAGGATTGAAGCGTGCACATGTGTGGGAAGCTTGTGATGAGATGATGAGGCTTCTTGAGCGCTCGTATCTTGATGAAGCAGAGATAGCTACATTCAAGACTTCGATTGACAGATTCAAAGAAGAAATGATCGATGCTTGGGGGAAACTATATAACACACTACATGCATATTCTCTATGCGGACAGTTCCTTCTTTCTAGATGAATATGGGTCTCTTGCACTCTGGAGCAACCAAGGCATGGAACGATCACATTACCAAGCCAAGGCGGCCTATTTTAAGAACACGGGTCATGGCGATGGCAAGGTTTGTAGCAATGCGTTTCACGAAATGTTCAATTGGTTTTACCGTGCACTTACTGGGAGAAAGGCCCAAAAGCGAGCCGGAAATTTGTCTTTGAGACGCAAAATCATGAAGGTGGTAGGTGCAAGGTGAAAGAGAAGGGTGCAATGCGTCAATGGCACGTGAAAGAGCGAGGCAATGGCACAGTGGACAAAGAAATGGCCGCGTGTGGTTACCCACCCAATAATTCTTGTTCGCCACTTTTTGGCGCGTTCATTGTAAATTGACTTTTTTGTAATTTTGGCCCCCTATAAATATCAAAGTGAGTTTTATTGTCATTTTTAAAAGTCTTGACTTGTGAGCTCTCTCTCTCTCTTCCTCTCCCCTTGACTCTCCCTCTCGCGTGCGCTCTCTCTCTTCCTCTCCCCTTGACTCTCCCTCTCGCACGCGCTCTCTCTCTCTCTCTTTCTCTCACTCGTGCACTAATATCTCACGCACATGGAGCCCCCAAATGATCCTCCCTCCAATACGCAAGATGACATTTTCAAAGACCTTGGGCCCTTACCCACCGCGCATAGAACTAAAATCCCAAACATTTACCCACAAGCCCAAATGGATCTGGAAGCTGAGCATGTGAGGCTTGAGCGAGAGGCCCAAGAACGCCAAGAAGCGGAGAGATTATAGAAAGAAGCAGAGGACATGGAGGCAGCTGAGAGAGCAAGAAAAGAAGCCGAAGAGACCGTCAGAACACAGGAGGAGGATGAGGCAGCAAAGAAAGCACAGGAGGATGAGGCTGCCAAGAAGGCGGAAGAAGACGAGGCAGTTAGGAAGGCGGAGGCAGTTAGGAAGGCTGTAGAAGAAGCTCAAGCCGTCGCAAGCAACGAGAGAAGATTTGCATTCTTTGCTGCGGAGGAGGATTGGCTTAACAAACAAGCTCGCGAATTTGTTGTTGACCTACGAATGGCCGGATACGAAGATGACACGATTTTGGAAGCGGCTATACAAGGTCTTCGAGCAGAATATACAAAGAGGAGAAATGAAGACACAGTAGAAAGGGAGCACCTGCCGAGTAGTAGGATTCTCAATGCAATGTTAGACAGAGTCTTGGCTCGTGCACTTGGTAAAGGAAAGAGAAAACTCTCAGCTCAGGAAGTAGAAAATAAGAGACAGAAGCTTGAACGAGAAGCCAGGGCAGCAAACGCACGGAGGCTTTGTGAGGAAAAAGAAAGGAAAGATGAAGAGGAGTGAGTAAGGAAGGAGGCAGAGGAGAGAGCAGCTCAAAAGACTCCATCTGCAAAGGCAAAGAAAACTCCAACACCTGCAAAGGCTAAGAAGGGAAAAACCATTCCTAAACGCACAGAACCCCCTTCCGATAACTTCCAAGAGCAGCGACAAAAGTTTAAAAATGACACGCCAGCTTGGACTCGCCACGCGCAAGCACCACCGCCCCCAACAACGCAGAAGAAGTAAAGGTGGAGACCAGGGACAGTTGCCCTTAGAGAAATTCGCAAATATCAGAAGAGCTCCAGACCAATTATTCCAAAGGCACCTTTTGCACGTCTCGTCAAAGAGATTATCCTCGACCAGCGCCGGGATGTCAATCGTGTGCAAGCGACAGCACTAGGCGCTCTGCCAACAAGGTGCCGAGGATATTTTGGTTTCGCTTTTCCAAGACACGGTTTTGTGCATGGTGCATGCAAAACGTGTCACTATGAAGCCATCTGATCTTCGTCTAGCTAGGCGTATCCGTGGAGACGACGTTCTCTTTCACTAGATAGGAGAAGCCTTTGTAATGCAACAAATCCATGTTTTGTAATCTCAATTTGATTAATGAAAAACCATGTCTATTTTCAAAAAAGTTGTGTTTTCTATTGCAAGTGATTGTCGTCTTGTCAAGGTAATTGTAGTCTTTTGCATGTAATTGTTGTCGCTACGTACATTCGACCTCATGTGAACACTCGTCTGTCACCATCCATCCGACTTTGGCTCGTCGACTCGACGGGCGGATTTCTCCTCCGTATGGCCCCAAAAGGGTAGATCTGATGTGCGAGGTGCGCCGGGGCCGACCGGGGGGGGGGGGGGCGGTGGTCGCGCCATGGACCCTGTGAGCCACGGAGCGACTTTAGCCTGTTTGGGTCAAACAGGCTAAAGTTGCTCCGTGGCTCACAGGGTCCACGGTGCGACCACCGCCCCCCCCCCCCCATCGGCCCCGGTGCACCTCACACATCAGATCTACCCTTTTGCCTGGTCAAACAGGCTAAAGTCGCTCCGTGGTCAAACAGGTTAAAGTCGCTCCGTGGCTCACAGGGTCCACGGCGCGACCACTGCCCCCCCCGGTCGGCCCCGGCGCACCCCGCACATCAGATCTACCCTTTTGGGGCCATACGGAGGAGAAATCGGCCCGTTGAGTCGAGCCAAAGTCGGACGGGTGGTGGCAGACGAGCGATCACAAAAATTAATTGAAACATCATGACACGACACGACAACATATAAACACATCAAAAAGATAATTAAAACTTAAAATCAGCTCGACAAACATCTTGATGTCATTAATTGTTTGATTTTCACAAAAGGCAAATGAGTACATTGGATCTAGCCAACTCGCTTGATGAGCTTGGTGAAAGCCTCGTGGGTGAGAGTCTTTACCGATGGTTTGTCACCAATGCGTTCGGCTATCTCTTTGGCATCAGTGATGCCTTGTCCAAGGCTAAGGCCACAAAATCCTAGGAAAGATCCCGCACTTTTATCACCAAAGCTATAGATAGCTGCTTCCCTATTTACAAGAATACATTTATGGGCATTTTGGGCTATAGGGGCTTCAGATAGGATGGCACTTAGGGCTCTGCACTTCAAAAATTCAGCTTGCGCGTCATTTGAAAAGTCGTTTTGTGAATCACGCGAAGTATCTCGGCATTGAAGCTCGGGATGTAGTGCCATAGCGCAGCATCTTTCCCCTCCACCTCCTTTCGTGCTCCACCCTTTCGGCTTGCGAACCAGTCCATTTCTCTTGCGGTCTACAAATTAGATAGAAGAATGAGTTGACTTCAAAAAATTACAAATTAAGAGGGAAGAAATTTGGTGTACTACCTCAATGGCATCATCATGATCCGCAAGGTCTGCATCACTAATATTTCAGATGCTCCCGAGGCTAACAGAATCCGAAATCGCAAGCGGCTTGTGAGGGGCATAGCTAGTTTCTGGCACACTCTTGTAGAAATCCTTACACTGGGATATTTGTACAAGAGTCTCTGCCACAAGGGACTCTATTGAGGCATGATTTTCTGGGAGCGCAAGCACCTTTGTGACATCTGCGGAACTGAAGTCAATGCGGATGTCATCATCTTTGGATGGCTGTTGTGTGTCTCGCATGCCCGCGTACATAGCAATGACTGAGAGAGTTTCATCCTGGTGCAGCCGAGGACATGGGCGATGTCATCCAAAAATAAGAACTCTACACCTTCTACTATGATGGGGTGTAGAGTTCGCACTTCGAGCTCTGGAACTTCATCCATGACATCGTCCCCTTTGATGTCCCGTTTCACAGCCTCAGCTTGCAGCTCTTCCGCCAGAGGCACAAGTGCAAGAGATGCTTCTTGCACTGGGGTGACAATCTCCTCCTTTGGGTCAGCTTCCTTGATCAAGAGATAAGGTGTGGCTTTCTTTGGAGGAGTGGCCTTCCTCTTTCCCTTACTTTTCTCTATTCCCTCCAAGATCAGGAGGGCAAGAGTCATGTCCCACCTCAAAAAACTTGTGCCGATGTTGCCCATTCCAAGATCTACCAGGTTATCTTCTTCCTCCTCCCTTAGATATGTGCTACTAAGGCCTTTGAGGAATCTTGCAAGCCTGAACCTGAAATTTTTGTCTGCTTTGTAGGTATGCTTGATAAGATCCACAAGTACCCAAGTCCCCTCCTCGTCTTCAAAGTTGACACAATATTCAGCCATGTATGTGTCCATGTAGGTAGTGAACGCCCCAAACACGTCATTATGGAGTTTGGTGGTGCCTTCCATGTCAATAGATGTCTGAAAGATGGGTGCAAGCTTTGTAGGTATGCTTGATAAGATCCACAGGCACCCAAGTCCCCTCCTCGTCTTCAAAGTTGACACAATATTCAGCCATGTATGTGTCCATGTAGCTAGTGAATGCCACAAACACGTCATTATGGAGTTCGGTGGTGCCTTCCATGTCAATAGATGTCTGAAAGATGGGTGCAAGCTTCTCGATCAAGTGACCGAGGTCAAGCTTGTGCAATTGAGATAGGAGAGCTTGGGCGGGGGTGGCCATGCTTGAGTAGCGAAGAAGGTGAGGGGACCACAAAGATGCAGAGAGTGAGGAGATGAACTCAAAGTGGCCAAAAGTGACTTATAAAGAGGTCTTTAAAACTTTTTTATGTTTAAAATTTCACTTAAAACCTCCAAAAAAATAAAAACACGCGACATAACTTAAAAGTGCACAAAATTGAACGCAAATTGCGAGTAGCCAAAATTGTTTTGAATTAATCTCTCAAAATCTGTTACATAGCTTGCTTGATATGGATACATCTAGGGAAGGGAATGCTTTTACAAAAGTAAGATGCCTCTTTCCTCTTACGTAGAGGTTTGTTATCAATCACAAATGAAAAGTCACCTTTCAGTGCAAACCTAAGGCCTAAGTACTCCCTTAGGTTCGCCATATTCCAATCAGCATTTACTACGATATCCCACACATCAGCTTGCGTGCTAACATGTACATCAAGCTGTTCTGCATCGTTGATGTCCGAATCGAGTGCTTGCCATTCGCCTCCAGTCAGCTTCCAACGTCTGTAAGGAAAGATAATAGAGAGTTGTTGCTTTCCAAGCTGGTACCGAACGACCATCTTCTCCGACACCACCATGCACTTTATCTTGTCACCCTGATGTTGAATAACCTTCAAATCCCACGAAGGTGGCAGAAAGGCACTCATTGCTATGCCTCCCTTTGCAATCCACATTGTAGGAGTCCGGTAAACATCAACCACCTTGAACAAAAACACAAAGAAATGTAAAGGCATGAAGAACGTGAGAGTCGCACGATGTGACCCATAGGTGCACTTCATTGCATTGCACACATCAATCTCAATCCGACGTCTGGTTAGTGCAACCAAAGTATTGTCGGGCTTTGGCCAATCATGGTCCGTGAGACTTGGTGTAGGGAGCCTCCGTAGAGTGCCAGAACCATCTCTTGACATGGGTACAATATACTCTGCATGAAAGAAGAAAACTGAGCGCTCTAAAAGCTCTGATGCCGAACAACCAGTATATAGTAGCTTGCTGATTTCAAAGTGGTGCGCCTCAAAGGTTCCAGAAAGGGCCTCTAAAGGCTCCCATTCCACAAATGTCGATGGAAAGATGTCTGCACAGAACATTACAAGAACACACGAAAAAATCAAGCTTCCGTAACATGAAATGATAATATTAGCATGTCTCAGTGCAGCCCATAAAACAAGAAGCACAAATAAAACTTACAATTTGCAGGAAAGCATTTGTGATTGGCATTGTCAACACAAAGTTGCGATGCCTTGTAGACGTGTTGGATCATCACCTGCTTGCTTTCGTCAGCCCCCTGCTTGAGATCCACTATGCGACCCTTCCAATGGTGCAACTTTAACCCTATGTATCTGCGAGAGACTTTGTAGGCTCCCCTTGTGCTTAGATGCATCGTCACCCACATTCCTTTTGCAAAGGTGCTTGTAACCCACAAGCCAGTGTCGTTTTGTTCGTTGCTGCTGCTCCTAAAGGACTCCACCCTTGAACGAGGTCGGCGACTCATTGTGCTTGGCTAACCGATTAAGCTAAATGCTATGAAGTTGTAGGTGTGTAAGAAGATCTCTGCAACCTAATGCTAGTAGAGCATATAAGCTGGCAAGAGGAGTCAAGAATGTGTATAAGCTAGCAAGAGGAGAGTGAAGAATGTGTGCAAGCAAGAGAGGATGGACTTGATGGGGGAAAAAGTGGACAGTTTTCCAAGCTTTCCATAGCCAAGAAGGCACAGAAAGATGGATCTAACTTTAGGAGGGAAGGGGAAGGCTGAATGGGGAGGGAGGAGGCCAAAAAATGACTATTTTAGTTAGAGAGAGACTCAAAACCGAGCTTGCTAGTTTTAGAGAGAGGAAGAGGGAGTGGGGAGAGGAAAAAGTAGCTTTAAATGAGGAATAATGATGGGGGGTGTTTTTGGCCCTAGCCCACTTTTTGAGGTGGGGTCATTTATACTAGTTTGAGCTGTCTTTATTAAGAAAAAGGTGGGAAATTTGATTTTATTGAAAGATTTTACATTTTTCAGCCCATTTTCTTAAAAGAAAATGGTATGATTCAAGTTTGATCCCTACATATTAGGGACAGGGAAACCCAACATTTTTCTTCACATGGCCTTCTCGCATTGCACCACTCCTTAATGACTGTCATTAGGCTTGGGGCAAATTAAAGGGCCCAAGAAGACCCCAAACAAGTCCTAATGTGGATGTTGTTTTACCGTTCCCTCATCCAAACCATCCTAAATTACTATTATAAAGTCTCCTCATCCCACCTTCTTCGCTCTTCCTCTCCTTCCCATCATTCGCATATAGAAGGTTTAGCTAATGGTTATCCCTTGACTTCCAAGGTTTTTAGTGCTTGCACATGAGTTATGACATTGAGTGCCATTGTGACCACCCTTGATCACACCCCAATCAGTCACAGTACCGTGGTTAGATTGATGGTTCTTGAAGACTCTCCATTGCATTTATAAGGACATTCCTTGATTAGATGGTCAATTTTGCATTTTACACAACTCAATCCATTAATCTTATTGAGAGACTTAGCCACTCAGTGAGGTCCTTGGTAGTGGTAGCAGAGCGGAGCTGTCCTTGCTACAACATTAATAGCTTGGAACACTAGTAACAACATATGCCCTTGCATTAGAAAGTATTCTGGGGTTACCTCCCAATTGTCATCTATCTCTTCTATATGCTTCATACAAAACTAGGTACGAACATACTCTTAAGTCATGTAAAAGTAATCTTGTCGTCCAGCTTCAGTGCTCAATACCATTAATGTGCCTTCCCTTCTAGTGTAAGAAAAAATGTAAATATTTTCATTTGGTCACTAATCGGTCTACAAGTCTCGCACACCAATTCCAATATCTCTAAGTGTTATATGGCATCACCCTCACTTGAGAATTTTAACATTAATCTTGCCACATGATTGGGCTTGACTGGTGTTGCTCTTTATGTTGTTGGTGCAATACCTAACTCCCTAGAAAACCCCCTTCCTATCTCTTTTGGCCATCCTTAATAGGTCGACGGGTGTTGCGATTCCCATATGAAGGGTTACTCTCATTAACTTACTTGGGTGGGGCCTTGTATGCCATCCTAACTATCCCTCATGTGCCTTGGCCTCTTATGGCTCCAATATGTCGATTTACATGCACCCTTGGTTCAGGCCATATTGGGACCGTTTC
Organism: Cibotium barometz; assembly: GCF_041138505.1. Lineage (NCBI taxonomy): Eukaryota > Viridiplantae > Streptophyta > Polypodiopsida > Cyatheales > Cibotiaceae > Cibotium > Cibotium barometz. The sequence continues at coordinate 5,768,825 of NC_141089.1, read as the reverse complement.
TACGTGCCTATTTACACCATCATCCAAGATCACTCCTCCCAGGCTCCCTTCTTATTGAAACATGCTTGTCATGTACTCCAAGAACTCTGGGGTTCTTAACATTATAGCTACCTTAGCCTTGGTGTAAGTTTTATCTAAATCATCTCGTGACAGTTCCTCGTTCTTTCAGAGAGGCATTGCGAGAGCGACTAAGTCTTCTCGATACTCATCCAGAATAGGCTCTAGACCATTGCGTGTTTAACCTCTCTAGCACTACCTCGTGTGATTAAGTCCTCTTCATGGCCTGATCCTCTAAGACTAGAAGGATCTTCTCTGCGCATTGCTGTATCAAAAGCAGGTCTCTCAACCAACTCCCTAGGGAGATCTAAGCTAGTCTTCTCTTATATTCAAGGCTTCTAAGTTGGTATTGTGCTTCTCTTATGCTTTCCTCAATCTCTAGTTCTCTAAAAGTGGGAAAGTATACTGCCCCATCCTTTAGAAACTTTTAGGATCCCTTCATATTCTTGGAGTATACTGTATCGTAGGTTGAGGATTTCTCATCCTTTAGTTGTTGCCCTATACTTCTAGGTCTTTTAGTACTACTCACTTCTCGTTCCAAGCTCGATGGTTGTCCCTTGGAACAACCTGTCGAGCTTCCCTTTTTTTGGGCTTATGTCTATATCCTAGGAGTCCTTGGACTAAGCCCATAAACCCTTCAAACAGTCGGAGAAGAAGTTCCCTTCTCCCCCGCACTTCCTCATTAAGAGGATTCTCCATGGATTCATCAATACTTGATGATTCAAAAGAATTCAGCCGACGTAACGAAAACACACTCCCTTGTGTACTGACCGTGCAAGCTGACCCTAAGCTTCTCCGCTATCGTGGTTGGTTAGATACACTGTTGTCACCAAACAAGCCTTCCAAACCTTAAGTGCATGAAATGGTTTTAACTAGCCAAAACTTTAATTTTCACACTTAGAATTTTTGCAAATGACAAGTTTCTGCAGAATCATGGCAAATGTCTACAAAGTAATGGGCGTGATTAGAAATCATGAGCCTAATCCACGACAAAAATCACGTCAAAATTATAGTTTATTCTCAGCTACTCACACAACTTCCCCCCTAGTGTCAGAAAGCCCTTAGGGTCATCCCTAGCACTTCTCCTATTAATTCTAAAGATATCAATTGACGTGATTTTGCAGAATTGAGAGTCACGAGCCATGATCCCGTGAAGAATCACAGTGATGGTCTTCACCCAAACCCATCCAAAGTTTATTCCAATGGAATATTTGATACCCCAAGTAGCTATTTCAGATATCTATCTTATCAAATTGTCAAGTGGCAATCATGGGGTAGCGTGATCGACGAGATCATGGAATGTGATCTCCAATCATGATTTATGATGTGACTGCTATCATGGGCATGATCGGACCGTGAAAATTTTTTACCATTTTGTCAAGATCATATCTGCTCATCTGAATGCCTCATCCAAACATTCCCTTGTGTGCAAAGATGTTCATGAGCCTTTCAAAAGTGTCTAAGATGCCAAATTTGTTTTTTTTGTTACCACCTTGTGAGCAACAACTTCTTGTGGCTATTCTCCTTTTTGAGAGAATAGGTTCTTATGTCTGCCGTGTAGATTCTACACTTACACTTCACATCCAGAGGGGTGAAAAGAGAATTGTGAGTTTGTCTTTGATGCGTTCATAAGTCTCCGTAGATGTGGGAATTGATTCTTGAATTTTTGGCTCAATTGTTGTCGACCCAGGGTTGGATCCTCTTCCTTGCAATATGGTATTGTCAACTTTTTATCGTTGAACATCATGGGGACTCTATCACTATAGTAGCAAAGAACAGTGGTCCTTGGGTAGAAATAGTCCATTTATGTCCCAAGATCAAATTTACTTCCAACACATAATCACAAAAAACTTGCAAAGTAAGGGGGTTAGTTGCAATATAGATTGTATGTTGAAAGTACCCCAAACATGGCATGTTCAAGTCTTGTGTAAAGGGAATTCTTTCAGGATAAGCCGTGAGGGTTGACCTAACAAATCCCATAACTCAAGGGTCATGAGATTATGTTCTCGTGTTGGATAAAGTTATGCTTGAGTTGTGGTTATTTTATTGGAAAGTTCCAATCCAACCAGAATCCTAGGGATCTTTTCAGTAAGATATGTTGGAAGCTCCAGTTCCTCCAAGTCTTTTCCTCCCATAATAAATAGCAATTGTACATTGCATGCAAGAGTGTTTAAGGTGACTATTTACATGGATTCATCTATTGAATACGAGTCACGTATCCAAGTTTCACCAAGGATGACATTATACTCAAGGGAATCTAGAGTAACATGGACTGTAAATTCCACATCTCTTTCTATTATTTGAGTATTATAGCTAAAGTAACCTAGAACTTCAATGCTTTGTCCCTTGGCTCCTCTTGCAAGACCATTGTCTGTAGGGATAATTTTAGGTTGTTCCAATGACACCCAAGTGTCTATTGTCATGATGTTACGTCTAGGTTAAGAGCTAATCAATGCGCGTTTGTGCGCTTAACATCATTGCTTGTAGGAAAATCCAACCATATCATGATAGAATCTTCAAGAAGAACCTTGGATGTTTTTGTTTTTGTTTTAGCTTCAAATCCCATTCTATTTCATATTCCCACTCATTTTCATTCTCTTTTTGGCTCTCATCTTTTTCAAGAGTAGCCAATGTGTACACTGGGACACTTGGCCCTATGACAATTCTAAATAAGGTCTAGTTGGAAACTTGTGAATTCTCACAGTCTCGTTTTATGGTGCTCTTATGTCTTGGTATAACTCATGTTGAGCCGTTAAAGGTGCAAGTACTAATGCTATGCTGGCTTCACCATAAGAGAAGAGCATTCCTCTAAATGAGGTTTTGAGAGACTACTTTAATTTTATAAGGGAATTACGAATTCCTCATGTGCTTTCTCAAGCGCATAATTCGTGGAATCTGCCTCAAATGACTCTCCTATAGAGAGTATGTCTTCATCTTTGAAAGGGGAAGTAATACTCCTCTGGGCTTTGTATTTTGGTTGCTTTTTAGGATTGGCATTATGAGGCTCAATCACAACCGGTGATCCTGTAAACCATTCAACCAAGCTTAGCATGCTCTCCTGAGCTTGCTTTTTACATTCTACATATGTCATATGATCATGGTTTTCCATTTGGGGTGGTTGGGTGGGTTCCAGCCTCTTGATTGGCCTGTGAGACGCACTAAGTGATGAATCTATATTGGTTTCATCCTCACTAAGTGATGTACTAGAACTTGTTTCATCTTCTGACTTTGGATCATCAGGTTTTCATTGTGTTTGCCTATGCAACAAGATTGAATTTTCTTTTGGGCTTTTGTATCTTGTGTCGCAAATATGGGTTTTGTGATTTGTGTGGTGGATTTTGATGTGGATGCTTCTGCATCATGTGTATCTTTTGGCTCTTTTGGCTCTTTTGTGTTTATGTCCTCCACAGGCTCCTTTTCCTTGTCTTTTAATTCAACCTTGGTTTTGATAGTTTGTTGTCCCTTGTTTTTCTTGGGTTTAGAAGGTTTTGTTTTCTATTTTGGGTTCTGCTTTAAAGCATGTTCTTCTACCCATGTTGAGGTATTGTCTTTTGCATTCTTTTTTACTATCTCTCATGTCTTGGCTTGTAAGCTTGTAAGCACATTCAAGGGTACCATGGACAATTGTCTGTTTTGTACACTTAAGATGTTAAGAGTTATATTTTGTGAGACAAGTTGCATTGAAGCAACTCGTCTTGGGGAATCTTGGAACATGTGATCAATGCCACATCGTCACACATGGGTCGCAAAGTGTCAGTGACTATGGGCATGGAAGTATTCCAAACTGTGTAGTTTGCTACCTTGTGAGGTCCACGATAATAAAAACACTGAAGTGTTCAATTAACTGCTTCTTGAGTAGTTTCTACCCTTTGGACTTTTTCTGTTTGGTGCACTAGAGATGGAGATTTTGAGTCAATTGTAGATGAAGTGGGATACTTTTTGGTATCATGATCAAAGGTTTTACAATATATGCAATATACTTTTTGGTATCATGATCAAAGGTTTTACAATATATGCAATATAGAAAAACAGGTGCCTTTATGCATAATAGGGATTGGGATGGACGAAGTGATTGCACTCAACACAAGGTATTTTGTTCCTCACTTGTAGAGGCATTAAGGATGTTTGGCTTTGAAGGAGCTCGTTTTTTTAGAGATGTCGATTGAAAGCTTTGAAGCAAGGTTGCATAGAATTCAGGGAATGATAAATCTGAGACCAATCGTTCTTTAGCCATTGCTTCACCTGGTTTAGATGAGGAACAACTCATAGCATAATCATCTTCCAGCATGTTGCCATCTAAACGTACTGCTTCTTTACAACATTGATCAAATGTTTCTGGGTTGGATATAATGATTAAGTTGTGTAAGCTGTTTTTCTTTTTTAAAGCCCATCATGAAACATCTCTTTAATTGAAAATCGTTTAATTTTTCCCATGACTCATATCGTGAGTCCAAGAGTTTTATCCGAAGGATAAAGTCTCTAATGGATTCATTTGGTTGACGCTCAATTCATTTGGTTGACGCTCAATTGAATAGAGTTCTTTTGGTGCACTCCACCAATCACCTTGTCTGGAAAAGCCATGAATAAAGACTGTTTTCAAGGATTTAAAGTTGGTCTTGATCACCGGCATCAATGTGATGAACCATCGACTAGCTTTTTCCTCTAAGCATCAGCATAGGTTCAACGCATGTACCTTGGTGGGATAGTTAGAATTTCCAAAGGCTTCACATCTCTGTTCAAATATTTGAATAAATTGAACAGGGTCTGTTGTTCCATCATATTTACCCATCATTTTAGAAATCTATACGGCCATATTTTTGTATGTCACTGAGGTCGTATATGAGTGCTCTTGTTGGGAGGGACTCATTGAGTCCTTGGGCTACCCCCCCTCCTAGACTAGTCAGTATGTCCATGGTGTGGGCATCCAGGAAAGGGTTGGTACCTATAGGATTTGTGGGAATGTTTGGTAAGGGACCAAAGCCCGATGGTATCGAAGTAACAGGTGGTATAAAACCCGCTCTGACACCCTTTTTATAGGCATGGCCAATGGTATTGGGAGGTGCATTTGCGGCATAGATCTCAATGGCTCAAAGATGTCAACCATTGGGTTCAGTCCTTGTGTGATCCCTGGCAATCCCTCTATCAGTGCCATGTGTGATTGCGTAATTGCTCCTTAATGAGCAAGCATAAGTGTTTTTTTTTGCTTTGCTTTTTATATTTTCTCACAGCCCGTTTTACAGCCTCCAAAGGCATGGCGTTCTCTTTGTTGGGTCAAACGGGTGTCCGTTCGCCCTAATTAGCTCAGGCGCTATACGTACATGAATGACCTTGGAGATAATTTTCTAGAAAAAGCGTATGATGGAAGAGGAGGTCCCAGATGGAAGAGGAGGTCCTAAAACCTATTTTCCATAGCTGTCTCAAGGCAAAAAAATAATTTCAAGATTTTTTTCCTGTTTTGCAGCAGCAAGTTTTTTAGGGTGTTCCAAAAGGAATTTTAAAAAACTCTGTATGAGAGAGTTGTAATATTTTTGGAGTACTACAAGTTTGTTTGAGTGGTCCATGATTTTGTCATTTAGACCCTCAAAAAGTAGCCTGAACATGGTTCGTCGTCATTTTTGGTAATTTTTTGTGGTTTTTGGGCTATTTTTGTCTCGATTTTCGGGTCGAATTTTGAGGCTACTGGTCAGAGGCCAAAACGATCGATTTTGACTTCGGACAGCCAGTCCAAAGTTGAAGACCTCGATGTCAGCTTTTCGATGAGCCTTAGAGCACCTTCATCAGATATACAGTTTAGGAGATACGGATCTCCAAACAGGGGTGCATTTTTTTGTTGACAGACCCCAACACCATATTCGTGAGTTTGGGAATCTCCCAAGTCCCATTTTTGTAATACTAAAAAGGTGGGACCCGATTAACATGTCTATAAGTTTCTCAAAACCTTATCATGTGACCTATCATTGGAAAGCGCTTGAAAAGAGGGATCTATTAAGCTGTAAAGCGCACAATTTGGAGTAATGGTGTTCAAGTTATGGCAAATCCAAAGTTTTGACCACGTGTCCCAAACTTATGGGAAATTCCCATATTCCCCAATATGGTGTTCCCCCTTTCACGTCATGAACTAGCAAGGTGAAGTTCACGACGTGAAGCAGGAAAAATTAAATTTGATTTTTTTAAAAGTTGCATGAACGAAGGGTTTCACGCTGTGAACCCTTAGCTTTCACGTCGCGAAGCGGACTTCACGAAAAAGTTAAATTTGATTTATTATTTTTTACCGCGTGAACGAAGGGTTTCATGTTGTGAACCCTTAGCATTTCACGGCGTGAAGTGGACTTCATGAAAAAGTTAAATTCGATTTTATTTCTTTTTCAGGCGCAGAATCCTAGGGTGTGAAACCTTAGACCGTGAAGTTGCAGAAATGGTTCAGGGCATGAACCATTTTTTGTTTTTTTTTGAATATTTTTTGAATTTAAAATTAAGGAGGTATGGGCATTTTCCCAAAAACATAAGTAGGAATAAAAAAAGACAACCTTTTTATGACACCCCTTACATCATAAATGACCCCCAAAATGGAAAATTTGACAACTCATGAGCATCTACTCATTGAATGTTCATTAGCCTTAATAAGTTTTGTAAAAAAGTTATTAAGAATTAATTAATAACTAATCCTTTCACTAATCTTTCCCTCTTTTATACTAATCAAGGACTCTAATTAACCACTAATCTCTCTAATTAATTCACACAATTGAGCACATCATTGGATAGCGCAAGGGAATTCTAATCTATGTGTATCAATAAATGAGTAAATTAATCTAAAGTAGGAGATTAATTAGACTCTTAATTTTGGTCTCCTCTTTTAAGGTAAAATTAAGCAAAGAGAGTCAAATTCCTCCAATTAATGAAGAAATTGATGTAATTAGGGGTTTTGATGCATCTAAATGCTCTCTTAACACTCAAAACACTAATTTCGACTACTCATATGATCAATTTAGATCCCAACTAACACATTTTTAAAATTTTTTACCTCTTAAACAAGATTAATCACCCTTTATGACAAAAACCAGTCCATTAAGAGAAATTAGTCAAATTCAAGGGTTTTTTTATGGTTTTAAGAATTTTTTTGAAAGATTAAGCTACTCCTAATGCTTGCTAGCACTCTAATCCAAACAAATTTTAACAAAAAATACACAATTAAACTAAAGTTAATGATCTTAGTTCTATGTTTAACACTAAAGAAAGCTAACATTCACTAAAATTTACATTCTATTGTATTGTTTGATGCAATGGATGCAAACTAAGCCTAATACATACTATGTGCAAGCCCTAAGAATATGAAAAACCACAAAAATAATAAATTAAGCAAAAGCATTCTTTTCAAAAACAAAAAGAGAGCTATTCTACACCAAATCACATACAAATCACCATCAAATCCATATCTTTTTCATGGGAAACCATTAATCAAGATAATGGGCAATAGGTAATGTGTTAGATTAGAGGAAAAATGATGGAAAAAGCCAAGGAATGGCTCCCAGGCAATGGTGCCAAAAATGTTATGGCTCACCCTAACTCCCCTTGAAACACATTCAACAAGAGATTACCTAGTGAACCACAACTGTCATGAGGATCTTTCCAATGATTGAGCTCATAACCCTTGAGGTCTCCAAGCTCTACAACTCCTTGAGAAGCAATTCCACCGTACCTCCCACGAGCATTGTCACATTGCCGCGTTGCACTGCGGGTACTCGTCCCTCTTCTCATCTCACTTCACTCACACACACTCACCTTAACTTCACATTTTCCTCCAATGGTATGCTCATTGTCTTATAACCTGTCATGCTATATTTTGCTAGAATATTCAATGCATACTACCTTTGAACCAACCAAATTCCTTTCTTTGTTTTCATCACTTCAATGCTAAGAAAGTATCTCAATTATCCCAAGTCTTTCATGTCAAATTCACCACATAATGAAGCTTTTATATCAGTAATATCCTTGCTTAAATCACTTTTCACAATCAAGTCATCCACATAGATGTCAATCATCATAATACCATGTACTGTCATCTTTGCATATAGTGATGAATCTGATGTTCCCACATGAAAACCAATTCTTATATGAGATACATGCTTATCTTGTCTGTCCAAGCATGTGGTGCTTGCTTCATCCCTATACAAAGCCTTTCTTCAACTTACATACATGTGTGGGATATTTAGAATGCATATAACCTTCTAGTTGCTCCATAAACACATCTTCTTGCAATTCACCATTTAGAAATGCATTCTTTACATCCATTTGATGCATTTCCCAACCATTTGATGCAACCCCAATGCAACCACAGATCTCACTGCTTCCCTCTTAGAAATAGGGCTTAATGTTTCATCATAATCCAAACCATGTGTCTGTGCATATCCCTTTGTATGACCAACCTTACTTTATGCCTTTCTATTGATCCATTTAACTTACATTTCACTTTATAGACCCATTTGCAACTAATAACATTTCACTTTCTATTGATCCATTTGACTTACATCTCACTTTATACACCCATTTGCAACTAATGATATTCTTTCCACCACTTTGTAATTAAACTAAGTCCCAAGTATCATTGTATACCAAGGCATCCATTTCTTTGTCCTCCATTGCTTTCTCCCATACATGATTTCCAATAGCTTCTCTAATACATGATGGTTCCACATGCTTCACCATTGATTTCATGTATGCATAATGCATCGCATACCCATCATATGTATGCACAATGCATTACATACCCATCATACGTCACTCTCTCCACTAGATACCTTATCCTTTGTGACCTTCTCAAAACGTGTCGATCACTTTATACACCTTGCACTCTAGTATGTAGAGGAACATATCTCTTTTTCCTTACACCTAGAGTACGTAAAGCTGGGATGCCAATTCTTCATCTAGACTTTCCACCGAGCTAGATGACTCATAGCATGTTATGCCAATTCCTTCAACCTTATTTTTGCCTTTATCAAAACACTTCCACTTGTGCTCACACTACTATGTCTCAACCTTCCTGGCCATGGACTTAAATTATCACTTCCACTAGATGTTTCATGTGGCCTAAACAATGAAGTAGAACTCTCTTTTTGCAAGTTCACATGCACATCTACATCTATGTCATCAAACATGATCTTTTTTTTGTACCAACTTGCCAACTCATCAAACACCACATCTCTAAAAATGAGCACTTGTTTAGTTTCCAAATTGTAACATTTGTAAACCTTTATATCTTGTGCATAACCAATGAGTATGCACTTCTCAGCCTTTGGGTCCAACTTCCTTCTCATCCAACACATGTATATATGCAATACATCCAGAAACCTTGAGATGCCCAATGTCTGGTCTAAAACCTATCATCCTCATCTCTGGAGTACTATCGTGTATGGTAGTTGTAGGTGTCTTATTCAAGATGTACACCATTGTGGTACATGATTCTGCTCAATAATACAAAGACATACTGTTCTCATTCATCAGTGCTCTTGCCACTTCACTAATCACTACCATCTATCCTCAAACATTTGATCCAATGATCATATTGCTTTTCCACAAGTGCTTTGAATTCTTTGAACTTTCCCAATGCTTCACTCATCTTTCAAAACTGAATTCATATCATCTTGTTGAAATCAACCAATAAATGTGATGTAATTCCTGCTCCCATTTATTGATTGGGTTTGAGTGTGACCCAAATGTCACTATGCCCAACCTCAAAAGTGGCCTTCTACACTCATTTGACTATCCCTCTGGGAGGAAATGGCAACCTTGCTTGTTTCCCAAATTGACATCATCACAAACATGTGTACTTCCATCATATTTGAATCTTGCTATGCCACCAATACAACCCTTTGTTTCATAGATTATCTAATCATCTTATAGTGATTCTGCTTTGTTTTCACATATAAGTTCTCCATAATGTAATATGGCACCATTTCTTTTACACCCTTGAGAAAGTCATTACAAAGAAATTTAGGACATCCAACAAGATTGTGACCATCTAATCGCCTTTTAGTGATTTTGATTTATTTTCACACATAAGTTCTCCATAATTTAATATGATACCATTTCTTTGATAGCCTTTGACAAAGTCACTACAAAGCAATTTGGAACATCTAACAAGATTGTGACCATCTAATTGCCTTGTAGTAGTGATTCTGCTTTATTTTCACACATAAATTCTCTATAATGTAATATGACACCGCTTCTTTGATACCCTTGAGAAAGTAACTACAAAGTAATTTATAACATTCAACAAGATTGTGACCATCTAATCACCTTGTAGCTTTATTTCCACGCAGAAGTTCTCTATAATGTAATATGACACCATTTCTTTCACACCCTTGAGAAAGTCACTACAAAGTGATTTGGGACATCCAACAAGATTGTGACCATCTAATCACCTTGTAGTGATTCTACTTTATTTTCACACAAGTTCTCTATAATGTAATATGAAAATATTAATTGACATATCTCACTAGTAAAAGTGATTTCTTTGGCATATTGGCATATCTTCAAAATTATTGGGTAGAAAGTGTAAATGAGCAAATGAGCTAACAAAACTCTAGTGATCATATATATTAAAGAACTGATAATATGAAGTGTAGCCTAAGTATTCTATTAAGCAATTCGTATTTATTTATTAATAATATGTTAATATAAGGAATATATAAAATATATCTATTATCAAAAGTTTCGTTAACGATGGCTCTCTTCTTGTTGCTTCAAACTCTTTCTCTCTCTAGAGAAAAAAGACAAGAAATTGAGTCCCATTCTCCCTTAATGCTTTTGCTAGTGTTGTAGTGATTTGAAAACTTTGCAAATCACTACAATGCGATAGGGGTTGTCATGTCTAATTGTTGGACCCTAATTGTGTTGTAGTGATTTTGTTTTCCTAGTCTTTTGGCAACATTATGCACCTAATGCTTATGCCAGTGTTGTAGTGATTTGAAAACTTTGGAGTCTAATTCTCCCTTAATGCTTTTGCCAGTGTTGTAGTGATTTGAAAACTTTGCCAAATCACTAAAACGTGATAGGGGTCGTTATGTCCAATTGTTGGACCCTTATCGCGTTGTAGTGATTTGGCAAACTTTGCCAACTCACTACAACACAATAGGAGTCATCATGTTTAACTGTTGGACCCTTATCGCATTATAGTGATTTGGAAACTTTGCAAATCACTACATGTCACGTAGGCTGTAACGCCTGTGACCGACGGCGGCAGACCGGATGGCCATGTCCGGGGTTCAGTGTGGGAGAGGACGCCCGTGCGGAGTCATGGGCGGCCAGGCTAGTGTGGACGGTAGGCCACACACTATATAGCCTAGGGGATGAGGGGCAATCCTCATTCTTCCTCTATGGCTGGGTGGTGAGCCAAAGGCCGTCCCCTCTCGCGGTAACGCCCGTAGTGGCGTTACAGGTATCTAACACTGGTATCAGAGCGTCGGTTCGATGGGGTCAATGGTTTTCAGCCATTCATCTCCTCATCCTTATCTCCACAATGGAGTGTGTGGAGGGAGGCGGCCAAAAATTGAAGGGAAGAATTCTCTCTCTCTCTCTCTCTCTCTCTCTCTCTCTCTCTCTCTCTCTCTCTCTCTCTCTCTCTCTCTCTCTCTCTCTCTCTCTCTCTCTCTCTCTCTCTCTCTCTCTCTCTCTCTCTCTCGGTAGCACACACCAAAGCGAATCTGCACAGCAGGTAAGCAATTTTCGTTTTTCTTTTGCTGTTCAAGCTTTTCTGCAAAAAACGATTTCGTTTTGGTGGAGGAGAGACTGTAGAGTAACTAGCATCGGCCTGTATGCGAAAGAGAGCTTTTCGCCTAAATTAGAGGGTGTAGAGAAAATCGCCTGGGGGCGAAACCACCTGTCTGTGAAGAAAATGGCTGGAGAACGCCCGAGTTCAGATTCCAGGGACTTGACTTCGAGCATGAGCTTCCTTACTGGCGGGGGCATTTCCCAGGTGGAGCACCACGTGGAGGGTAGACTCCTTCTGAATGTTGTAGTCTGCTAGGGTGTGGCCATCTTTGAGCTGCTTCCCTGCAAAGATGAGATGCTACTGGTCAGGAGGGGGGCAAAAACCAGCCCCACGACTGCTGGAGACTCGCGACCTTCGTTTGAGGGGGGGCGATTGGCTGGATCAATGTCACCCTCGTTTAAGGGGGGGCGAAGAGCCTGGGGCGATGGCCAGCCCAGCGCGGGCGACCGCGGCTAGCCCTTAGGCGCCAGCGCACATGGGCGGCCTGCCAGCGCACAGTTGGCGGCGGCCACCAGAGCAGCCGACAGCCAGCGTGGCCAGCCAAGCCAAGCGGCGGCCAGCCAACCAGCTCTGCAGAGCAGGCGGCCAGAAGAAGAGAAAAAAAAACCATTTTTTATATATTTTCATTGTTCATTTTTAATAAAATTAAAAAATGAAAGTAAAGTAAAACGGATCCTCTCTCTCGGCTCAGCTGGGGAGGGATAATCCTGGCAAGGGATAATCCGATGTTTCTGTTGTGTATTTTTGGTTTATTGCATTGTTTACATTGCAAGTAAATAAAAATGTCTGCCCGTCCCAGTGTGTCCCCACCCACTAGTCCGGTAGGTTTTTCAGGACTTCTCTCCTCGGTCGTGGGCCTTACCCCCGGGCCTTACCCCGACCGAGTTGGCTGGCCGTAGACGCTAGGCTGTCTCTCGTTTGGAGGGGCGCTCTCCGGGCACGTCTCGTGACCCGCAGGCGCCTTCCACGTCTCGTGACCCTGCCCTTGACCTTGGCATGCCCGTATAGAGGCCGTCGACCTGGCTGACCCCGCTCCGACCGATGAGCTGGATTATATGGACACTGACGTCGCCGAGGGGGACGATGACCTCTTGGCAGACCACGACTTTGACCAGTACCTTACTGACCCTACCGACATCCTCACGGAGACGGAGCGCTCTAGTGGGATGTTTAGATATGTTAACACGCAATTGACGACCTTACAGAGGGTCCAAGATGACGTTGTCACGATGCTGCAGGGCATCTCCACACGCCTAGACGTGTTGTCCACTATTTCGACATCTTCTCCTCTTCCTCGTGATAGACGCCTGCCTGCGACATGCGTCAGCATAGCCTCACCCGTGGTCCCGGGAGGACAGACCGCAGTGCTCTGCGAAGTCGCCCGTAGAGGCAGCCTTGGCGTTACTTAAAGATTTTAAGTTGCCTAGTTTTGGCGGCGAGGAATGAGAGCGTAACAAGGATTTTGTTAATATGTTCTTAGCGAAATGGTCGGACATTCATGAGCTGCGTAAGCAGCCTAGTCATGTGCAGCCCGTAGAGGCTAGTTTCTTATTGTCTGGCAAGGCATACAAGTGGTGGATGAGTCTTACCACTCGCGCTACCACTTGGCTAGCTTTCGAAACAATGTTTCGAAAGGAGTTTTTGCTAGGCAATAAAGAAGAGAGAAGTTGGGATGCGTGGACAAGTGTTCGATAGAACACAAGACCCTCACCCAGTACATCTCTGACTACAGAGAGCTCATACTCAAGTTGTAGGGAATCGATGCATTCCAAACATTGAGGGGCTTCAAACGAGGCCTAACAAATGATTATCTTGAGTATGTAGAGCCCTTGCAGCCTAAGGACCTCTCTCAGGCCATCAAGTATGCGCAAATCTATGATGACATCAAGCGTCGTGGTGCGCGAGATGGGGCAGGGAGATCAGTGGATAAAGAAAAAAAGGGGTCGGGGTTTAAAAGAAAGGATTTCCGAAGTGAGAAATCAGGGGAGAGGACAGAGGGGAGTCAGGGGGCGTTGGTCTAAGAAACCAAGACCCTTCAAGAAAAAATGAAGTTCTGAAACCCACAAAAAGGAGCAGGGTCAATAAGCATGAAAGGCTAAAGGTTGGGGGCTTGCTCCATCCTTTAAGCATTCCTCAAGGGAAATGGGAAAGCATTTCCACGGATTTCATCACCGGTTTACCCACGACAAGTCGAGGGAATGACTCGGTCTAGGTGGTGGTGGATAGGTTAACCAAGATGGCAAAATTTATTGCCACCAAGAAAATGGTAAAAACGCCAAAGTTGGCAAAACTCTTTATTGAACATCTCTACAAGCTATATAGCCTGCCCGCAGATATAGTGTCGGATACAGATAGAAAGTTCAACAGTCATTTTTGGAGGGAAGTCTTCAAAAAGTTGGATACTACTCTGAGTATGAGTACGACAGATCATCCGGAGTCTGATGGTCAAACTGAAAGAGTTAACCAAATTCTAGAGGATATGTTGCGTTCTTATATTAGTAAGAAGCAATCTAATTGGAAAGAGTACTTGCCCTCATTGGAGTTTGCCTATACTGGATTTACACCATTCATGTTAATGTATGGATTCCAGCCGAGATCTCCGATGGCTATAGGCCTAGAAAAGGAAAAAATTCAATCTATCAAGGACTTCCTTGAAGATATGAATGATATGCTCAGAGCTGCATGTGAGAGCATTCGTAGCACTCAGGATCGTGCTAAAACTTATGCGGATAAAGGACGAAAGGTGACCTTTGCAGAAGGTGACTTTGTATTCCTCAAGGTTCCTGCGCAGTCAGAAACCATGAAAACGGAAAAGTGTAATAAACTTTCTCCGAGATATTGTGGTCCTTTTGAAATCCTTAAGAAGATTGGGGACGTAGCATATAAACTTGAGTTATCGGAGAGTTCTCGAGTCCATCCTGTCTTCCATGTCAGTAAACTGAAGAAATAAGTTCACGAGTTAGAGAATGCAGTTTCTCCAGATATTTTGGTGGACTTGATAGAGCCACCAAAGATACCACATGAACCTGAAAAGATTCTACAGTATCGTGATAGACAAACCCGACATAAAGTGTACCAAGAGGTACTTGTTAAATGGACAGATAGGGATGAGGAGGTAGCTACCTGGGAACACCGTAGTGCAATTTCCAAAAGGTATCCCCAGTTTGTTTTCGAGGACGAAAACTTTTCTTAAGGGGGGGTAATGTCACGTAGGCTGTAACGCCTGTGAGACCGACGGTAGACCGGATGGCCATGTCCGGGGTTCAATGGGAGAGGATGCCCGTGCGGAGTCATGGGCGGCCAGGCTAGTGTGGACGGCAGGCCACACACTATATAGCGTGGGGGATGAGGGGCAATCCTCATTCTTCCTCTATGGCTGGGTGGTGAGCCAGAGGCCGTCCCCTCTCGTGTAACGCCACTACGGGCGTTACGGGTATCTAACACTACAACTATCGTGTTGTAGTGATTTGGAAACTTTGCAAATCACTACACTGTGATAGTTGTCATCACATCGTATTGTTGGACCTTATCACATTGTAGTGGTTTGTTTTCCTATGGGTCTCTTCTTGTTAGTCAACTCTCTTTCTCTAGAGAAAAAGTCCCAAATTTGAGCCCAATTCTCTCGTAATGCTTTCACCACTGCAGTTGTAGTGATTTGGAAGCTTTGCCAAATCACTACAACAAGATAAATGTCGTCATGTCTAATTGCTGGACCCTTATCACATTGTAGTGGTTTTATTTTCCTAGTCTTTTGGCAACATTATGCACCTAATCCTTCTGCCAATATTGTAGTGATTTGGAAACTTTGGAGTCTAATTCTCCTCTAATACTTTCGCTAGTGTTGTAATGATTTAGAAACTTTGCCAAATCACCACAACAAAATAGGGGCCATCATGTCCAATTGTAGGACCCTTATCACGTTGTAGTGATTTGGCTGACTTTGCCAATCCACTATAACATGACAGGAGTCATCATGTACAATTATTGGACCCTTATTATAGTGATTTTTTTTCCTATCACCACAACAAAATAGGGGCCATCATGTCCAATTGTAGGACCCTTATCACGTTGTAGTGATTTGGCTGACTTTGCCAATCCACTATAACATGATAGGAGTCATCATGTACAATTGTTGGACCCTTATTATAGTGATTTTTTTTCCTAGGGCTCTCTTATTATTGGTCCAAAATCTTACTCTCTAGAGAAAAAAGGCCAAAAATTGTGTCCCAATTCTCTCCTAATGCTTTCGTCTCAGTGTTGTAGTACTAGATTAGAAACTTTGCCAAATCACTACAATGCGATAGGGGTTGTCATATCCAATTGTTGGACCCTCATGAAATTGTAATGATTTTGTTATCCTAGTCTTTTAGCAACATTATGCACCTAATGCTTCTACTAATGTTTTAGTGATTTGGAACCTTTAGAGTCTAATTCTCCCGTAATGTTTCCACTAGTGTTGTAGTGATTTGGAAACTTTGCCAAACACTACAACGCGATAAGGGTTGTCTCGTGTCTAATTGTTGGATCCTTATCATGTTGTAATGATTTTTAAATTTTGCCAAACACTACAATGCGATAAGGGTTGCCTCATGTCCAATTGCCATAGATCCTTATCATGTTGTAGTGATTTAGCAAACTTTGCCAAATCACTACAATGCCGAGATAAGGGTCGTTGTGTCCGATTGTTGGACCCTTATCGCATTGTAGTGATTTGAAAACTTTGTTAAATCACTATAACATGATAGGGGTCATCATGTCCATTCGTTAGGCCCTTATCACGTTGTAGTGGTTTTGTTTTCCTAGGGCTGTCCTGATGTTGGCCTCAAACTCTTTCTCTCTCTAGAGAAAAAAGACCCAAATTGAGTCGACTACAACGCGATAGGGGTCGTCATATCCAATCGTTGCATCCTTATCATGTTATAGTAATTTTGTTTTTCTATTATTTGGCAACATTATACACCTAATGCTTTTGTTAGTGTTGTAGTGATTTGGAAACTTTAGAGTCTAATTCTGCCCTAATGCTTCTACTAGTGTTGTAATGATTTGGAAACTTTGCCAAATCACTACAACGCGATAGGGGTCATCATGTCCAATTATTATACCCTGTAGTGATGGTTACATTACTACATGCATATCTATTCTTATGTTATTCTTTCATGCTACAATGTACATTCTGCCACTCCTACATATTTAATGGATATAAAGCTGTAAGAAAATTTTAATTCTTAGCTATAGAACACAAATCAATTAGCTATTAAACACACAAAAAAAGACTACTTATTGAATCTTGTTGTTTGTCTTAGATCTTATACTTTGATCATTGGTGATGTAGCATTATGTCCTTGTGCATATAAACATACTATAAAAGGACCTCTATTTCACCATTAGGCCACGTTGTAGAACTCCATGATCCTACCTTTCGAATGCTTGTTAGGAATAGCAATGGTTCTCGAGTGTTGGGTCTCTCGTGATCCTGTATAACTTCTTGAATCACTGAGGGATCTAGCTGCCATCAGCATTCTTCCTCTTGAAAAGCTCCACACTTTCAATGTTGCACATGTGTTTTCTCCCAGAGCTCATCTACAAAGGGAGAACATAAAATTATTACCATTTCAATGAGCTCAACAATCTAAATAACTAAAATAAAACTTTAAAAAATATCGTGAGCTATGACTTGCGCTCAGTTTTCTTTGTAGTTGAGTTAACAAATAACCGTGTAAGTTTTCACAAATGACATCATGGTGGTCAATATGGTTCCATAACAAACAAACATAACAAACAAACAAAATAAAATCGTGATTAGCAAACATATCTTAAAGAAGTTTACCAGACTATTAAGATGGAAGAAAAAAGAGGCTGAGAAAAAGAAACATACTATATATTTTTGCAAGAGAAGAAGAAGAGATGAAGTAGATATGGCAAAAAATGAGTATCGTACAGGAGAGGCTGTAAAATGAAAAGATCAAAGTTTAAACTCTGGAGAAAGTGAAAATATTTTTTTTTTTAAACACAAGTCTCTAGACTAGTTTTCAATCAATCTGGCTTCTTTTCCTAAGATTCCATACATTGTTTTTAAAGTTTGGTAGGTGGTATTCATGCCTGGCATTTTTCTACCTTTTGAGTTTTATACTAATATACTTTATTCCTCTTTTTTAAGCTCAAAATTGTGGGGCCCACTTTGACAAAAAAGATCCATGTTACATGGATCTAGAATCCAAGCGCTCTCATTGGCTGGCCTTATATTTTTTTAATGGGCTCTAAAAGGGCCCATTTTGATTTTGAATTTTTCCTAATGTTTGAGTTCATCCTCTCCCCGACTAGCTAACTGCAACCCCCCTATCAAAGACATATGATCATCAGAGAGCACAAAACAGGTTTCCACTTTAGTAGATAGTGTGTGTGGCACCCAAGAGGCTTGGTGACTTTTAAAAACCCTATCAAGTCTAGAGGAGGACCCCATATATTGAATACTAAAGTAAGTGTGTCCCAAGTCAAAACCCCAAGGACCCAGTTTCCAGCCATTAGTCAATCCGATCTTTCCTCTAAGATTATCCCATTTCTTCTTTTCTTGTCCCATCATGATTGTGCTTCCTCCAGCACAGTCAATTCAAGCTTTCCTCCAAGATTATCCCATTTCTTCTTTTCTTGTCTCATCTCATGACTGTACTTCCTCCACATCTATCTAGATGTTTCTCTTAACCACATTGAAGTTCCCCATAAGAATACAAGGACATTGAATATCCACTTTATAGATCCACTCGGGCCACATTTCTCCTCTGACTTTGTGTTTGTGGGCCCCAAACAAATTGATTATCCATCCCTTCTCTTCATCAACTTGAACCTCAACAACTAGGATTCTACCATTAGGATGGTTACAATAATAAGAGGCTTTATGATTTTTTTAATGATTTTAAGAAATCCACTAAACCTTGATTTAATCCCTCCATACACTACAACTCAATCCTTGAAACTTTCTCTCCTCTCCCCTTTACTATCAAAAAGGTTATGTTCTTGAATAGCCATTATTGAGATAAGTCCCAATCTTTTATCAATCCCAAAAAGGATACATTTTTCTTCTTGTCCTTTAACCCCTTAATGTTCCAAGTGCACCCCCTAATCATGTTACCTTTTATCATTCTAAGGTAGTAGCAGGGACCATTGCTACTTCCAGCCCTTCTCCCTCCCCCCCTTGTCTCTATCCTTAGCTCCCGAGCTCCTATTTGAAGCTCCCTCCATGCAATGTCCACTTGCCAATTAAACCTCCCCATGGAGGAGGTTTCACTATCCTCCCCCAGAGGGCTAAAGGGATTATAGTAAATAGGGGGACTCAACCCCTTCGACGGCATGCCTACTCTTTCTTTCCAGTTTTGGATTGTTTGTTCCTAGCTTCACCCTTGATTTGTTTAAGGTTGTTGCCACGAGTCTCAAACCTGTAGCCTCAATGCCACAACCAAAGTCAAGGAGGACCTAAACCTTCCACATCACCCCAAAAGAAAACTCCACCACGACAACCACAATTAAGATAACTTAATAGTATCAAAATGTGGGTGGAGAAGCAGCTACTTGTAGCTCAAGGCTACTAAATCGAATTTGGGTGCCTCGACTATCAAAAACTCTTCCTCAAAATGAAGCACTCGAAAGCCAAGGACGAAGAAGAGTACTCCACAACACCATCCCTACAAGAGCCTAATGCAAGTTCCTCAAAGAACTCCACCAATGCAACAAGTGTGGGTACCAAAAACATTGCTGCAAGCACAAGGGTACTACCAAAGAAATACCAAAGCTTGGATCCCCAAGCACATCACAAAGTCCCCTAAGCTTGCACAAAGAAGAAAGCCTCAACACCAAGCACATCGGCAACCAAATTACAGTGTTCATCAAAGATTGGGTGCCTATGCATGTGCTTCAACAACAAAAATACTATGATGGCAATTCCATCATATGGTTGCCAAAATCGAACAATGTGAAGAAAACCTCACCATCGACTTTAACCCCAACAAATTCACCTAAAGTTTGATAAAAATGGAGGCCCAAGCAACAGCAAGCAAATCACTCAACCACTCTCGTGCATTCAGCACCAACACAAGAGCTTGTTTGTTCAAGCAAACAATCAGCAGGTTTCCCTACTGCCTCGACATCATTTTAGCAACAAATTCAAGATCAAATACAGAGACTTAGGAGCACATCAAGAATAAAATAACAATGCCCTTGTCACCCCTTTGGAAGTGAGAAATGAGCGCACAAGAAGCTATTTTTGTAAATTATGACCTAGATGAATAAATAAATAAATAATAAAAAATAAAAGAGAGGATCAAAATCTGCACAATCAAGGAGTTCCATCTCACGGCTTAAGAACCTACACTTTCACGATTTAAGCCTCATCATAGATTAAGTCATATCACACAATAGCCACTATATATTGGTCAAGCTTATTGCTTACTATTCTTTTAGCTAAATTAATGTAGCAGCAGCTGCTCCATGAGTACAAATCCATACTCATGCACTGGAGAACATTTGCACCAAAGCCTCACCATCAACAACTTCTAGGTACATCTCTAGATGAGGGGCCCATGGTGGACGAAAGCCTAGTATCCATTGCCTGGAATTTTCCTTCAAATTACAAACCTCTCCAAACGATGCCACAATCTTCACAACTCAATGATTTTCAATCTCTAGTGAAGATCTCTATATTAGCCTCACAAGTCGACGTAATTCTTTCAATTCTCACCAACAAGTGGCTACTTTCAATAAGAGTCTATATGACTCAATTCTTGTACTTCATGAAAATCTACTTCTAAGAGCACTTAAATATACATAAAAACATAAAAGGCACATGGGTAGAAGAAGACAGGGTCATGTCTTAACAACATTTGACAAGAATCCTGCTACACAAAGGGACATCATCACAAGCCAATTACTTCAAATGATGAATGTCGCTTCAATGAACCAAATGAGGAATTGAGAATCACCATCTCGTTTTGATGATTAAGTCTATGTTCCTTTGGATCCTTATCTCTCTTCTCTCTCATTATTAACATCTCTTAGTGTCTCCACTAAAAAAAATCACATGTAACCTTGTCGATGATTGCTAAAAACAAATTGAGCCCCCCCTCCCCAAAAAAAAGTCTCACACAGATATAAAAATGCAATCATTCACAAAAATCCCCACCCCATTAGGAATTCCCAATACACCACTAACCTCTTCATTCATTTACTATCTTTTCTTATTCCTTCCAAAGGAACAAAGACCATTGAACATCATTCAACATCAAAGCCATCAACAAAGGTTGTTCATTCTCCCCACACTTCAACGTGTCACACGGATGCGATCGCCATCAAGAAGGAGTAATGTTAATCCAATTCTAGGATTAAGAACAGCTACCACAATTATCTTACATCAAGGAGTCACGGTAGATACACCAAAGGGTCATACATTCATGATATGAAGCAATAGTGTCCAAAGCTACAACTCGAACGGGCGCCCGTAATGGTGTGAGAGAGTATTTATGGCAATTTCCACTTCAAGAGCGTGTGGTAGCAAGATAGGATGAAGTCTTAAGTGGTGTACTTCATGGATATATTATGAGAGTAGTCATTGTAATAGCATTAGGCCTCTTATGAGCCTAAAGTGCCTGGTCAGCCCCATAGTTTAAATGTGTGTGAACACTTATGACCATGTATATAAGTGAATTTCTCTCATAATACAACCTATTCTCCCATTGTGCAATTGAGTCTTGCTCTTGCTAATCCTCTTGCTAATCTCTCTCCCATAGTGCAACGCGTAGTAAGTGTGCGTGAGTGAAGAGAGGTGAGAGGAGGGACGAGAACCCATAGTGCAACGCGGCGGTGTGAACGCTCACGGGAGACGCGATGAAATTTCTTCTCAAGGAGTTGTAGAGCTTGGAGAGCTCAAAGGTTACGAGCTCGGCCATTGGAAAGATCCTCACGACAATTGCAGTTCACCATGTAATCTCTTTTTGGATGTGTTTTAAGGAGGGTTAGGGTGAGCCATAACAGTGCCTAAAATGAGTGAAAAAATTGATTAATTAGTTACTAGCTTAACGAAAATCTTAATGAAGTAAAACATTATCTTTTTAGTATCTTGATTGAACTTTTGAATTGAATTGTATATACCTCAAACAACGTGAGTGTGAGAGAGATCTGTTCAGCATAATGCAGCCTTTCCTCTTCTTGCCCAGCCTCCATTTAATCCTCTTTCTTCACATACTATTTATCCATGGACAACAATGAAGAGAGATTTAATTTTTTGGTACCAAAAAGTCATATTTACCTTTATTGATTTTTTATACCCAATTTCTCTACTGCCAAAAGAAGTGTTGTTTCATTAAGAAGTGTTGCTATAGTACTCAATGGAGGTATAAATATGTTTAGAGGGAATTAGTTTTATGTTATTTGAAATGAAAGTGCCTAAAATTAATGATAATGCTTTACTAAACTTATATTTTTATAAAGAAAGGAGTTAATTATAATTTAAATATTATTTTATAGTTTGTAGAACATCAGAAACAATTCTAAGAAGTGATTTATAAATGTGGAGCTGGATGATGAGTATGTTCCTCTCTGTAAGAGAACATAGACTTCTAAGGTCAACCCTTATGTAATGCAACATGCCAGGAAATTAGAAAGAAATCATGTTGATATATGACTAAAAGGATCAATTTACCCACCTAATCCCTCAACCCAACAACCACCTAAATTTTCATGAACAACGACTAATAGGATCTTCTAATGTAGAAGGCACATTATTGGAATGAGAAGGTTTTAGAAAAGTTCTACAACCAAGACACAAAGTTCAAACCTCCGTAAATTTCTTCTTGAAAGATTTCTAAGTGGTTGGATCTCATCCACTCATCTTCAGTCCCATTTAGCAACTACTTTTTTACGAAGTTGAATATGAGATACAAAAGGGATTGAGTTTCCTTCAATACCAATATTTTAAACTTCTTCTCTATCCTTGTATGACTGACGAGTCTTACTGATCATCCCATTGAGACTATATGAAAATGCAAGAAAATTCTTTAGTATCAAGATGATGTGTGTTCCTTGGTTTTTTTTTCAAGAACCTAGCAATGTTAATAACAGGTTTTGAGGCGTAAAATATTTATACTTACTCAAAGAAACATGTTTGGGCCTTCTCTAAGATAGTGACCCCTCAACCTCTCACACATAGATTCCTAACTTTTTTATTCCTAAGTAAGTTGAATTTGAATCTCTGAGCATGAAAAATCAAGCACTTTTACTTTTTGTAGCTCGTCAATTCAAGCTATGGATCAAAATTTATGGCCATGTCTTTAACACCCTTAAGAAAGTCACTACAGAGCGATTTGGAACATCCAACAAGATTGTGACCATCTAATCACCTTATAGTGATGCTACTTTAATATGACCCCATTTTTTAAACACTCTAGAGAAAGTCACCACCACAAAGTGATTTGGAGCATCCAACAAGATTGTGACCATCTAATTGCCTTGTAGTGATTCTGCTTTATTTTCACACATAAGTTCTCCATAATGTAGTATTTCTTTGACACCCTTGAGAAAGTCACTACAAAGAAATTTGGGACATCCAACAAGATTATGACCATCTAATTGCCTTGTAGTTTTTGCTTTATTTTCACACATAAGTTCTCCATAATGTAATATGACACCTTTTCTTTGACACCCTTGAGAAAATCACTATAAAGCAATTTGGGACATCCAACAAGATTGTAACCATCTAATCGTCTTGTAGTGATTTTGCTTTATTTTCACACATAAGTTCTCCATAATGTAATATGACTATTTCTTTGACACCCTTAATAAAGTTACTATAAAGAGATTTGGGACATTCAACAAGATTGTGACCATCTAATTGCCTTGTAGTACTAAGTCTACTTTATTGTCACACATAAGTTCTTCATAATGTGATATGACAACCTTTAGAAAGTCACTACAAATCCATTTCGGACATCCAACAAGATTGTGACCATCTAATCGCCTTATAGTGATTCTACTATATTTTCACACATAAGTTCTCCATAATGTAATATGATACCAGTTCTTTGACACCCTTGAGAAAGTTACTACAAAGTGATTTGGAACATCCAACAAGATTGTGATCATCTTATCGCCTTGTAATGATGCTACTTCATTTTCACACATAAATTCTCCATAATGTAATATGACACCATGCCTTTAATACCCTTGATAAAGTCACTACAACAGGATTACATTCAAAAATACAAATTGCTTAATAGAATACTTAGGCTACACTTCATATTATCAGTTCTTTAATCTATATGACAACACTCTAGTGATCATATAGATTAAAGAACTGATAATATGAAGTGTAGCCTAAGTATTCTATTAAGCAATTCGTATTTATTTATTAATAATATATTAATATAAGGAATATATAAAATATATCTATTATCAAAAGTTTCATTAACGATGGTGTGAGGTGAAAAAAAGAAGAAAGAACCTGCCTCTATAGCCCTTCCACCTCGCAAACTTGGAATAACACACACAAACGGGGGCACCACCAGCCACCGCCGGCTGGAACAATTCTCGCACTTCACCACCCAACCCACGCCAGACAGACAGCATAAAACAGGGGCACCATAGACCAATGAACACCCAGCAATATATTTCCAGTTACAACATTTTACAAGCTTCTCCCGACACAGAAGCCTTACTCACACAACCATAAACAAAACACTCAGGCTCAGACCTGTCAGCCGAGGATACACCACATCCCCATCACCACGAAATCCACTCGCCTGCCTGCTGTACCAGCCACACCAGAATGAACCCGGCCACTCTCACTCCAGAAGGCGCCCACACCAGCTAACCCTCGAGTCCTCTGCAGCCCATCACTTCTGCATGTGTCGTCAGCAGCAGCAGCTTCACTCCATCACCTCTCTCTCACTCTCTGTGCTGATCCTCTGCCAGCTCGCAACAAACCCAGGCAGCTTATCTGCCTTGCTACCGGCCCACCACCAAGCAGCAACATTAACCTCTCTCTGTGCTTCACTCGGCACCCACTCTGTCCACTGTCCTGTCTCCTAGGCGGCCCACACCAGCCACCTGTCACCTGCAGCTTATCTGCATCCCTTTTGTCCTCGCTAGCAGCTCCCTTTGATGCCAGCACTCGTCTCTTTCCCATAGGCAGCGCCCCACCAGCTACTGCCTTCTCCAACACATCTCTACTCGCTGACGACCATCACCTTGATGCCAGTCCACGTTATACCAGGTTCTCTTCTTGCTCTATCAACCACGTTGTCACCTTAATGGCGGCCACCTCCACTTAGCCAAGCCCATACTGCTTGCGCTGACAGCACACGCCCAAGAGCCCCCAGTGCTTCTTTGGCAAACCTTTCTGCAAGTCACCAGCCCTCTCTTCCACGAGTCGAACAGCTGCTTCACCAGGGGTGACCCCCTCCATTGACCTGTCTCACGAGCTGCGCCCACTCAAAGCTCCGCGCTGCCTGCAGCTGCCGCACTGCGTTCCTCAGCTGCGCCCAGAGAGCCTTGCTTGCTACCTTCTCGCACACGGCGACGCTGTCAACCACACCAGCCCACACGTCCACTAGGCGGCTTGCACCTTAACGCCAGCACACCCAGTCGACCGGCGTCTCACACTGAGGAGGCCCTCCAGTCCCTACACGACTATCACCCAGGGAGGCTCCCCGTTTGAACAACCTCTCCTTCTTTTTTACCTGCAGCTGCCGACTTCGCCTCTGACGCCAGCTTCGCCATCTTCTAGAGTATCCGCTGGCAGCCCTTCAACGCTCCCATGTGGCCATTAATTTTGCAAGCCACGTTAATATTATCTTTATTTAATTTCCAAGGCCTACAAAATGGCCATACTCTCCTTTTCACACCAAACTATGCCAACTCCATCTGCTCCAAGAAGTCAACCACATCTTCTCCCTTCCTGCCATGAAACTTCGGATAGGACCACATCATGACAACCTGTACCAATCCCTGAGCTCTCCTCAGTGGAACAATCCTTGAGCAATCCTCAGTCAAACTATACCAGAAAGAGCCACTCCTCAGTGGGGGCACCAGAAGGATGTGAGGTGAAAAAAAGAAGAAAGAACCTGCCTCTATAGCCCTTCCACCTCGCAAACTTGGAATAACACACACAAACGGGGGCACCACCAGCCACCGGCTGGAACAATTCTCGCACTTCACCACCCAACCCACGCCAGACAGACAGCATAAAACAGGGGCACCATAGACTAATGAACACCCAGCAATATATTTCCAGTTACAACATTTTACAAGCTTCTCCCGACACAGAAGCCTTACTCACACAACCATAAACAAAACACTCAGGCTCAGACCTGTTAGCCGAGGATACACCACATCCCCATCACCACGAAATCCACTCGCTTGCCTGCTGTACCAGCCACACCAGAATGAACCCGGCCACTCTCACTCTAGAAGGCGCCCACACTAGCTAACCCTTGAGTCCTCTGCAGCCCATCACTTCTGCATGTGTCGTCAGCAGCAGCTTCACTCCATCACCTCTCTCTCACTCTCTGTGCTGATCCTCTGCCAGCTCGCAACAAACCCAGGCAGCTTATCTGCCTTGCTACCGGCCCACCACCAAGCAGCAACATCAACCTCTCTCTGTGCTTCACTCGGCACCCACTCTGTCCACTGTCCTGTCTCCTAGGCGGCCCACACCAGCCACCTGTCACCTGCAGCTTATCTACATCCCTTTTGTCCTCTCTAGCAGCTCCCTTTGATGCCAGCACCCGTCTCTTTCCCACAGGCAGCGCCCCACCAGCTACTGCCTTCTCCAACACATCTCTACTCGCTGACGACCATCACCTTGACGCCAGTCCACGTTATACCAGGTTCTCTTCTTGCTCTATCAACCACGTTGTCACCTTAATGGCGGCCACCTCCACTTAGCCAAGCCCATACTGCTTGCGCTGACAGCACACGCCCAAGAGCCCCCAGCGCTTCTTTGGCAAACCTTTCTACAAGTCACCAGCCCTCTCTTCCACGAGTCGAACAGCTGCTTCACCAGGGGTGACCCCCTCCGTTGACCTGTCTCACGAGCTGCGCCCACTCAAAGCTCCGCGCTGCCTGCAGCTGCCACACTGCGTTCCTCAGCTGCGCCCAGAGAGCCTCGCTTGCTACCTTCTCGCACACGGCGACGCTGTCAACCACGCCAGCCCACACGTCCACTAGGCGGCTTGCACTTTAACGCCAGCACACCCAGTCGACCGGCGTCTCACACTGAGGAGGCCCTCCAGTCCCTACACGACTATCACCCAGGGAGGCTCCCCGTTTGAACAACCTCTCCTTCTTTTTTACCTGCAGCTGCCGACTTCGCCTCTGACGCCAGCTTCGCCATCTTCTAGAGTATCCGCTGGCAGCCCTTCAACGCTCCCATGTGGCCATTAATTTTGTAAGCCACGTTAATATTATCTTTATTTAATTTCCAAGGCCTACAAAATGGCCATACTCTCCTTTTCACACCAAACTAAAGGCTAGCTCATCAATTGCTCGCCCATGCTTTCCACATCTTCAATTGCAACTCTTGTGCCCATTGTATTTCTTGGACGCCCACACAAATTCAGACGACCGAGTGCTGAATATCAACTCAAGCTGACCATGTTCCAAACCGGCCTCAAAACAAAACCATCCACAAAATCACTCTGCCAATGCATTCACAGGCAAAACCTCCACACACGCCACGCATCCATATGTACACTGACCAAAAAGACCTCTCAAAAAAAAGCCTGACAGATGGCTCTCTTCTTGTTGCTTCAAACTCTCTCTCTCTAGAGAAAAAAGACAAGAAATTGAGTCCGATTCTCCCTTAATGCTTTTGCTAGTGTTGTAGTGATATGAAAACTTTACAAATCACTACAATGCGATAGGGGTTGTCATGTCCAATTGTTGGACCATAATCGTGTTGGACCCTAATCATGTTGTAGTGATTTTGTTTTCTTAGTCTTTTGGCAACATTAGACACCTGATGCTTATGCTAGTGTTGTAATCATTTGAAAACTTTGGAGTCTGATTCTCCCTTATGCCAGTGTTGTAGTGATTTGAAAATTTTGCCAAATCACTAAAACATGATAGGGGTCGTTATGTCCAATTGTTGGACCCTTATCGCGTTGTAGTGATTTGGCAAACTTTGCCAACTCACTACAACACAATAGGAGTCATCATGTTTAACTGTTGGACACTTATCGCATTGTAGTGATTTGGAAACTTTACAAATCACTACAATGTGATAGTTGTCATCACATCGTATTGTTGGACCTTATCACATTGTAGTGGTTTGTTTTCTTATGGGTCTCTTCTTGTTAGTCTACTCTCTTTCTCTAGAGAAAAAGTCCCAAATTTGAGCCCAATTCTCTCGTACTACTTTCACCAAATCACTACAACAGGATAAATGTCGTCATGTCTAATTGCTGGACCCTTATCACATTATAGTGGTTTTATTTTCCTAGTCTTTTGGCAACATTATGCACCTAATCCTTCTGCCAATATTGTAGTGATTTGGAATCTTTGGAGTCTAATTCTCCTCTAATACTTTCGCTAGTGTTTTAATGATTTAGAAACTTTGCTAAATCACCACAACAAAATAGGAGCCATCATGTCCAATTGTAGGACCCTTATCACGTTGTAGTGATTTGGCTGACTTTGCCAATCCACTATAACATGATAGGGGTGATCATGTACAATTGTTGGACCCTTATTATAGTGATTTTTTTTCCTAGGGCTCTCTTCTTATTATTGGTCCAAAATCTTACTCTCTAAAGAAAAAAGGCCAAAAATTATGTCCCAATTCTCTCCTAATGCTTTCGTCTCAGTGTTGTAGTACTAGATTAGAAACTTTGCCAAATCACTACAATGCGATAAGGGTTGTCATATCCAATTGTTGGACCCTCATGAAATTGTAATGATTTTGTTTTCCTAGTCTTTTAGCAACATTATGCACCTAATGCTTCTACTAATGTTTTAGTGATTTGGAACCTTTGGAGTCTAATTCTCCCGTAATGTTTCCACCAGTGTTGTAGTGATTTGGAAACTTTGCCAAACACTACAACGCGATAAGGGTTGTCTCGTGTCTAATTGTTGGATCCTTATCATGTTGTAATGATTTTTAAATTTTGCCAAACACTACAATGTGATAAGGGTTGCCTCATGTCCAATTGTTGGATCCTTATCATGCTGTAAAGATTTAGCAAACTTTGCCAAATCACTACAATGTCGATAAGGGTCGTCGTGTCCGATTGTTGGACCCTTATCGCATTGTAGTGATTTGGAAACTTTGTTAAATCACTATAACATGATAAGGGTCATCATGTCCATTCGTTAGGCCCTTATCACGTTGTAGTGATTTTGTTTTCCTAGGGCTGTCCTAATGTTGGCCTCAAACTCTTTCTCTCTCTAGAGAAAAAAGACCCAAATTGAGTCGACTACAATGCGATAGGGGTCGTGACATCCAATTGTTGCACCCTTATCATATTATAGTAATTTTGTTTTTCTATTATTTGCAACATTATACACCTAATGCTTTTGTTAGTGTTGTAATGATTTGGAAACTTTAGAGTCTAATTCTGCCCTAATGCTTCTACTAGTGTTGTAATGATTTGGAAACTTTAGAGTCTAATTCTGCCCTAATGCTTCTACTAGTGTTGTAATGATTTGGAAAATTTGCCAAATCACTACAACGCGATAGGGGTCATCATGTCCAATTATTATACCCTGTAGTGATTTGGCAAACTTTTTCAAATCATTAAAACACGATAGGGATTGTCATGTCCAATTATTAGACCCTTGTCGCATTTTAGTGTTTTTATTTTCCGAGTCTTTTGGTAACATTCTACACCAAATTTGCTTATAGTTACTTTATTTTAAATGGATCCCTTTGAAATTATTGGTGAGAATAACTCTTGAAATTTTATTATAGATGGAAAGGTTGCAAGCTCAAGGTGATTCCACAACCTCTAGGATATGTGGTTTAATACAAACAGAGTAGGTTTTGGAAGCTTCACTCTTGCTTCTGGCCAATGGCTTTCTAGATTAACCACTAAACGGGTCTCAACCTTGCGACTGGATTACAACATCTATGTGATGGAAAAGATGCATGTCTTGATCCAAGCTTTGCTAGAAGCCTCTCCAAAACAATCGTCATCTTCCGTAATGAAATCACATTCCTCCCAATGAAATATATGGTCATAGAAACAATCAATACTAAAAATTAACGGTTGTCATCCTAATAAAATTTGCTACAAACACAAACAAACATTATGACATTCCGATTTCACCTGAATGTAATATCTGACATTATTACTTTGCATTCAATGGCATCTTCAATAGAGGTCCTCTTTACATCCGATCCCTCCCCCAAAAACTAGTTCATCTAATCATTATCAAGTGACCTTACTTACAATGTTATCTTTGTTTTGTTGACACCCTCACATGTTACAAACATCTATGCAAAAGCACTAAATGATATAAACCAACTCAAACAGACACCTTTAGAACCTGTTGATGGTTACATTACTATATGTATATCTATTCTTATGTTATTCTTTCATGCTACAATGTACATTCTGCCACTCCTACATATTTAATGGATATAAAGCTATAAGAAAATTTTAATTCTTAGCTATAGAACACAAACCAATTAGCTATTAAACACAAAAAAAGAGACTACTTACTGAATCTTGTTGTTTGTCTTAGATCTTATACTTTGATCATTGGTGATGTAGCATTATGTCCTTGTGCATATAAACATACTACAAAAGGACCTCTATTTCACCATTAGGCCACGTTGTAGAACTCCATGATCCTACCTTTCGAATGCTTGTTAGGAATAGCAATGGTTCTCGAGTGTTGGGTCTCTCGTGATCTTGTATAACTTCTTGAACCACTGAGGGATCTAGCTGCCATCAGCATTCTTCCTTTTGAAAAGCTTCACACTTTCAATGTTGCACATGTGTTTTCTCCTAGAGCTCATCTACAAAGGGAGAACATAAAATTATTACCATTTCAATGAGCTCAACAATCTAAATAACTAAAATAAAACTTTAAAAAATATCGTGAGCTATGCCTTGCGCTCAGTTTTCTTTGTAGTTGAGTTAACAAATAACCGTGTAAGTTTTCACAAATGACATCATGGTGGTCAATATGGTTCCATAACAAACAAACATAACAAACAAACAAAATAAAATCATGATTAGCAAACATATCTTAAAGAAGTTTACCAGACTATTAAGATGGAAGAAAAAAGAGGCTGAGAAAAAGAAACATACTATATATTTTTGCAAGAGAAGAAGAAGAGATGAAGTAGATATGGCAAAAAATGAGTATCGTACAGAAGAGGCTGTAAAATGAAAAGAACAAAGTTTAAACTGTGGAGAAAGTGAAAATATTTTTTATTTTTTTAAAACACAAGTCTCTAGACTACTTTTCAATCAATCTGGCTTCTTTTCCTGAGTTTCCATACATTGTTTTTAAAGTTTGGTAGGTGGTATTCATGCCTGGCATTTTTCTACTTTTTGAGTTTTATACTAATATACTTTATTCCTCTTTTTTAAGCTCAAAATTGTGGGGCCCACTTTGACAAAAAAGATCCATGTTACATGGATCTAGAATCCAAGCGCTCTCATTGGCTGGCCTTATATTTTTTTAATGGGCTCTAAAAGGGCCCATTTTGATTTTGAATTTTCCCTAATGTCTGAGTTCATCCTCTCCCGGACTAGCTAACTGCAACCCCCCTATCAAAGACATATGATCATCAGAGAGCACAAAACAGGTTTCCACCTTAGTAGATAGTGTGTGTGGAACCCAAGAGGCTTGGTGACTTTTAAAAACCCTGTCAGGTCTGAGGAGGACCCCATATATTGAATACTAAAGTAAGTGTGTCCCAAGTCAAAACCCCAAGGACCCAGTTTCTAGCCATTAGTCAATCCGAGCTTTCCTCTAAGATTATCCCATTTCTTCTTTTCTTGTTCCATCATGATTTTACTTCCTCCAGCCACAGTCAATCCCAGCTTTCCTCTAAGATTATCCCATTTCTTCTTTTCTTGTCTCATCATGACTGTACTTCCTGCACATCTATCCAGATGTTTCTCTTAACCACATTGAAGTTCCCCATAAGAATACAAGGACATTGAATATCCAGTTTATAGATCCACTCGGGCCACATTTCTTCTCTGACTTTGTGTTTGTGGACCCCAAACAAATTGATTATCCATACCTTCTCCTTATCAACTTGAACCTCAACAACTAGGATTCTACCATTAGGATGGTTAGCAATAATAAGAGGCTTTATGATTTTTTAATGATTTTAAGAAATCCACTAAACCTTGATTTAACCCCTCCATACACTACAACCCAATCCTTGAAACTTTCTCTCCTCTCCCCTTTACTATCAAAAAGGTTATGTTCTTGAATAGCCATTATTGAGATAAGTCCCAATCTATCCCAAAAAGGATACATTTTTCTTCTTGTCCTTTAACCCCTTAATGTTCCAAGTGCACCCCCTAATCATGTTACCTTTTATCATTCTAAGGTAGTAGCAGGGACCATTGCTACCTCCAGCCCTTCTCCCTCCCCCCCCCTTTGTCTCTATCCTTAGCTCTCGAGCTCCTATTTGAAGCTCCCTCCATGCAATGTCCACTTGCCAATTAAACCTCCCCATGGAGGAGGTTTCACTATCCTCACCCAGAGGGCTAAAGGGATTATAGTAAATAGGGGGACTCAACCCCTTCGACGGCATGCCTACTCCCACCCCTTTCTTCCCAGTTTTGGATTGTTTGTTCCTGGCTTCACCCTTGATTTGTTTAAGGTTGTTGCCACCCTTAACTCTGTCCCTAACTCTGGTCCATCCTTGCTCCTCTTTATCATTTCCCTCTATCCTCATCTTCCCTTTTCCTTTCTCTCCTTTATTAGCTTCCTGCATAATTGGGGTTTTCATTTTGCTACCCCTCACTGAGCCCTCTTCTTTCTTCCCTTCTTCATTCACTTCCATATTGTTGCCCAGACCACAATTCCTAGCAATATGCCCAAAATTCCTGCAACTAAAATATGCACCTGGAAAGCTCCCAAAATTTAGCTTCAGTTCCATTTTCCCAAGTTCCCCTAAATTTATTTCAAGAGATTTTAGCATTTCAACTAGCATGTTCTAGGAAACACAAACCTTATTCGACTGATGGCTATTATCTTCATTGCTAAAGCGCAAACTTCATAGGGCCTAACACACTTACTAGTTCCTTCATAGTTGGTCTTAACTAGGACACGAGGCCAATTATATCAACCCATACCAGGCACGACTCCTAGAGACTTTGATTCACGACAAATGTAGGATTTAAGGACATGGCATAAATCAGCTTTGAACCCATAAATAGCAGGGCTTTTGCAAAAAGATCGGCCACTATCTGACCTTTAACAAATAGGACGTTGAAGAACCCTTTCCCTAAATAGAAGATTTGAGAAACAACTCTTTCATGGCACATTTCTTCTTGCAACCATCTACCTATCTTCACCTTACTGCACATTGAAAACAGACCAACTTGCCTTCTGACCAGCTCTGGTGAGATGTTAATACATACCTTCTGATATAAATAATAATTATCTATACAATACATACCTTCTAATATTATCTACCCTTTTACGTGGAGAAAGGAGAAGAGAAGACATTCTTTGGGGGTTTCTTTCCCACATGCCTAGATGCATTGGGGCTTATAATTAATTGTCACCATCAAGTCATTTACTCATTGAGTGAGTTTCTTATATATATATATATATATATATATATATATATATAATACATAAGAAAGCAAATTGCCCACCCCTCCACATACACACATATGTATATTTTTTAATATTATGCTATGTGTATGTGTAAGATAGAGAATATACATACATAGATAAATACATACACACACACACACACACACACACACACATATTATGTATGTATCGATAGGTATGTAATATATATATATATATATATATATAATACATTAGAAAGCAATCCCCCCCTTCCCCACATAGACACACACATATATATCTTATAATATTATATTATGTACATGTGTAAGAGAGAGGATATAGATACCTATACATACATACACTATGTATCTATAGGTATGTAAGCATGTATATATAAATACATCTATACGCACACCACATGTACATGATACACACACATGCATACAAACAAACATACACACCCTCGCATACATGGACACACTTGCACACACATACACACTCGCACACATGGACACACGTGCACACATATAGAGATATGCACACTTACATGCACATACACCCACAAGCTTGCACATACACATACATGCATATACATGTACACAAATGCATACATATACACATATACATACACTCACATACACAAGTAAATGTATGCACACATGTATACATAGATGTAAACGTATACACATTTGCATGCACACACTCACACACACACATGCACGTGCATGTGCACGTGCACACACATAGACACAAAAATGTACACACAGACATATTCGCATGGTCACACACACGTACATGCACATGGATATACACAAACACAAATATACACACCATGTACACACACGCACACCATACACACACTAGCACAAACGCACAAGCAAGACACTTGCATGATGCATGCATGCATGAAGTTGGCATTACACAATCACACACGTATGTATGTTGTGCGCTTTTGCCGCACAGGTCGTAGCTGGGGACTTGCCGGACACCGTATGCGAGCCACGAATGGCTACAAGCATACAACCAGGGAAGGAAGCTCAAAACAGAATGCAAAAAGGTGTGTCACTCACCGCTTAACTGCCGCCTTGAAGGATTCCCGCGTCGCAGTCGTGAAGGAGGAGCCGCCGTCGCCGCTCTACCGCCTCTCCGCCGCCTCGCCGTGCCGCTACACAGTGCGCTCGATCGCTCTCTCACTCTCTCTCTCTCTCTCACACACACACGCAGGAGAAGGAAAACAAGGAGATAAGGCAAGAGCACTCTTCTATTCACAACACATGAGAATGAGGATTTTAGGGTTACATTTGACTCATATAGGTGACTTGGCCGTTCACACTTGGGCGCCCATACATGGCCGGCCGACCTTAACCCTTATCCTACTGATATCCAAGGTGCGCCTCTCATCGGCGATCACCCAATCCCTTTATCCTTAACATATGGTGCCGACAAGCCCGGCCCATGACTCAGAATATTTAAATTAATGATGTAAAACATAGTACGTCTGCCATGGGTTAACATGCCCCCCTTCCTGATGTAGATTCCGTCCTCGGAAGCTATGGTATGGTAAGCTCGAGAGGGTTGTTGTGGTAGACCGTCTGCAAAATAGGGAAGTAGAGTGAAAGTATGCTAGAATTCAAAAGATATAAAGTGTAGAAATTCAAGCATGTTAGACCACAATGGATGTTGCCCGATGAGAACTTAGTTTAAGGGTCACATGAACGAGCTAGTGTAGTAAATTAACAGGAGTTTAAAATTATTGAAAGTAAATCAAGAGTTAGCAAGGTGTCAAAGGTTAAGCAAGGTTTATAACTGGCCTAAGTCAAGGAAAAGAACCAAGCTTAATAAATAAACAGATGACCACACAGTGTCTACTCTAAGAACAAGTTTATACCCCAAGCCTAGGGACACAAGAAACATTAGAGTTACAGGAGCCTTTTGCCTTTATTTCTTCATGCACGTGACAATTTTTATACACAATGGCGACCTTCCTAAGGCAAAACCAACATCGATTCTGGTACCATGTTTAACACAAGGCATTATCCAGGAATCTATTAGCTCACTTTAGGCAAGGCTACCCCCTATTAACCAAGGCATCGGTCTGGAGTAGAATACTCCTCGCCTACCAAGTATCAATAAGGCGATAGGCCAACATTAAAGCACATCATAGACTTGTATTGCCATTTATTGTAGGCTTGTTTTTTTTTTTTATAAAGTTTCTTTTGATCTTCGCTCCTGAACTAAAATGTGTTCTTACATCCTTTCGACAAGGGGTAAAAGCTATGTCCTAGAGGTCAACACACACACAGCCAGGTGTTCAAACATTAAGATGGTTTGACCTTAGACCTAAGACAATCGTATTCCAAGGTTAACTAAAGACGTCATGCTGCCTAGGAATATTTCCAATAAAGTTAAGCTCATTAATGATTTACACTAACATGCAAGCAACTTCAAAAACTAAGTAGTACATTGACAATTTCCATGTGGTCATGCCTTATAGTTTATGAAATTAATTGAACAGTAAAAACGAAACAGAGTGGGTATGGAAGAATTACACCTGTAATTGGAGATCTCCTTGATTTGACGAGACAGCTTGCAATTTGATGTAGATATATTTTGATGAACGTTGCGGCAGTCTCAGGACTTGAAAGCGAACCCACCTCAAACTTTTCAACCTGTTCAATCAACTAACAAGCACTATACCTCGAGAGGCACATCAGTGTGAAAATTTCAAGACTTGTTTAAGGAATCTAAACTAGAAAAAACTTGGAAACGCTAACCTACCTACCAGTCACCACACTACTACTGAGGATACGGTAAGAGGATGTTGTAGAGTCCTGGCTCTAGCCCTAAGGCTAAGCCTCTATCCGCATCATCCAAATAAATAAAATCAACCTCAGTAGTGCCATGAGTTTCATCTGTCCATTCATCATTGTCAGATATTTCCTTTTCATTTTCCCATCCACATAGACTCATCAAGAATGTAACCATGCGAGGATAGTCGTCTTGTGGAAAAGGAAAGCATTGGGCTATCGGGGATATGTCCTCTACGGAGTAGGGGTCAGTCATGGTCAATAGGCGAATGAGCCATTCTAATTCCTCAACATTTTCCTCATTGGCTAGTACATCTATATGATCCCATTCAGTTTCAATTACAGGATAGCACATGTGGAATATCTGAGAAAGGTACAGATGATACCTCTCACCAAAGGTAGGAGTGGATGAAGTGTATGATGATCGTGCATCTGCCATATCTGCAAACACAGATATAGCATCAATAGGTTTGTGAGACAGGTCAATCTAGTTCTTGATTGTATACGGATATCTTTGCTCTTAACGTGCTCTTGCTCTTTTTACTATTTTTTTATTTTGTTTTCTTTGTTTTGTTTATGTATGAAGCTATATATATACATCCCCTTGAATTTGGCAATTACATGGTTAGGGGAGAAGGTTAAGGAGGAAGCATTAGAATGTCGAGCGTGAGTACATGCTTTCCCTTTCCTTGGGTAGATCATATTATTTGCAATGATGTTGAAGCCTCTTGGAACCAATTTTTCCAGCGGGTCATAGGTTGTGATGTGGGCAAATAGCTTTTTATGACCCTTGTGGCCACATCCAATGGTAGAGATGGTAGTGTACGTTCCCATTGACGAATGGAGGAAATGGTTTCCGACGATACTATTACAAGGGGAGACGTAGACTCATCGGTTTTTTGTTGGGTGTTGACAAGAGTAGGTGTAGAGCATGTAGAAACTTCTATATGATTGTGTGCCTGGCATGAGGAGCTAGAAGCTTCATGTGGCTCCCCCCTTCCTGAGCTAGGTGGTAATGATCGATATCGTTTGGGAATCCAAACTAACTCTGGAAGTGGTGCGGAGCACTCTGTTACCTTTCCCTTACCACGGTCTTGAATTGTCATTGGGGTGGCAACAATTGGTTTGCAAGGTTTTATAGGTGATGTAGAGGGATTCACCTTATGTTTAGGGACCCAAATCTGGTCATTTCCCTCGTAGTACCCTTGGGCTACTAATAATTTTTTAGGGATCCATCGCGATGTTACATTGCCCTTTCTTGGGTGGGTAGCTGCTTTCCTTGTACGAGGCTTCTTGGTGGCTGAGCGAGATTGAGCAGGGGAAGTAGCTGTTAACGAAGCTTTGGGGACCCATTTGTATGTATTCTTTGGCATAGTAATCGAAGCTTTAGGGACCACCTTGCCTGTTTCCACTCTTGGCGTTGAAGCGTTAGAGGGGTGGCAAACAATCAAAGATGGTTTTGCCCCTGGACTTGGTGATTTTTCGTTATCTAATATTTGAGTGGATGACTTAGGTGCGGGATTTTGAGCGGTCAGACCTAGTGTTGGTTCTTGCGTTGTGACTTGTCTGGTTGCCCAATCGATATTGCACTTGGTGGCCATCATCCATTTGCGCCCTAAGATTACAGTCCCTTCCATGGTACCAGCAGGCATAACCAAAAAACTTTGAATTATGGTTCCCTTGTCATAAGCAACCGAAGTGTGTAGAATTCCTGAGACAGGGGTTTTCTTCTTGTTGATTCCTTGAACTTGGATAGAACTCTTGGATAGAGGTGGTTTTCCCAGTTGACACCACACGCCATATGATAGCAAATTGTGTTGAGCTCCTGTATCCAATAATGCATTGTACAGCACCTCCCCGTAAGGACTCTGTAACTCAATTGGGTATCTTAGAGGTGGGTCAGATTCCAGTGCATCCTCCTCTGCTTCCTCGAAAAATACTTGCGTAATTCCCAAGTTGGCTTCTCGTTGTCTCCTAGCACGCTGCTGACGTTCTTTGGCTTCGACTCTTGCTTGTATCTTTTTAAGCTCAGCCTGTTCTTTAGCTGCCTTCTTTTGATGGATTGCGTGTAACTCCTCCTGGCTCAGGGGGTCATAGTACCTTTTGAATTTACTCCCATTAAGGAATCCAATGGTTTCAACTCCGTCGAGAGTCTCCACTCTGATGGTACCTTGCGGTATAATTTCACATACTCTGTACGGTCCCTTACCAGCATATTTGAGCTTCTTCTTTTCGTTTCGCACTCCATACATCAGGACTTTATCCCCAACCTTGATGTCCTTGTCCTTTAGATGGCGATCAAACCATTTTTTCCTTCTATCCTTCTCCACAAGGGCATTGTATACAGCCAATTGTCTTTCTTCGTTTAGCCGCTCAAGGATATATAGACGCTCTACTAAGGGATTACCATCCCAACCCTCTTGAGTAGCAACACGAAGACTAGGAATGACAAATTCCCATGGCATGACTGCTTCTTGGCCATATACCATTTTGAATGGTGTGTAATTAATAGCCACTTTGTACGCAGTACGATAGGCCCATAAAGCTGTCGTGAGCTTTAGATCCCAATCCGTGCGATGAGCTTCAACTGTCTTTGTCAAAACAGAGATTAATGTCTTGTTTGTACTCTCGGCTTGGCCATTCGCTTGCGGATAATAAGGAGTAGATTTATGATGGGATATCATGAAATTTGTTGTGAGCTCCTTAATCACTTCATTTATAAAATGCGTACCATTGTCGCTCACAAGTTCAAAAGGACAACCGAAGCATGTGATTATATTTTCAAAGAGAAACTTGGCTGTTGTCCTCGCATCTGCCTTACGTGTCGCTTTCGCTTCAGCCCATTTGGTCATATAGTCAGTGGCCACAATAATATAGCGAGATTGTGTGTTTCGGGCCGCTGGACTAATTGGACCTACAAAGTCTAAACCCCACTTTTCAAATGGTTGGTTTACTTTGATTGGATGTAGGGGCATCTGATCTTTCCTCTGGGGTTTCTTATATCGTTGGCATTCATCGCAACCCTTCACAAAGAGTAAGGTCTCTATTAGACGACTAAACATGCTAGATCCGGGTTGTGGGGCCCACACTGGCATGTTTTGGCTTGTCTCCTCAGGGTTCTTGGTAGGGTGTCCTTCCATGACTTCTGAGTCGGAAGACGAGTCACTATCTACTATTCGTGGATCTTGGGTTGCACTCCCTTGGGTTTCAGCCGAAGGCCAAGATGCCAACGTGGAGGGATGGTGTGAGCCTGCGTAGACTGAAACGCTTTCTAGTGGCTCAGGCTCTAGTACCCGACCAGAACGTAGATGCATGTGACGTGGGTACCCTACGTGCGTTGATAACTACCCTTGAAACTCACACAAGTGGTTTCTTAGGTGTTTCGCACCCCGTTTTTACTTGTTTTTGTGTTGTTTTTAACCCGTTTTTGACCCCCTTACTTACGGTTTAACTTGGACTAGGGCGTATGATAGCTCGAAACGAGCGTATCGTTTAAAGGGTCCTAGTGTGCTTTACAGCACCGTGTTCGCCTATCTAGAGCTCCTATAATCCTCAAAATAGTCCGTTTCCTTTGGGGGGAAAGGGCAAAAGCCTATTTGCTTGTGGAGGAAAGGGTGAGGGCTTTATCCCACATGCTCACTTTACTCCTTGGGGAGTGGGCTACATATAGGGCACAACTTCCCATAAGCTCTCACTTGAGAGAAAGCTATGGAGGCTCACTCTCCTATATATATATATCAAAAGACCGAGACCGAGGCCGGGGTCGTGGGTCAATTGGGGTTCTTTCTTTTCAAAATTTTTTTCTCCAATTAGAAAATCTTTCCTCTCCACATGTTTGGTTCTTTCTTTGAAAATAAAATTTAATTTTTTCTTTTTTGTTTTTTATAATTTTTTTTGTTTTTTATTTTCTGTTTTTTTTTGTGAGATAAGTTTTCTAGGGTTTCCTTAGGGTTCAGCCTTGGCCGCGGTGCAGTTCGCACACACAGCACACATCTGGGGATTCAGAAATCTCTCTCACACGCAGAAACCAGATAACAGAATATAACAAAAGAAACAGAAATGCAACAGACAAATTGC
Organism: Cibotium barometz; assembly: GCF_041138505.1. Classification (NCBI taxonomy): domain Eukaryota; kingdom Viridiplantae; phylum Streptophyta; class Polypodiopsida; order Cyatheales; family Cibotiaceae; genus Cibotium; species Cibotium barometz. The sequence continues at coordinate 5,728,358 of NC_141089.1, read as the reverse complement.
AGAAACAGATTGCAAAACACAGAAACACCTTAACAACAAACACACATCGCTTTCCTACAGTGTAGATTAAACTTCA
>NC_141089.1:5515782-5723282 GCF_041138505.1 Cibotium barometz | reverse complement strand
GATCTGCTGTCGATGTATGCACGAGCGGGAGAAGTCAGATTGACTGGCTATATATACAAAAATTGCTCTCAAATCGAAGAAACGTACTGCCTGTACAGAAACGGGCCTGAATAATATGTAATAAAGGTGAAGGTGGAGCATTCCGAGCACACGGGAACGTAGAGAGTCGTCTCTTTTCGTAATTATATACCAGAGATTATACGAGAAAGAGGTATTTGAATTCGCCACTAAACGCAAAACAACATGGTCGCGTCTTTTACGTCTAGATTATATTTATTATAGTATAATTCGTATTAGTATTGTCTGGCCAATTTTCTTGATGGGTAGATGGAAGGCGCAACAATGTCCAGATTCAAGCGAGTTTGCGTTTTCTGTGGTGCATATAGTGGAAGCAGAGAGGTCTTCCAGGATGCAGCTGTGGAGCTTGGCAAAGAACTGGTATGTGCCTGCACTAAAATGACAAGCTTAATCGCTGTAAAGGGTCTAACTTCTCATTTTTGCTGAATGATCATGAAACGGATGGCAGGTTAATCGAAATATTAATCTTGTGTATGGTGGAGGAAGTGTCGGCCTAATGGGCATGGTTTCGAAAGTGGTGAACGATGGAGGACAGCATGTGCTTGGGTAATCGAGTGGAATTAGTTGCTAGACCATCGTTAATTTGCTTGCTGGATTAGTTAGCACCTTGAAGGAAAGGTTCAGAGGCAATGAATTTGATTAACGCAACTATAACGTGTGATTCTTTTTTTCCTTGCTCTGTCGAAACAGCGTGATTCCGACAGCACTCATGCAGACTGAGGTAACGTAGTTCGTTTGGTTTGCAATGCCATGCATATGTAATAATTCTACGATAAAACCTTCGGTTTATTATGTTTATATTTGATGGGTAGATAACGGGGCAGACGGTGGGCGAGGTAATGGCCGTGGCGGGCATGCACCAGCGCAAGGCGGAGATGGCTCGCCAGGCAGACGCTTTCATTGCTCTACCAGGTCTCTTTAAATAGAAGCCGCCCAAATCGAGGCCCACGTACAATCAATAATCTCTCCATTTGCAGTCAAATCCGTTATGGTCTAATGGATCAGGGCTTCCTTAACTTAAATCGTGATTTGCGCGCAGGTGGATATGGTACTTTGGAGGAGCTTCTAGAAGTGATCACATGGTCTCAACTAGGGATCCACGACAAGCCGGTAATTAATCTTAGATTACGAAATTTCGACGAGATTAACACTTGCAGCGCGTTAACCGTAAATTATTATTTGGCGGCTCCATGCTATCGTGCAGGTGGGACTCTTGAACGTGGATGGTTACTATGACTCTTTGCTAGCTTTCCTGGACAATGCCGTGGAAGAGGGTTTCATTGAACCTACTTCTAGGCACATTTTTGTGTCGGCCTCAAATGCCAACGAGCTCATGAGCAGATTAGAGGTGTGTTGATCTAACCATTTGAGTTGGTTGAGATATTCGCGTTTGTATATGTATCTATTTTAAGCGCTGGAGGCTTGATACATATGCGATAGTATCGCTGTAGCAAGCAAGTTAATTGCAATTTCCCACCGAGTTTAATTAGCTCACAAGTACTAGATATTTTTCGTAACCTCGTCGATTTGCTAATGGCAATGGTTAACATAACATCCTTTTCGGCAGCTAAATTGATTCTTACAACTAAGTTTAACCACACGAGAAATAATTTCATAACCTCTTTGATCGTATGGTGGAGCTTGAAACTAATGTCTAAATTTTAGGATCATCATTTCAGGGTCTTATGGTTAGGTTTATTGACAGCTCTATTTTATTAATGATCATGGCGCATTCAGGATTATGTAGCTGCTCATTCGAAGGTTGCTTCGAAGCAGTCATGGGAGATGCATCAGCGGGAGACCTCGTCGACGGTTTTGCAGGAATATATTGCACGTTAATATTTGAATTTCATTCCACGGTTTTTGGTTTTTGGAGTCTTTCTTGGACTAGCGAAGCTGGGTCGCTTGTGGATTATTAAAGAAATTGCGGGATGCTATATAATATTTTTGAAGACAGACGTTAACAATCATATGAAGTAATTATTAATTCCATAGGTTTGTTGGTCGTTTTGTTGGATTGTTGTAATAAATATGATTTTATTGTTATGTTAATTAGAAGATAAAAACCTTGGTTGTAATATATATGATTTCATTGTTAGTTAGAAGATAAAAACCAAGTTTTAAGGGGGGGAAAAGCGAACATTATTTTAAAGACGTGAAAGCAATAGTATCCGAAAGGAGACTCGTTATTCTCTGCGCATCCAGTAAGTAATATGCGACTGTGATTATTATTTTTTTGTTTGTTGGTTGGAAATTGTTATCGCTTGCGCAGGGAGTACTCGAACCTTTCCTTGCTACGGCGCTCACACGCAATCGACAAAATAGTGTGGGCTTTTACGAATTTTCAAAATGTTGTAACGCAGCAAGTCCATCTCGGCTGCTACGAATCGATCTTGCAAAAAGGTCCCAAAAAGTTGTAGCTGTTTTCTTATCCATAGCATGAACTCACTTTGCCTCTATAGCGCAAGTCTTGGAGGCCATCTTGTGTTCTCTTTGTGTAGGATTAAGTTATGTGCTCCTCTCTTATCTTATGAGGTTGATGCTGTATCTCTTTTTAGGGTTTATTTAAGGTTGTGTGAGGTCTTCTTCTTGCTCATGAGAGAACTAGGGTGTGTTGTTTTGGGCATGGCTTTCTCACTCTTGTGCACTCTGCATGTGAGGCTTATGGTTGAGAGCTTGTGTGTCGTTTGCCATTTTCTCATTGCCATGTTTTTGTCATTTGCTTGAGCTTAGGGTACGAATGGAGAGAATGGAGTGTGTGGCGAGAGGTAGTGTGGTGTGAGTGTTGAGTTTCTTTTCTTTTTAGTAGTTAGGTACATTCCCTCTTGTTACCCTCTTTTCTTAGATTACATTATTCATTGTTTGAAGGCTTGGGTTAGAAACAAGCTCTTGAGTGTTCCATGGGTATTCCGCATCAATCCCCATGAACGCTTGGATTAGAGAGCACCTTGTTGGTGGCTTAATAATGATCTTGGTGAAAATGATTTATAGCTCTTATTCTTGGAGAAAATTAAACTTCTCATCGCAATTGGAGATCACATGATTTATGGTTTCTTTCACATATCAATAATAACAAAGCTTTCATAATTGCATCACATCTTTAGTAAATTGTATAATGTGCACGTGTTTTTTAAATTTAGGAGTTGTATTTGAACTATTTTCAAGGCTCAAGTCCAATAGTCCTTTATGATTCAACCATGGTTATTTTGTCTCTCAACCTTAATATCTTTAGGTCAGTGTTCACTATGCAAAGAACCCAATGTCCGTGCTTACATGAGACTCTCCTTCACTTCAAAAGGGGGGGAGGGGAAGAGGAAAATATTAGATGCATTTGGCACACATTCTCTCCTAATAACTTATTTATTGACGAGGACATCAATTTTTGAAAGAGGGGGTATATATTATAGGAGGATGGTCTCACTCAAGTCATGTCATTCACTCACGTACTCGGGTAGGCATGCTCTTTCCCCTGGTGCTAGCGGTGTGTTATTGTGCTCGTGTCATGCGAGGATTTCCTCTCCCTTGATTCGATAGGGGGCTCATCGGGCAATCGGTGGTGAATTAATGGTTGCAAGAACGATGAGAACGATTTTTTTTTTTTGCAGAAATGGTCGAACGGTGTTGCCGAGTTGAGGGGTTGCAAGAGGATGAGGTCGGCTAGCAAAGTTGGATTCATGTGTGAGGCTTGGATATAGATGGAACAGTGCCAACGAACTGAAAAGGAGGCTTGGTCGGATGAGTTTGATGGAAGGTCGCGTGCCAATGGTCCGAGATGTGAGGCTGGGCTAGCTTGATGGAAAGTTTGATGTGGGAATCATTCATGAAGCCAATGTGCTAGAAACCAGAAAGTTGCTTGAAACTTTAGCGAGGCATCGATGGCAAGTGCGGGATAGTTTTGGGGAAAGGTGGTGGAAAACGTACCATGCACGGTCGAGTTTTGGAAACGAGCTTGGGGACATGTTTGCGTACTCATAACACTCGGTTGCACATTGAGATTAATATTGCTTTGTGCATAGAGCTACAATAGCAAATTGTGTGAAATACCTCCACAAAGGATCTTGCGAGAGATTTATTGGAGCAACATCTTTATCAACTCGGTGTTGGAGAGAAGAGATGGTTCACCTACGGGTGGACATTGAGAGGGCCTATTGGAACTCAATGCTCCACTCATCATTGTCACTACACAAGTGATTTGTTGCTCTATTTTATAAGGCCCCTTGTATGAGGAGTAGCCATTTGTGTTGAGCTCTCGAGCACTTGTAGTGGCAGCCCCTATTTTGGATGTTGTCCATGTGTGGTCATATGGTTTGGAGATAGGTTATGTAGACTTGGCATCATGCTAAGTAGGATGCATGAAAGTACATGAATGCAAGTATAGGTCAATGGATCATACTCTAGGGTACTCTAGTGTAGAAGGATATATTCCCAGGACAACTTGTCCTTTGGTTATGGTTTTGGTTCATGTACCCATGTACCTAGATGGGGTAGGGTCAGCCATGATTTGTTGGTACAATGCTATCTCTTAGGAGACTATATATTCTAGTGGTGAATCATATCTTCCATACCTTATCTTTGAGATCTATCTTCACTACAATAGCACCCTTGTGTGTGCATAACATTGTCTACCTAGAGTCTACCTAGATTGCTATAAACGCTCCTTGTCAAGAGTAGTACATGGGTGGCAGTAGATTTGTAACTTTGGTTTACAAAAGTAATTTGGAATTATTCTTATGTCTCTTGCTTCAAGTGTTTTGTCTTAAGACCAAGTTTTTCTTAGTGTATTTTCTTAGAGTTGAGGTACTGATCTTCTTAAAAATGAAATTATCTCTATGAGGGGGTTACAAAAAAAAAAACATAAGAAAGTCTAACCAGCTTGCACAAAATCTTAAAATCTTGTCCCTTGAAAGAATTGTCATACCAAAAAATCAAAGGTTCAAAATAACTAGAATGTGTGGACAATATGTCTATGGTTTTTTATATGCATATAAAATGTATAGCACGAGGGAGATGTGAAGATTTGAGAGTACATTAACATGCTTATTTTGCTATGATCGGGCTAGTAAATTGAAATCACATTTTTATATAATAATGTTTTAGTATTTTATGACGATGTTTGGAAATTGCATTTAGTCCTTAATGTTCACATGACTAATAAGTCAATGATTCATTCTTAGTGTTGTTATGAAGAAACATAGTTGATTTTTAGAATACCACAAGTCTAAGAAATTTGATTAAAAAAAGAAAAGAAAAATATGAAATACAAGTGCAGTTTAAAATATGCACACACCACACGTGCACATATACCATAATATTAGGGATGTGCACAATTTGGTTTGGATCAATCCCATATCTCGTTTCAAAAAGCCATCTATTTTTCTTTATAGGAAAAATTGAGATTGAATCATTGATCAATTAGTGCTCATGGTTGTCTTGTGAAAAAAGATTGAAGCATCTATCTTGTTGTTGACATTTAGTGTTTAAATTCTAACAAGTACACTTCTACTAGCATCAAAATTAATCCATATGCAAACCAACAAGTAGTTGTCAATGTTGGTACAAAATAACACAAAAGTTCACATGTTAGAATTCTTTAAATGCATTGTTTCATTAATGCAAATGGAGGATATCAAACTGTTATAGAACCACACAAAAATGTGTGCCAATATACTTATGTGGTGGAAAAATGCTTCAAAATCATATTTTTGGACTATTTCCATTGCTTGTTTCTAAGTAATTATGTTAACTAACATTGATATTTTATAACTTTAACTTGCATATACAGTGGAAAGTATACTAAATTATTATTAAAATATTATGTTAACTAACATTGATATTAAAATATTATACAATGGAAAGCATACTAAATTATTATTAAAATATGTATATGTGTGTGTGTGTGTGTAGGATAGATGACAAGGTAGGCAGCTTTTATAGATTAGGCTTTTACAAAAGGGACGAGTTATAAAGAAATGTGGTTCACTCTCAATTCTAGTAAGCATGCTTCACTCCTCAACTAGAAGAGTTGCTCACTATGTGAGGAACTTACAAAATTTCCCTCAACCTTAATGACATCTTTGGTACCATCTCTTCCATAGTGGTTTCGTGCAACACCCTTGTTGCTCCTTCGCTTTGATGAAACCATCTTCTTGTAAAAGACAATGTTCAAGTGGGATTTGGATGTACCATTCTTTATTACATTGGCTTCATTGGTTGCACGAAGTTGGCTTCATTGGTTGCATCTTCGTGCTTCTCCAATCCTTTCTTGTGGTAGACACGCTTCATGTGTACATGCCTCCTTCCAATCATGTTAGCTTCCTTAGTCCAGCTGCCACATAGACTAACACAAGGCTGCCACCCATGTTTCAATAGCTTATGCATGTGCTTCTCAATATGCTTCTTGCTTTCACCTTTCACTTCATCATGATATATAAATACATACACCAATGTGAACATTGATTTAAGAGAGGTCTTACTATTTGTTTATTGACACAAGGGCAGTGTCTAACTCCATTACAATACGGTAGATGACTTCCATGTATATGAGTTCATAAAAAAGAATTAGGATCGGATTTCATACTTGATGCGTTGAATTTTGCTTGGTTTCAAAAATTATGCATGCCTTGCACGTCCCAAGCGAGAACGGCACCAAATAATTTCTTCCTCCGCTTGCCTCAAGCTTGAGAGAAATGAGAAAAAAACCTTTAGTGCTTAGAGAAAACCGGTTGAAAAAACCTTAGAGAAAACCTCATAGAAAGGTTTTTTAAAACCTCCTTAGAGAAAGCTGTAGAGAAGACCTTTCAAAGCACAACCTTTGAAATCAAAGGTGATACTTTTTCCTATTTTTGGAAAAAAAAAACACAGCCAGATGCTGCAGATTCGTTGTCAGATGCGCCGTTGCCCGGACTCGCTGATGAAGAGGCTGTTGGATGTGCTTATGGTGTACAACAACCTTGATGCATTGTTGCTAATGTTGGACGGAAGTTCCATCAAGCGTGGATGTCGCCTTGTGTATGCAACATCTTTGTAAGCCACAACAAGCACAACTTGGAAAGCCTCAGCAACGGGCCATGCAACAGGCGCATGAAAGCGCAGCAGCACAACAAAGAAAAAGAAAAAAACACAGCCCTGTTTTTTTTCGTCGTGCCGTCCGTCTCAAAATTTCCATCATCTGTCATCATTCCGACGACCGGCGACGGAAACACTGGACGGCGGACGAATTGCAGTGACGGACGACGACAGACATAAAACGCAAAAATGGACGTGTTACGTTTTTTTTCTTGCTTATGCTTGCGATGTCGCTTCTTGTGAAGCTTAAGGGCAAGGTTCGACAAGGGTTAACAAGCCCTCAACACACAAAACTCACAACAACCCCATGGATGTTCATGGTTGGAATCGATGGTGGACGGAACTAGATTGACAAGAAAAATGGACGAAAATCTTGACCGAAAAACAGAAAATTTACCAATTTTGCTTGCGTTTTTTCATTCTTCTCTTCTTGCTTTCTTGATTTGTTGGCTTCCTTCACTTTGCCGAAGGTCTTGAATTTGATGATGAGAATCTTCTCTTTGATGAAGCTCTTTTGTTGCCTTCCTTCTTGACACCTTTTTTTTTCACCTTCTTCTACCACCGTCCTTCTTGATGAAGATATGAATGGCTTATGATAGTGAGAAAGAAAGAAAAGGGGATTGAAGGGATAGGGAGTAAGTATGCACAACGGAAGCAATAGTTTGATGGCAAGATAGAGCAACATATATGAGAGAGAAGCAAGAACACAAGATGTATAGAAAGCTTCTATATCACCTTCTATTTCAGGGACTCCAAAGTTGGCTTAACCTTTACCCTCAAGTGTTGTATTACTTGAGTTGTGTTGTGTTACAAAAGTGAAGCCTCTTGCCCTCTATATAGGGTTCATCAAGGGCTAGCGTTGGTGGGCCAACCCAAGATCCCTTTTCCACCTACATGCCCACTTTATTTAGGGTGTGTTCACACCTACATGACCTCTTTCTCTCACCCTTTATCACTTGTACATCATATATTTCAACGTGTGTGTGTATGTATGTGTGTGTATTATACATCGTTAGATAAATATATTGATTGATAATAATTCTTTATAAATAGAGCATTATAGGAAATAGGTGACATAATGGAACTAAGTAGAACCCAAAAGCTCTAGATTATGAATGATAAATGCTCAAGGTTTTGTAAAGACTTTTTTATTATAGAGCACACGTGATAGCCTCAAAGGTGAAAAATGGTGGGCTTAAGATTCAATCTCCACAAAGTGTAAAGAGCATAGCCAACATGTGAGCTTATTCTTTCTTTAGGTGTATGCATTCATTAAATTATTGGAATCTCCAATACAAAGAAAAAATAAAATAGGAGTTCAAATTTGCAACTTTCCATGTGAAGGTATTGATCGTGAAAGAGACATCCTTGACGCTCATGATAATATGGATGATGAGTTATGAGGTGGAGGCTCCCATTTTCCTATTAAGGTAACATATCGCATATCTATTCTTAGATTAGGGCATTGAGATTAAAAATTATTGTAACAAAAGATACCGTCTCTATGAAGATTATTAGAGAGTTGTATGTTTGCATCATGCAAAAAACAAGTATTAAAGTAATAGCATATTAATGTATCACATACATGAAAAAGTACATTCTTAAAGCTAGCAAAAAGGAAATCCAAAAAGAAGAAGAGAAGAATTGGCTACACTTATGTAACCAACACACCTCTCACTCTCCCTATATTAAGAGAGGTGAACACGAGTAATTTAACACAACACATTGTTAATATTATTATCTTATCTTTTACATTCTTGTCTTGTCTTTCAACATAATCTACTATAGAGTTGCTCTCCTAAATGTAGCAATAAGATCTATCTCAAAATCAAACTATTGGCTGCTCTTTAAAGACTCAGTCCAGCAAAAAACTCTATCTCATGCCTTAACATGGTATCATTTGCGAGCCACCTTAGCTCATGTGATTGACCACCTACTTCGAATACCTTGTTCGATGGAGCTCCCACCTACTTCTACTGCCTTGTTTGATGGAGCTCCTACCACCTACTACTCTACCTCGACACAATCTTGTTGGTATGAGGGCATTGTATCCAAATGTCTCATTCTCACTCTTCCTCAATCAATTATTATGACTCTTAAGCAATTAAAATATGTAAAAATAATACAAGACATAGAAATTACTCCAAGAGTGATGTATTTATCAGAGAAATGCATTCATAAGGGCAAGACACAAGCACTCCCTCCCAACCTCCCGGTTCTCTCTCTCCCCCCTCCCCAAAAAAAGGGTGTCACTCTCGCTCCAACTCTCTCTCTCTCTCTCTCTCTCTCTCTCTCTCTCTCTCTCTCTCTCTCTCTCCCAAAAAAAAGTCCCATTCCCACTCTCAATTAATGATTTGAATGTATACACAGGAGATGAAATCTGCAGAGAGTAGTGAAAGTGAATAATTCTGGATGAATAGTTGAAAGCGACCAAAAATGAGATAATGTTGTGAGGTTTTCTAACTTGGTATAGGTCCATGCATGCAACCGAGAGAATAGTTGTGAGAAGCTAATAATAGAGTGTCCCACACTCTTTTTTTCCAAATCCATAATTTTTAAAACCATTTTGTCGAGTTCATATCTCCTCATCTGAATGCTTGATCATAGCATTTCTTAGCTTGTTTTGAAGATCTTGATACGCCCTTCAAAACTCCTTGTTCAACCACTCTTTCACCTTTGCCCTTGAAAATGACATCAATTACTCCAATATTCATCAACATCCTAGGTGCTCACAAGTCAATATTTTCTTGTGCTCGATGCACTTCTTGCATCCTTATCACGTTTTGTTCCTTCACTTTCAACGTGTGGGAGAAATACATGGCATCTCTATGACTTCTCTCACTTGCTTATGTCTGCACACCAACACACTGAAGACATGCCCACCACTACACACAAAGATGAAGCTTATGAGATGACATCTTCTTAACATCTCTAACAAACACTATTTCACTCAGTGTTGTATATTCATAAAGCCCCATCCTGACTGAACATGTAACATATACATGAATATTTATACAAACACGATACATCATACATGCATCTTTGCATATTCCCTCCCAAACCCACAACTCAATCTTTGAAAGGGGGAATGTTAAGGTATGGTTTATACCATGCATGCATGTGCTCATATTTACACATGCATGCACTTAATCATATGCTTGTCCATTGAAACTAACTATAACTAATCCACCTCTCAATCTCCTTATATTAAGAGAGATGCCCTTTGTATATAATAATTAATACAATACATAATATTATTATCTTGGATTTTACATTATTATTGTATCTCTTTGCATATACTACTACAAATCTAAGCTATGCCTTCTCTCAAAATAGAGCGACAAGTCCTATCTCATACCTTAACATTGTTGCACCCTAGATACTCCTTTTATAGCCCCATATGGGATTATAAGAAAATGGGGTGTTCAATGCTGTTAAGCATTTGTTTTACGTCCACAACACAAAAGGGTGCACATAAAGGGCGATGGTGAGTGTGCACACAAAAGGGCGGTGTTATGAACAAGAAAGAACGAGGACATGAGTTTAGAGCTATCACAAATCATGTCTGGTAGACATTACACTACAAGAAATAGGGGGATATATTTGTGTCTCTATCCATGAAAAAATCAAAGTATCTAGAGAGAAAAAATCATGTTTTGTGGTTACAAACATGGTTGACAACATGGCTATGGGTTTGTGGCTGGCCTCATCATGGGTGCATTTATAATCACATTTATTAGCTGTGAAACATAAAAACAAATCACAAAACAAATGGGGCAAGATGGGAGAGATTAATCTATCCCAGTTTTTTTAAAATTAAATTTAAGTACACATCTTCAAGAGTAGGAAAACATTAAAAAGATAAAGATCTCATAACAATTAAGAGCATATAAGGAAATTATGTTTTAATATCGAAATAATCAAAAGTATACTTATGGCATTATTGGCGGCCGGACACAGCAAGCAGCCAGCCACCCTACCGCCGAGCCAGATCAACGCCGCCGGATGTTAGAGCTGGTGAGTCAGTGCACTTTATGATAGAGCCAGCGTGCCACAGTTTGGTGTACCCACCTACCTTATGTTTTTGGGGGCCATTCACATCATTGACACATGATAAGTGTGTGGGTGTTGTTGTATGAGTTATTCACGACTATGAATTTTTGAGTGCACTGCAATGGATACTTACGGTTTGTTTCCTCTGTGTTTTTCCTTTCTTTTTGTTTTCTATGTTAGGGCAAAGAGGCCGCTAACATATTGGCGACCACGATGCTAGCAACCCCAGATGTAACACTTTGTTGGTGATGAACCTGGTGTGGAAGAAGACGCACAGCTGTAGGAAGAGAAGTCATCGCTCTCATTGCCCTCAATCGCAAAAAGGCTCATTAGTTACCTAGCTCCCTCAATGAGTCAGGGGGTCGTGCTAAGGCCACTACCCATTCAATGGGGTAGTTCTGCTGTCTCTGGGAGACCTTCGGAAGCAATGGGTGCAAATAGGCCCTCTATTCAGCTAGTGGGCGCATAAGGCAGATAGAGCGGAGGAGGATGCGAACCTGTCAAAAGACGCCAAGATGCTAGAAGGCGAAGCCCTCGATCTCTTCTGCTGTGCCGTAAATCGTACAAAGTTCGACTCTCTTAGAGACCTCGTTCTAGGTTTTAACAGTGCTTCCCTGCAAATACAGATGTGCTCAAGGCGGCGGCAGAGGTGACAGCAGCCATGTCTTCGCAACCAGGGTTCTCAGCTGTGCTGTGGAAATGGCTGCCGTGGGTGCGACGACCTCTATATTCCGCTACTGGGCGCACAAGGCCAGTGCGAGGCCGAAGCAAAGATGATGTGAAAGCCCTTCACCTCTGGAGCTCACAGCGAAACCAACCAAACTTTCGACTTACGCGTCCGCATACCACTTCCGCCTCGCCCGATTAATAATACGGCACCTGCCACACCCGGATCCCATTCCGCACTCAACCCAATTACGCTCCGCATACACCACCCAGACCCCGGATTGCTGACTTCGCCTCCACCTAGAACGCTGACTCCGCCAGCCACCCACCACCCGGACTGCCATCTCCGCACACGCCACTCGGAATCAGATTCCACAAGCAGCCCGCCACTCTCAGTTCCCCCATACCCGGATTCCAATACCACTGACTCCGCCACCCAGCTTGCCGACCCCATTTCCACCTAGACCCGCTTTCCGGCTTCTGCATGTCACTCGCCACCCTGCCTCCGCATACACCATGCTTATTCCGCATCAACTTGCTGACTGCGACACCTCCACTCGCTAATCCCGGAAGGCGGATAATACCCCGCGTGCTGAACCCGGAAGTGGACCAATCATCCGCTTGATGACCCGGAAGTGGACCAATCATCCGCGTGCTGAACCCGGAAGTGGACCAATCATCCGCTTGATGACCCGGACGGCGCATAGGTCTTCCGCCTGGAGACTCCGGAAGACAACCCGGCAGTCCGCTTCATTAACCCGGAGGTGGATAGGCCGGACCGTCGTAAGCATGATGTTCATGGTGTTTTGGCCCGGACTGAACCTGCACAGAGCATGGAAAAACGTGGCTGCATGGCAAACACAAGGTAGCCTTCGAAGCTAAGATCGGTGTTGTTGACTGCATGGGTTGTGGCATCCATGCAAGCAGCTATGACACCCTGCTTGCTGCATATCAAGTGAGATGTGTTTGGTGCAGCTGACGCCTCTTTTTCTGGTTTTCTGTACGCTCTCTTCTTCCTAGAAAGAACGCTTGGCTACAATGCAATGACGTGCTGGCCGTCCCACAGTTAGGATTGGAGAACTCAAAAAGCAAGTTTGACTCTGAGGTCCGAATTTAGAGGTTTGGGTAGTGTCGGCAAGTTCCGCATGGATTTGTCCGGGAGCCATCATGTTTAGTACTCCAACTGTAGCACCCATCGGGATCACACTGACGGAACTGTTCAGATTGTCTCAACTAGAAGCAACAGTGGACAAACGGATTCGACTAGATCCGGATGCAAAGTATGTGTTGTAAAGCCGAGTAGCCCTCAATAATGGGCCAGAAAGCATGTAAGCACTACGGCAGTCAGAAGCATTGGTCTAGTGATTGCATGACCTGCAAGCAATGTGGTCAACATGGCCATGGAAACAATGATTGCTTATACCATGTATGTGGCCAATGCGGATTCTGAGGTCACAGCTCTCGGGTTTGCCCAAATGCATTGCTGGAGCAGTTTGAGGATGTGCAGCACACACCGATGGCTCAAGCGGAAGGATACACGCGATGTTGACTACCTTCTCTCAAGAGTAAAAAGGACCTAAAGCAGTTTCTCAAAGATACTACCTCAACCATGGAATGGCATTCGCAACACCCTCAAAGAGGAGACTCTTTGCTGTAGGATATGGCATGGACAGTAATTGCAACATGAAACCTCTTGTCTGATGTCAAGCATGCAATTGTAGACCTCGAGGACAAAGACAGTAGCTCGGATAGCAACTCGGAGAGTGACTCTGAAGCTTCTAATGCTGATTCATGCGTAGGCTATCATTTGCCATGATAATGGAGCATATATGGCTACAATTGAACATCCAAATGAGGAGCTTTTGGCTGCCCAGAATGTCCTGGAAGAGCATGGTGATGCTCAGCACAACACATTGACTATATTCCCCATGTTAATGATGGTACATGGCATAACCTAAATGAGCAGCCTGTCCCTGTTCCCAATGAGGATGATCCCAATGAGGATGATGTCGTATCAGTTCTGGAAGAAGCCCATACCAATGACGAAGCAGATGTATGGCACATGTTCTCGCCAACAAGCGGGGCAGTAGAGGTAATGAACATTTGGGTTGAGATATTTTTAGATTCCGGCTTTGTACCTCCTACATACCGACATCCGCATGATCAATCCGGATTGGGTTTTGGCCTAGCCTTGGAGCAAGTGTTGGCGGGTGGACAATGTCCCCATGTGGTACAGGACAATCATCTATATAAGGAATATGACCATCCTATGGCCAATATCAGTCGAACCAAAAATTCTAGAATCTTCATCCTATACATAGTTTGCTGGCAGAATTCCTGAATGATCCGGAAGAGGAGGCTCTTGCTGTAGATGCACATGGTTTATGTGGGGCAGGCTTGACCTGGGATATTTTCAATTTGGTTGATGATAACCCAAAGGCACTAGTAGCCCACACGGAAATGCCCCGGTTGCAAGTAGCAGTGGTAGGTGCCCATGATGTGGTTCATGATGATTTTGCTAACCTGATGGTTCATCCAGAAGATGTGGTGACCAGACAAAACAAAGTGGAATCAGTAGAGGTTGCCCATAAGAGCCGAACAAAATCTGAATATACAGTAAAAGTTGCTCAGAATCTCGGTGGATGTGGTAGGGATCTTGCCTATATCCTTGCGAAGCGGAAAGCTCTCTGTGATATGAATTCCATAGAGTCATGGTCATCAGATACATGGAAGGGGGGGAGGACGGAGATGCCCGAGCCGCTTCCTTGAATGTGCATTGCCTTAAACCCCCATATTCTCATATTAGGGGTGTTGTAGATCAGGATGATCTAGTTCGAAATAATGAGAAGGTTCTCATCAAATGTTGGTTTCTTGCACAAGCACAAGAGGTGTTCGATACACTATTAGTCGAAGAGGCAATCTCTCGGAATACCCTGATCTCTGGATATGTTGATAAAGGGCTTAGTAAGCAACCATTGGATTGCTTCAAACAAGAGCAATGCGCCATGATGGTGAAAGGAAGAGCAAAAGACAAAGACAACCTGCAGGGAGATTTCCTGGATGCTATGGCTCCCTTGGAGCAGCATGATAGCATTGCCTGTTTGAAGTCTTAAACCGATTGAGGAGCAGCAAGCTCTTTTTGAGATCAAAGATGATTCCGATCTAGATGAGCATAAGTGATTGGACAACCGCATGACACCAAAGATGAAGCTCGAGGAGCAGCTTGGTTACCAGATGTATACTCAAATGAAGGAGCAAGATACATACATGATGGATGCTCGTATGAATGATCAGTATGTTTGCTTTGCGGATGATCGGATGAATAAGCAGGATGGGTTGCAGCATGCACCCATGGATGAGGAAGAGGGTGAGGCAGCAGAGGACCTGTTTGGCCGAGAGAGCCCGGGAATGCCCTCACATGTCGAGACCCCTTAGACGGATATTCAGGAGAGCATAAAGGAGGATGATATCCAGGATGATTTGATGCATCAAAACAAGGGCAAGGTTGGGGAGGAGAAGAGTGGCTGCGAAAGCCCAAAGAAGCCCTCATATGCCAAGATCCCTTGGATGGATAAGAAGGTGAATACCTAGAATGCAGCTTATGCTCGGATGTTGAGCAAGGGAGATTCGAATGATCCAGATAGTATTTCTAGGCATGATGATGGGATGGTCATGGTGAAGGTTGAGCATGGAAGGAGCATGAAGGTCGGAAGAGCCAGGTGACGCCCTTGGATGTCTCTATCCTTGCATCAGGGTTCCCTCATGGTGCAGATAGTCCGAAAAATCTAGTTTCCAAATTCGATCAAGGTGACGACATAGACTAGTTTGACATGCTGATTGCCAATGATGGAGTGTCTGTCCATGGTGATAGCCTTGCAGAGGTTGATGCAGCTTGGTTTCTCACCTTACTAGAAGAGGATGTAGATCATGCAGATTGTGCTTGTATGCTGGATGTAGTGGAGCATGGTTTGAGTGTTCTTGTTAAACCTACACAGCATGATGTAAATGTGGATAGCATGCTTGAATTGATGCTTATGCACACACTCGTGATATTTAGCAAATTTATTTGGAGATGATGTGCCGTGTTCATCATTTCAAGCTCGAGGCGTTGTGCCATTTGGGGTACATCAGCATGTAGCAAATGATGGAGCTTCATCGACATATCTTTTTGATGGGTGGTGTTATGCCTACCCCATGTCTACTCTGTGCCAATGGAGTCTACAGTTAGGTGTGCCCACATACCTTATGTTTTTGGAGGGCATTCAGATCATTGACCCATGATAGGTGTGTGGGTGTTGTTGTATGAGTGATTCATGACTATGAATTTATGAGTGCGTTGCAATGGATACTTACCGTTTGTTTCCTCTGTGTTTTCCTTTCTTTTTGTTTTCTTTGTTAGGGCAAAGAGGCCGCTAACAGGCATATATGATATATACAAAAAGAGGAATCATATCCTCAACCATGTGTTCTATACAAAAATAAAACTATCCTAGAGTGCCCTATTCATCTTCAATCTTAAGCTCATCTTCATTGTTATCATGATTCTCCTCATCATTATCATCATCATTATGCTCATCTCATCATCATCATTCTATACAAATAGAAAAGAAAACAAATTTACATAGAGAACTATAATTTTGTTAGAAAAGGTAAAAGACAATTAAATTCACCTCAAAAGAAGATTGAACTATTTTCTCAAAGTCATTACCATGTTTCTTTCTCAATATGTCTTTAGAGATGATCACCATATACTTATTTTATTCTTTTGTTAGCGAGCTTATACTCTCTCAAAAAATAAATTAGTCATCTTAAGAAATTATATGCACAAAATGAAAAGATAAATTTTACACCCTGGAAGGTGGCTTTCCCACCTGAATCGTAGTGTGAGGACCCCATTGTAACCTGTTTACATTGAGCTACTACCCTTTATTGTGCATGGCCTTTTTGGTTATCTCTAAAGTACTTATGTACAATTTTCCACTCCTTGTTTGACCATTGGTGTATAGTCAATCTTCTATTTGGAGAGATATAGTTTCATTTACTCTTTAGCCTGACTTTCATCAAAGCATTAGCCCATGGGATTTAGAAATGTAATGCTTATCCCTATTATTGTGCTTGGATCGCTTCATAAACGAGTTTTTTTAAGGTTTGGTTGAGCAAGGCTTATAGGTGGTTTTTTAAATGAGTGCCTTGGGCATCCATGAGAATACTTTTATCATCATCCCCACTATGAATCATCCCTCTCATTCTCCATAGATGACAAGCTGGCATCTTCACCAAGGTATACACTACATTGAGAACAACGGCATAAGGTAGAGCCCTCTCTATGCATCCATAGAGCTCAAGAGAGATATTAGAGCACTCTAAGCTCTATGCATAGAGCTTATAGAGAGATCCCTATGCATGCATAGAGAGACCTCTACACATTTTCATTTGCGTAAGGGCTCTAAGGGCTCTCTACACATTTTCATTTTCCATAGAGCTCAAGAGAGATATTAGAGCACTCTAAGCTCTATGCATAGAGCTTATAGAGAGATCCCTATGCATGCATAGAGAGACCTCTACACATTTTCATTTGCATAAGGGCTCTAAGGGCTCTCTACACAAATGCATAGAGAACCCTATATGAATTTACATAAGGGCTCCACCTTATAGAGAGAGCTCAAAGAGAGCTCTATGAATAACGCAAGAGTCCTTATGAAAATGCATATAGCTCTCATGCATTTGGTAGAGCCCTCTATCCATTTCCATAAGGTAAGAGCCCTTATGCAAATTCATGGAGCTCTCTTGCAATTTGTATAGCCCTCTATGCATTTCATACTTTCTCTACCGTATGTGAAAATGAATAGAACTCACGCATTTGGTAGAGCCCTTTTTGCATGCATATATCTCATATAGCCCTCTATGCATACATAGAGGGCCCTGTATGGATTTGATAGAGCTCTCTATTATGCATTCATAGAGCTCATAAAGCACTTTATCCATAAGGTAGAGCTCATAGAGCTCATAAAGCACTTTATCCATAAGGTAGAGCTCTATGCATGAATAGAGCTCATAGAGAGCCCCATTCATGCATATAGATTACTCTATACATTTGGTAGAACTCTCTATGCATGCATAGAGCTCATAGAGCACTCTATCCCCATAAGGTAGAGCTCTGTGCATGCATAGAGCTCATAGAGAGTCCCATTCATGCATATAGATTACTCTATCCATAAGATAGAGCTCTATGCATAAAATAGAGCCCTTATACAAATGCATAGAGAGCTCTACAAAATGTATGAGAGCTCTATGCATATGAGAGGTGTATGATATCTATGCATGCATGAATAGAGTATGCATAAGCCCATGCATATGAGGGCTCTACATTATGGGGATAGAGTGCTCTCTATGCATGTATGGGGATCTCTATGAGTTCTCTCTATGCCCATACATGCATAGAGTGCTCTCTATGCATGTATGGGGATCTCTATGAGTTCTCTCTATGCATGCATGGATAGAGTAATTTATATGGATATACATAGGGCTCTATCTTATGGATAGATTAATATATATGAATGAATGGGGATCTCTATGAGCTCTATGCCTGCATAGAGCTCTACCTTATGGGGATAGAGTGCTCTATGAGCTCTATGCATGCATTGATAGACTTACCAAATGCATAGAGGGCCCTCTATGCATGAATAGAGGGTTCTATGAGATATATACATGCATAGAGGGATCTACCAAATGCATGGGGTTTATGCATTTTCATAAGGACTCTTACCTTATACATAGAGCTCTCTTTGAGCTCTATGCATAAGATACAACCTCTCTGAAAATTCATAGAGGGCTATACTAAATGCAAAAGAGATCTATGCATTTGCATAAGGGCTTTATCCTTATGGAAATGCATAAGGGCTATATCCTTATGGAAATGCATAGAGGGCTATACCAAATGCATGAGAGCTATATTCATTCTCATAAGGACTCTTACCTTATACATAGAGCTCTCTTTGATCTCTATGCAAAAAGGTCGAGTGCTTATGTAAATTCATATAGGGTTCTCTATGAATTTGCGTAGAGAGCCCTTAGAGTTCTTATGCAAATGAAAATGTGTAGAGAGATCTCTACGCATGCATAGAGCTCTCTCTACTATGAGCTCATAGTGCTCTCCTGCATGGCTATAACTCTCTGTCTATGAGCTCTATGGATGCACAGAGAGGGCTCTACCTCATGCCATCGTTCTCAAGGTAGTGTATACCTTGGTAAATATGCCATCTTGCCATCTATGAAGAATAAGAGGGATGAGTCATAGTGGATGTTGATAGGAGTATTCTCATGGATGCCCAAGGCACCCTTTTAAAAAACCGCCTACGAACCTTGCTCAACCAAACTTTAAAAAACGCATTTATCAAGTGGTCCAAGCAAAAGAATAAGGATAAGAATTACATTTCTAAATCCCATGGGCTAGTGTTTTGATGAAATTTGGGCCAAAGAGCAAATGCAACTGCATCTCTCCAACCAACGTGTAAACTATGGTTATCTATATCCTAGCCATTGATCAAACCAAAAAGTAATTTAGAGAGAACCAAAAGGGCCATGCACAGCACAAAGAAGTTATGGTGGGGTCCTCACACTATAGTTCGGGTGGGAAAGCCACCTTGGGCATAAAATTTATAACTTTTATAACTTTTTTTCAATGTATCTTTTCATCTCACATAGAATTTCTTAAGATGATTAATTGATTTTTCTAGAAAGTGCACGCTTGCCACAACAAAAGAAGAAAATAATAATGTGGTTATCATCTATGAAGACATAATGAGAAAGAAACTTGGTAATGACTTCTTAAAAAGAAAACGGTTCAATCTCCTATTGAGGTGAATCTAATAGTTTATCATATTACCTTTTATATTTTCTAACAAAATTATAGTTCTCTATATATATTTTTTTTCTTTTCTATTTGTATAGGATGATGATGATGAGAGGAGCATGATGATGATGAGGAGGAGGAGTATGATGATGAGGAGGAGGAGGAGAAGCATGATGACGATGAAGGTGAGCTTGAAATTGAAGATGAATAGGGATGTTTTTTTGTTTAGAACACATGGTTGAGGATATGATTCCTCTTTTTGTATGTATCATATATACCATAAGTATACTTTTGACATTTTTGATATTAAAATCTAATATCTTTCTATGCTCTTAATTGTTATGAGATCTTTATCTTTTTAATGTGTTCTTGCTCTTGAAGATATGTACTTAAATTTAATTTAAAAAAATTAGGACAAATTAATCTCTCATTTTTTCCATTTAATCTATGATTTTTTTATGTTTCACAATTTTAAACATGGTTATAAATGCACCTATAACGAGGCCAGCAGCAAACCCATAGCCACATTGTCAACTATGTTTGTAACCACAAAACATGATTTTTTTCCTCTCTAGATCCTTAGATTTTTTAATGGATAGAAATAAATATATATCCCCCTATTTCTTGTAGTGTAATTTCTAGAAGTGATGATTTGTGATAGCTCTCTCAACTCATGTCCTCCTTCTTTCTAGTTCATACCACCGCCCTTTTGTGCACACACTTGTTCACTACACTTCGCTTTTGTGTGGACATAAAATAAATGCTCAACATCATTGAACCAACCCTAGAAGAGCCAAATGGTTAAGATACGTGTTTATGTTTCCAACATAGGCTAACACTAGAGGTCTAGCAAAATGGTTAAAATACGTGTTTATGTTTCCAACATAGGCCAACACTAGAGGTCCAGCAAAATGGTTAAGATACGTGTTTATGTTTCTAGCATATGCCAACACTAGAGGTTCAACAAAATGATTAAGACACATGTTTTTTCCTGACGCTTGATCACTTTTGAATAGTATTGAATAGGGAATAAACCTTGTGGGGGTGTGTATTGTGTCCCATCCCACACCCTTACAAGGTTTGGTGCCCATTAGGCATCATCACTTGGGTGGTCGGGCCTTCCTCCAAGCATCTTTAAGACACACATTGTCTCTAACACATGTTCAGGGATGCTAAATCACACGAACAATGTTCAATGGAGATCAAACCTTGAAAGAGTGTGGGATGGGATACATCACCCACCCTTGCAAAGTTTGGTCCCTATCTAATGTCGTTTAAGTGATCAAGCATCAAGAAACATGTACCTTGGTAATTTTTCACCTCTAAGGCCTACCTATGTTGGAAATGTATATTTACTCATGCCTATCCACATGGGCGATACCTAATGGGCATTAAACATTATAAAGATGTGTGTTGGGACCCATCACACACCCTTGCAAGGTTTGATCTCCATCAAACATCACTTGGGTGTGGTCAGACATCCCCTCCAAGCATCTTTAACACTCCCATTTCCTCAAACATGTGTTTGGAGTCAATAAATCACGCGGATAATGACAAATGGAGATCAAACCTTACAAGGGTGTGGTGGGTCCCAACCCACCACACCCAACCCACAGCCTTGTAATTTTTAACGCACATATCTTGGTCATGTGGCTTGTGCAGATAAATATTTGTAAAATTATGTTTCCAGCATAGGACACAACCATAGAGGTGTAAAATTACCAAGATACATGTTTTTTGGTGCTTGATCATCTGAACTCCATCTACAAATAGGGACCAAACCTTGCATAGGTGTGTGATATTTCCCATCCCACACCCTTACAAGGTGTTTTGGCAGTGCCCATTAGAATTCGGATGTTACTTGGATGGTGAGGCATCTCCTCCAAGTATCTTTAACATGCACATTGCCCCAAACATGTGTTCGAGGATGGTGAACCACACAAACGATGTTGGAGATCAAACCTTTCCCTTTTGTATGACTTCACAACCCCATCTTTCCATATCAAAATTGTCCTCTTCAGTCAACCTAATGATTCTAGATTTATGAGTGTTACACTTGGACCCAAAGGCATTATAGTAAATAGCTGCACTATCTGTAGGGCATTTCTCACATTCTCATTTTGAGCTTTTAAAAATAGCAAGGCATCATCAGCAAAGCATTGGATAATCAATCGTTCCCTATTTTTAAGTGTTAACCTTGATATTAACCCTTTTCCACCAGCATCTTCTAAGCCTATTAACAAGGGATGAGAGGCCACATCAAATAGCAAGAAGGCCAGAGGACATCCTTGTCTCACAGACCTTCTAATCTCAAAACCCCCAACCAATCTCCCATTTAACAATAGCTTAGAGTATGCTCCAACTGTAAGAGTACATATGCAAGTAGCAATCCTATTACCAAAGCCTAGTTTCTCCATCACTCTTGCCGCAAAGGACCAATGTATTCTATCATAAGCTTTCTCTAAATCCACTTGTGGAGAATGCATTCCTGACCTGTCCTCTACATCCTTACCTATCATTGTTGCAAAGATGTTATCACATAGATGGATCTTCCCTTGATGAATCCATGTTATCACATAGATGGATCTTCCCTTGATGAATCCATGTTGTTTGTCAAAGATCACCTGTTTTGCAAGGAAGGACTGATTCTTAGTGCTATTACCTTGGCTAATATCTTATGCAATATTAAGAGTAGGGTAATAGGCCTCCAATGGTTAAATTGGCTACTTGTAAGCAGGTTGTTTGGGGATCAGCTTTACCATTCCTTCTCTCAAGTCATTGTCCAACTGTATATGAAGAGCCGCAAAAGTTTCAAAGGATCTATAAATGGAAAAAAAATTCATGTAGCTATAAGCACGTCTACATCCACGCAAATAACTGTGTGAATAATCGCATAAGTAATCGGTTACGATAACGCGTATAGCCAGGCATGGCTATACGCGTGTACTATCTATAAAAAAATGGGGACTGAATAGGTAACATGTCCCCACATATCTCACCCATTCTATCCCCCATTTTTTTAAAACACATTATTTAAACTTTTTTACACACTTAAAACACACACACAAAAAATTTACAAAACAACAATGTTATGGTTTTTATTGTTTGTAAATTATATACAAAGTTACAAAAGACATAAAGTGTTTATGTACCAAAAATGAATAAAGATGAAGACACTAATTGTATGAGATATGAAAATCACGACAACACATGAAAAAAACTTTATCGTACAATACTTCAGCAGTTGACTCATCACACCACCTTTTGTTGAGGGTGTTGAGTACCCTCTCTAACTTCCATCTTTGCCTTCTTCTAGAGGCATAATGGTGCAGCCCATTACTTTTAGATGCAAGTTGCATTTTATATAATTTCTTAGTCATAACTACCTCATAACAATCTTGTCATATCTTTCTAACTTCTATGATATCTAATGTTTGCAAGGTGCATTCTAATATTTTATACCAAAAATAGAATGCAAGTTTCATCACCACGTCCATAAGGGGACCCAAAAATTGATTTTTTAAATTTTTTATTTTTTTTAGTTTTTTTATCAAAAAAACTTTCCTTTATACATATATAATCCCAAAAAGTGAAATTTTTATATCATTTCTTAGTCATAACAATCTTGTCATATCTTCCTTAGAATCTTCACTCTTGTCATATCTTCTTAACTGCTAATGCTATCTAATGATTACAAGATGCATTCTAATATTTTATATCCCAAAATAGAAGGGCATTTTTTAAGGCTACTAAAATAATGACTTTTTGATACTTTTTTACATTTTAGTGTATTTTCATTTAAAACTTTCCTCCCAAATATATATATATATATATATAACACCATATTGGGGAATATGGGAATTTCCCAAAAGTTTGGGACACGTGGTCAAAACTTTGGATTTGCCATAACTTGAACACCATTACTCCAAATTGTGCGCTTCAAAGCTTAATAGATCCCTCTTTTCAAGCGCTTTCCAATGATAGGTCACATGATAGGGTTTTGAGAAACTTATAGACATGTTAATCGAGTCCCACCTTTTTAGTATTACAAAAATGGGACTTAGGAGATTCCCAAACTCACGAATATAGTGTTTTATATATATATATATATATATATATATATATATATATATTGAAAAGTTTATTTTTTAATATCATTTTCAAATCCTTATCTCATTTAATGTAATTTTTTGATGTCATTTAATGCCACCCCACTCCTTTCATTCTTATCATCTCTCCTAATCATGAGACTGAAATCTTTATTTTTGGAATATCAAAAATGGCTTTTTTAGAGGTATATTCTTAATATATATTTTTCTAGGATTATTCCAAATGTTAGAATATTATTATCTAATATAAATCTCTTTTCTAATCTTCTATTAATCTTATTTTTATGTCATCTTGAATTAGACATGTCTTTAGATGATATTACGAATGGTAGAAAGCGTAAAGTAGACATTCACATTCGTTAGATGAAGATTATGCACTAGTAAAACGTCCATATGTTAGGCAACCATTACCTAATTCAACCATGTCCACACTAATAAATGAGGAGAAGAAGAATGTTGATCTTTGGGTGGATGGGAATCTCTTCCCCTATGATCCTTTGACCTTGTACAGTCCACCATTTTGTGATTTGACTAGTTTTGTTCCATATGTAGGTGATGGGAAAAATGGGCTCTTAGGTTATTGTAAAAGACTTTCTGTTAGTGGTGGTCTTTATAACCAATACTTACACTCAGTTAATTCAAGTCTTTAACCAAGTATTGAAGATTTGAAAAAACATTCACATGAGACCTAGACATGAAAAATAAGGAGCAAGAAACACTCATAAATAATCAAAGAGATAAATTATCTAGGTTACAAAAGAAAAATAAGGAGGTTGAAGCACACACCAATTGGTGCACGTGAGTGTAAACGAAAGCTTTCTAATATTTAAAATCTTTTGGTGCAAGGTGGCACAAGGAAACATAGGGTCATGGCAACAAGGTATGTTTCCATGGAATTTTTTGTTTGTGTTTTTTATGTATGTTTTAATTTAAAGTTTTCCTGATAGATTTA
Organism: Cibotium barometz; assembly: GCF_041138505.1. Lineage (NCBI taxonomy): Eukaryota > Viridiplantae > Streptophyta > Polypodiopsida > Cyatheales > Cibotiaceae > Cibotium > Cibotium barometz. Next base: position 5,698,507 of record NC_141089.1, on the reverse strand, counting down.
ATGGTGGTTTTGTTATGTCCTAGGAATTTCTTAGCTGATGCATCTGGTGTGGGAGATACTATGCACGTTTTCAAAGCCTACATGAAGAACAAAGAGATAACATCAATCATCCGTGATCCAAATTACAAGAGAGCCGTTGAGGTGGTTACAAAGGACATTATGCAAGACATCAAGGGGCTTATTAGTGCAAGGGATGTACAAGATGTGTGTGCTGAAGGTGGCATCAGTCATCCGCAAGGGTTACGAGAGAATTTATAGAGTCATCATACCCGAGAGATTCGAGGGCACTTTCTTCCTCCTTCCTACAAAGTATCATTAGGAAAGAAGGCAAGCAATGCAGATGTTAAATCAATCCTTGGTGAGTATATTCATGTAGAAGGAACAATAGTACAACACATACAACAACCTCTTTGTGGACCTAAAGAACTTTCAATGACATATGATCTGATTCTATAAGGTTTAATTATATCAAGGTTGGGTTTGAGCATTTATCATTTAACTTGCAAATTTACCTTATCAATTACTTGAATTACATGTGTTGTTTGGCTTGGTTTATGTGATATGTAGAATCGGATGGAGTCCTATCATTTATACTGAAGTTGGATGAGGCTTAACTAGTAAAAGGGAAAAGATTGGAGTGAATGGGAGTCACATATATGAATGAAGCAATGGCATATACAAAGGACAACGATAAAATCCCTTCTTTCAGTGTTCAATATGAGAAGGATAATTGGTGGCTTGGAGCCTTTGAGGTTCCAAAGGAGAACATTGAGGTGTTGAATTGGATGCTTCAACGATGCCCTCAAATTATTCTAGAAGTCTTCAAACAACAGATGAATGGGGAGGAGCTTGAAGTGGATGGTGTGGGCTCCTTTCCTATGGATTGGCATCTAGGTGGTGATTTGAAGACCATAAAATGCATGTGTAATTGTGACAATGGTGCACAATGCCTCCATCTATGTCCATTGTGCATGAAGCGGTTAATTCTCAAACCAAAGAGCGAGGATGAGCTCCGATGGGTGGAGGGGATCTTGTCTTCTGATTTAGATGCAACACCCACCAATAGGGACACAAAGGATCCAAATTGGGCACCAATTATTCAATTGTCAATGAGTGGTGCAAAGGCGAGGTAATTCTTGAATCCTATGAACGATCGAGGGAGGAGCCTGCGATGGGAGCATTGGAAAGATACCATCAAGGCCTGATTACATGTGTATCTGTATCAAAAAAAAATGTATTTGATTTGTATATTTCACTTGTTAGTATATATAGTTTGAAGGCTTTAAAAAGTTAAAAAAAATCCCAACCTGAATAATAGGGCGACTTTGGCCCAGACAGGCTTCCTGTTTGGGCAAAAGTTACCCTGTTCAGGTTGGGGGTCTTTTTACCTTTGTAAACCTTCCTCTCAACCATATGTACTAATATTTTCTTGTTTTAATACTATTTAGTTGTAAATTGCTTGGTGATAGCAAAACTTGCAATGTATGATAACTAGGTGATATCAGGCCCAGTGTGAAGGCACTCTTTTATGATCTTAATACTACTTTGTAAGGCAGTATATATCTTTAATTTTAAGTACTTTATTTATAATAAGGTCTATATAAATGCTTATGCATGACAATTAAAGGCTAAAAAATGCAAATAGAGCCCTAACCTGAATAGGGCGACTTTGGCCCAGACAATAAGCCTGTCTGGGCAAAAGTTGCCCTGTTCAGGTTGGGGCTATTTTTGTATTTGGTGGCCTTTAACACTAGTTTGGTACCAAAACAGGACACTTGAGTGTCCTTTTTTGGGGGTTGCGAAAAAAAATCAAACTCCTAATGTAGGCTTTAAAAACCAAATAGCTTCATTGGGCATGTAGAACATAACCCTGTGCTTATGTAAAAAATGCTAAACATATAAAATGCCTTTTTATTTGGAAGTACATAAGCAACAAAGTAGCATATGTCTTGAAAATGAACATTTTTCAGGATTTTTCCAAATATGCAAGCATCATTCTCTCAAAAAAAAAATCCAATGATATCAATAGCATTTTTCCCAAGATATTTTGATAGCATACATCAGTCCAAGGAGGTAGAAGTTCACCAAAAAAATCATTTTCCTTTCCTAGAATTTTTTCCAAAAAAGTTGCATAAAATCAGCAAAAGTAACACGTATTATCAAAACTCAATCACGCCACTAAAAAAAAATGTAGCCCTATCAATGAGAATGTTGATTATTGGTTTTCATACTTGAGATGAGATAAATAAGCCATAATTTGATGTGTATGACACTAACTTAGCCTCCACTTAAGTAGGTTCTTATCGCCTAGTTCTAAAAAAACTGTAAAAAAATAAAAATACAAAATTTGATCATCTTTTTTCAAAAACTAATCATAACTATGCTTGCACAAGTAGTCTACACCTATAGTTACAACAAATAATGCACTTACACAGCTTTCCCCTTTGATGAAAATCAAAATTAGGCTCATAATTAGACATTTTATGTATTAAAAACAGGTTGCGCAAAAGGCCATGTATGAGAAGAGGCCCAAAAAGTGGCTATAAAGTTTTGAAAAATTTAAAACAAAGTAGTATTTACCCTATATAACATGGGTGCACCTCAAGTTTTACATTATTAGCTTGCATATGGAAGGAGAAAAATTCATGCTCCACCTGTATAAAAAACGTCATTTCAATATTAGCGAGTCAAAAATTTATCCAATAATTATCGTTTGATGATTCCAAGATTTAGCTTACATCATGGGCTTTCCATCAAGCCAAGTTTCATGATCAAACTATGTCCCTTCTAAAAGTTATGTCCAAATTACTACTATTTTGAAAACAGCAAAAATCATGTGTTTTGTCAGCATGTGTCTAAGAAAATTAAAATATTGTCTTGCAAAAGCTAAGAAAAGTGCAATTTAAAAAATCTCAAAGATTTTTTGGGTCTTGAGGAACATTTGTGGATGTTAAGCATTTCAAAACTCTTAATAGATTGCCCACAAAAATTCAAGAAAAATGCTAACTTTCAGGACACTTTAGTGTCCAATTATAGAACTAGTGTTAATTGTCATGAACAAATATTTATATGTATTCATATTCACATATACATAGGCCTTACTATCAATTAAAGCTAAGTATTGGCTAAATTAGATAAAACTATACTCATGTAAGAGCTACACTCATGTAAAAACTCTCTACTTCATGTGTAAGAACTCTCTCATCATGTAAAAGAGTATCTTTTATGATCTTAATATTACTTTATAAGGCACTATATGTCTTTAATTTTAAGCACCTAGTTTATAGAAAATCTTATGTGAATGCTTATACATACTTAAGGCTAAAAAATACAAAAGGAGCCCCAACCTGAACAAGGCAACTTTTGCCCAGACAGTAAGCATGTTTGGGCAAAAGTCGTTTTGTTCAGGTTGGGGCTATTTTAGCAACAAATTTAAGATCAAATATGGAGACTTAGGAGCACATCAAGAACAAAATAACAATGCTCTTGTCACTTCTCTGGTATTGAGAAATGAGCGCACAAGAAGCTATTGCTTACAAGTCATGACCTAGATGACCCATAAAATAAAAAGGTCAAAATTTACAAATTCACAAAATTCCATCTCATGGAATTACAATTCAAGGAGTTCTATCTCACAGATTAAGAACCTGCACTTTCATGATATTTAAGCCTCATCAACGGATTAAGCCATATCACACAATAGCCACTATATATTTGTTAAGCTTATGTCTTACTATTCTTTCGGCTAAATTAATGTAGCAGCTACTCCATGAGTACATATCCATACTCATGCACTAGAGAACATTTGCACCAAAGCCTCACCATCGACAACTTCTAGGTACATCTCTGGATGGGGGGGCCATGGTGGGCGAAAGTCTGGTCAATGGTACAACCCATCACCCGAATTTTTCTTCGAATTACAAACCTTTCCAAACGATGCCACCATCTTCACAAATCAATGATCTTCAACCCTTAGTGAAGATATCTATATTAGCCTCACAAGTCAACGTAATTCTTTCAATCCTCACCAACAAGTGGCTACTTCAACACAGAGCAATTCAATATGAGTCTATATGACTCAATTCTTGTACTTCATGAAAATCTACTTCTAAGAGCACTTAATTATGCATAAAAACATAAAAAGCACATGGGCAGAAGAAGACAAGATCAGGTTCTAATCAACAACATTTGACAAGAATCCTGCCACACAAAGGGATATCATCACAAGCCAATTACTTCAAATGATGAATGTCACTTCAAGGAATCAAATGAGGAACTGAGAATCACCATCTTGTTCTGATGATTAAGTCTACATTCCTCCGGATCCTTCTCTCTCTTCTCTCCCATTGTTAACATCTCTTAGTGTCCCCACTAACAAAAATCACATGTAACTTTGCCGATGATTGCCAAAAATAAAGTGGGCAAAAAAAAGGGGGCTTACGTAAATATAAAAATGCAATCATTCGCAAAACCCCCCACCCCGTTAGGAATTCCCAATACACAACTAACCTCTTCATTCAATTAACTAGCTTTTCTTATTTTCTGCGGAGGAACAAAGACCATTGAACGTCATTCAACATCAACGCCATCGACAAGCTTGTTCATTCTCCCCACACAAAGGTCTTCAACGTGATCATGCGGACGCGATCGCCATCAGGAGGGGGGGATGTTAATTTAATTCTAGGATTAACAAGAGCTATTGCCATTATCTTACATCAAGGATTCATGGTAGATACACCAAAGGGTCATACATTCAAGATATGAAGCAATAGTGTCCAAAGCTACAACTTGGACGGGCGCCCGTAATGGTGTGACAGAGTATTTATGGCGATTCCCGCTTCAAGAGCTTGTGGTAGTAAGTTAGGATAAAGTCCTAAGTGATGTACTTCATGGATATATTATGAGAGTAGTCATTGTAATAGCATTAGGTCTCTTATGAGCCTAAAGTTTCCGGCCGGTCATAGTCTAAGTGAGTGTGAACACTTATGGCCATGTATATAAGTGAATTTCTCTCATAATACAACATACTCTTCCATTGTGCAATTGAGTCTTGCTATTGCTAATCCTCTTGATAATCTCTCTCCCTAATGCATGCTAGTGATTGTGTGTGAGTGAAGTCAGGTGAGAGAAGGGACGAAGACTCATAGTGCAACGCGACGGTGTGACAACGCCGCAGGAGACGCGATGGAATTGCTTCTTAAGGAGTTGTAGAGCTTGGATACTTCAAGGGTTATGAGCTCAGCCATTGAAAAGATCCTCAACAATAGTTGCAGTTCACCAGGTAATCTCTTTTTGGATGTGTTTCAAGGAGGGTTAGGGTGAGTCATAAATAGTGGGTGTTGAAATGCATCAAAAGCACCACTAGGTATGGCATCACGTCTAAATCGACAAATAATTCCTTGACTGAGACTTTGTGACTCTAATTGGGTAGGAGATTGTGATAGTAGGAAATTTGTTTCTGGTTGCTGTTTTCTTATTGCGTGTGGAATTGCATCCTGAATCAACAAGAAGCAGCCTAGAATGGCACTTTGTTCTATAGAAACTAAGTATAAGAGGCTGCATGACTTGCTTCATGTGAAGTAGTTTGGTTGAGGAGGATCTTAGGAGACATGGATGTTGCTCAAAAGGAAGTGATAGTATTGTTGTGGGATAATTAGTCGTTTTGTTTAGGTTGGGGCTATTTTTGTATTTGGTGGCCTCCAATTGTCATGTACAAGAATTTACAAGTAGTCATATTCACATACACATAGGCCTTGCTATCAATTAGATCTGGATGTTGGCTAAATCAGACAAAACTACACACTCATTGTGGTCAAAGAGGATAGGGGGGACATCATGGGAAGTTGGCCCAAATTAATCATTACTGATACCACAAACTAAACATGCATGCAATCTAATGTTATCCACAATGGCTCTCTCACTCTCTCTCTCTCTCTCTCTCTCTCTCTCTCTCTCTCTCTCTCTCTCTCTCTCTCTCTCTCTCTCTCTCTCTCTCATATCATCAAAAATTTGCATTATTCAAACTTTATGTGGACATTATGTATAAAAAAAACCCACTTGTATTAATAAAAAGGATTTACATTGATTGTCGAGCACAGTATCTATGATAAATTTTCAACCTAAATCATAATGTTCTTGAGATGCTTAGCTACAGTCTTGCACCTCTTCTTGCTAAGTGGAAGGGTCCCCGGCAATATGGCATTGACGACACAATCTGGGTCCTTCTCACTAATACTCTCGACAAATGCAGTGTGTGTGAGCACTTTAGAAGCGTAACCCCCTTGGAAGGCAACGTATGCTGTAGCCTTATTGATGACACAATCTGGGTCTCACCAATACTCTCGACAAATGCAGTGTGTATGAGCACTTTAGAAGCGTAACCCCCTTGGAAGGCAACGTATGATGTAGCCTTATTGATGAGCACTATCTTGTTAGCGTTTCTTGGAATCGTTGAGACAAGCATAGGACCTTGCTAAGTACTTTGAGGGCTAACATGTAGAAGCTTGCAATGGGGCTGAATGCATTGTGCACCACAACAAGGTGTTGAGGTGCAATACGACCCATGTAATGGGCCAACGTAGCATCTCTTCCAAACAATACGACCCATGTAATGGGACAACGCAGCATCTCTTCCTAACTCATAATGTTCTTGAGATGCCTAGCTACAGTCTTGTGCCTCTTCTTGCTAAGTGGAAGGGTTCGGCAATATGGCATTGACGACACAATCTAGGTCCTTCTCACCAATACTCTCGACAAATGCAGTGTGTGTGAGCACTTTAGAAGTGTTACCCCCTTGGAAGGCAACGTATGATGTAGCCTTATTGATGAGCACTATCTTGTCAGCATTTCTTGGAATCGTTTTTGACAAGCATAGGACCTTGCTAAGTACTTTGAGGGCTAACATGTAGAAGCTTACAATGGGGCTGAATGCATTGTGCACCACAACAAGGTGTTGAGGTGCAATATGACCCATGTAATGGGCCAACGCAGCATCTCTTCCAAAACCCTTACGTGTGCCACCTTTATGTTGAGCCCAAGTATCTACAAAGACTATATGTTGCACACAAGAAAGAGGATTAGTGGAATTCTAGTAGTATTATCAATTATATTTATACATAATTTATACGTGTGCCACCTTTATGTTGAGCCCAAGTATCTACAAAGACTATATGTTGCACACAAGAAAGAGGATTAGTGGAATTCTAGTAGTATTATCAATTATATTTATACATAATTTATCTTACCATGTGTTTGAAATCAGAGCTAACCACCTCAGGCTTGCAAATGTCAATGGAGGACTTGTGTTTCTCCAATGACACTAATGTATCATTCTCAGACTCTCTGGTCGGCGGTAATTGTTCTTGATCTTTTCTAAACTCCTCCTCAGTCACACAAGGCTTTGATCAGCCTTTGTAATTGCTAATTTTAGGATCAGCCTTTGTAATTGCTAATTTTAGGATCAGCCTTTGTAATTGCTAATTTTAGTATCATCACCGACTTATGCACACCACCTTGCACCGAAACAAGCCCTTGTTGCAAAGCCTCCGAGCCCTTGTTGTCGATGGGAAATTCATCATTCACAACTAACAAGGAGAGGCACTCGGCTTGGTTGAGCTTGTAGACCTTTTCTAGGTCATGTAAAAAGAGGAATTCCTCCCCTTCAATCACCACCCACAGAGCTGAGCTTACTAAGCTCAAGCTCCGGCATCTCATGTGTAGCCTCCTTTCCCTTGCCCACATCTGGTACATCTAGGGTACCCTCTATAGGACCCTCCCCCACCTCTTCTCCACCCTCTATTGTGGCGGCTGAGGCACTTGTCTCTCTAGAGTATGGCACCAATGCCTTTGACAAGGATGCTTCACCAGATTGAGGTGCCTCAATTTGGAGGAGGAGATCTTTGGCCATAAAGGCCTTAACAAGCTAGTTGAGGGCCTCAGGTTTCGGATCCTCCTCCTTGCCTTGTACCATGCCTCCAATTGAGACATCCTCCACCTCTACCTCTTCATCAGAGTCCTGCTCACCACAAAGGTATATGAAGGCGGCAACCCAAGAAAGGAAATCAAGGCCAATATTCCCCCTTTGAAGTGCAAGCATCTCCTCCTTGGTGATCTTCTTGTAGTGACCATCAAGGAGCACAATATCTCGGAATTTTTGCAACCTCCTAAGGGCATTCATGTCATTCTGTTGATATATCGTAGGAGATCGCATGGCACCCAATCACCGTCCTCCTGTGGTAGCTTGACAGTCCAGGGCCTCATGTACTCCTCCATGTAGTCAGCGTACCTCTGTAGTCCTCTTCTACCAAGAGGATGGTTGTTCCAAAGTTAATCTCGTGAGAGAAGATGAAGAAAAGTTCCTCTCTCTCAGGCCACTCTGTCCTCTTCAAGAACTCGAGAAACCTCTCATAGGCCATGTTTGGATCCATGTTGGAAGGGAGTGATAAATGCTAGAAATGGAGAGATGAGTGGTGAAAGAGAGAGGAACTTCAAAACAAAGTGTTAGAAAATGAGAGAGGTCCTATATTTATAGACTTCAAAAAATTAAACATTGGGCATTTTAGACTATAACATAAGTGACCAATAAATAACCCCAAATTTATATAAAAATATAAATTAAATCGACAAGACATAACACAAGTGGTCATTCACAAAAGGAACCATCATTTTATAATAGGTTTGATACAAAACCATCTTAATTAGAAAAAAAAAAGACAAATAGCCTCCCCTCGTCGACGACTTGCGACACTAATTCTGAAGTTGAAATTTGCATCCATTGTTACTCCAGTCTTTGCAAACCTTTAAGCTCTTCTTCAAACGTCTTCCAATCTAAACAAGGAAATTCAAGTGTAGCAAATAAAATAACATATTCAAAAAACACAAAGCAACACAAATTTCAAAGCTCACCTTTTGTCGGCCAATCTTGATGCTTCCTTCTTGGACATCTTGAAATCCCAGAATGAGCAAATGCTCTTGAACATCTCCTAAGTTCCATTCATTGCTTATATTCAGCACCTCAATTGAACCATTAGGAAGAGTCAGATAAATCTATGGGTATATCCACACCCTCAATTGAACCATTAGGAAGAGTCAGATAAATCTATGGGTATATCCACACCCTCACTTGAATGCAAGGGAACCCACTCCCCATTCTTCTTTATCCATCGTTCATAGAAAAATCGAATGGATAAGCTCTGACGAGTCTTCAAGTATCGAAAGGTCACACTTGAAGGCACCACTTTACATGAGTAGATGTCCCCTTTGTGAAATACCTCCACAGTATTCCATCCAATTCCCAAGACATTGTTAATTTGTTCAATTTGCAATTTCTTGAAAATGAACATTGTTGGGGTGGATTGTGGAGAAAGCTTAGAACATAAATACAAATATATGGATTGGGGCAAACCATCCAAGCCCCACAGACTTAGAGGCCTTAGAGAATTTTAAGGAGAAATGTATGTCAGAATACATCTTGTTTTTGAAAGCATTAACACTCCATCTATCCAAAACTAGCCACTCTACACTATGTAAAACACACCAGTGAGGCTTCTCAAAGGTTGTTCTTCAATATAGCTTGATGGGAAAATGTCTACAACCCACATACCATAATTACTAAAACAAAACAAGCCATTTTCAAAAAAAATTACAACCACATGCAAGGAATCCTATTCCTCTCCATGGAAGGAGGAAGATACATATCTATAGCCATGTAGACATGTTGTATTATTGCCTTGATTTCTCCATTCTTATCCTTCTTGAAATGAAGAATCCTTCCCTTCCAATGGTGTTCCAAAACACCACGGTTAAGAACTCAATGTGGACCTGTGGCACTTGGTTGCATATAAACCCAATCGTTCACCCTAAATGGATGCCCGATCCACTCACCTTCATCATCTATAGTGTTCTAGAGAAGGTATTCAAAGATGAAATCACTTGGTCTCTTACTAGTGGTAGGCATAATGAGATGTATGGGTGAAGAAGAGTGAGTAAAAGAGAGGGCACAACAGCTTAAGAAATGATTAAAGAAATAGAAGAGTGAGTAAAAGAGAGGGCACAACAGCTTCAGAAATGATTAAAGAAATAGAAGATTAAAGTTTGGTATGGGTGAGCAAGAGAGAGCAAGATGAGATTAGGGAGAGTACAATAGCTTTAGAGATGATTATGCAATAATAGAAGATTAAAGAAGCTTGTAGAAGAGGATTAGAGAGAGATTAAGAGCTTAGAGAGCTGAAATGAGCTTGAAAATTGGGTTTCCCACCATAGAATATAATTAGATAGCCTTTTTTGAGGTAAAAACACCTTTTTGGAGGGAAAACCAAAATTTTAAATTTTTAGGGTTTTTTTGGCCGAGCTGCACTTTTTTATTTAAAAATGTTGGCCCATGTCATTTCAAAAAGGAGATTTGACCCTTACCTTTTGTACTTTGGTGTGACCTCTAGAGAGAGGTGGAAGATAGGGGGACAAGGCTAAGAAATGTAATAACTACCCTATATTTTATAACTAAAGCTAGTGGAAAGAATGTGCACTCCCCCCCCCTTTCCCATTGGTGGATATTTTGATTAGCACTAATTTTTTGATAAGTAAAGGGCCCATTTTATAGTCTATTTTCTCCCTAATGTGATGGAATAGGAGTGTGCTGAGCACTAGGAGGAGATAAAAGGCGAGGAGTAGGGAAAGTGGAAGTATGAGGGGTAGGAAAAGTAGAATTGAGAGGGGTAGGGAAGGTAGTGGGAAGCATGGATGTGGGTGACTATGGAATAGCTGACATGGCAGGCATATAATAGGTGGGGGATAAGCCCGAATGACTCCTTAACCTGGCCACAAAAAGAAAAAAGATAAGTAAAGTTTTTATTTATAGAAAACTATTAATACAACTAGTTAAGCATACAAGAGAGAAAGCAAGCATACAAGATAATCAAACATATATGAGAACAAACAACACATTTGAGGTAAGTCTCAAACCCTAGATTAGTGTACTTTCAAAAAATAAAAGTTTAAAGAAAACAAAGAAGATAAGGATATAGTACATACCTTGATATGGCTTGCTTGTGATGCTTATGAAGATGGGGCCTTTCTTTCTTATTATGAATGGAGAGGAGGGTTTGTTGTGAAGGGTTTAGGGTTGTGAAGGGTTTGTTGTGAAGGGTTTAGGGTTGTGAAGGTGAAGGATTTGCTTGTGAGAAGGGCTTGTGAAGGTGGGAAAGGAGAAGAGGAGGAGGGCTTGTGAGGGAGAAGAGAAGGGCTTGTGAAGGTGAGAGAGGAGGGTTGGAGAAGGGCTTGTGGTGGGGCTTGTGAAGGGAGAAGAGGAGAGGGCTTGTGAAGGTGAGGGAGGGCTTGTGAGCAGAGAAGAGCTTGTGAATAGCAAGGGAGGGATTAAACAAGGTTTGCGAAGTGCAAGGGAGGAGAAGAGATTAGGTAGCCTGCTATGTGAGATTAGGTAGCCTACGACATAGCCTTTGAGTAGTGAACTCAAGAATATGAAAGCACATGGCACAGTACGTGGAAGGAAGGTATCCGATTTTTTATCCTAGTATGCAGCTATCAACACGGCTATGGGCGTGGCTAGAGCTACACCCATAGCCTCGCCGATAGTCACGTACTGGGAAAATATCTAGAGTGCTATTTTGGCAAATTCTAGAGAGCTTATTTTGTGTTTGATCAAGTGGAATCAAATGTTCACACTTGTTATGTGAGTGGATTTTTAGGTGCTTGGCATGCATAAACAACCATCGAACGCCAAGGTACTCAATCTTCTTTTGTCTCCAATATTGGACAAAGCTAAGAATGAAACATTGTCTAGATCCGATGCACATCATTAAAAAAATGTAGCATCAAATATTTAGGACCACATAATTCGCAAGAGATATTCTTTAGTAATTCGAGAGGACTTAATATTGATTAAATACATTCCCATCACTTGGCTAATAATTCAAGAGAACGGTAAGGTAATTTTGCCTAAAGCACCTTAGATCTTAATAAAGCATGAGGAGAAGAGAGTGAAGGATCAAATTGTCACCTTTCGTACCCCCTATAGGTGTCATGCATTCTTTAACGAGGGCATTCACAAAACCAAAGAAGAAAGGAGCAACTCAATTGTATGGTCTAAAAATGCATGATTTTAGCACAAGATGTTTTAGGTATATTCAATTTACTTATAAGTGGCATGATGGTCTTTCATTGTAATTACATAACATTGATTGCAATGTTTTGTGTTACATAATTCATTCTTCCCATATGCATTAGCAGGTGTGGAGATCAAAAAGTGGGCGAGATCATCTACAAAATGGGGGTGGTGTGGTGGGGTATGAAAAACTAAAATTCTAACATGGTTTATTTTATTGTTGTGCTAGTTTGTGAGACATGTCATACTAATTAAATGGACTCAACTCCATCTTAGGTACATAAGTTCTAAGACGATCTATCCATCTACTATTGATGCATCCTGAGTAACAGCAGTGAAGACAGTGTGTATGATAGAGGAAAACCTCCCAAGAACTATACACAATAGTCAATTACATCTTGTGGTACACTTGATAGATGAAGGGTCGGTGTGTAGTGTTGTGCATGATCAGTGGATGTTCTTTCTTGAGTGTTTCATGAAGACCTTGAAGGATTTTGTTAGGCAAAGAGCTAGGCCAGAAGGAAGCATGGTAGAGGGTTGGTTAGTGCAAGAAGATATTTCTACATTTCAAAGTATCTCTCGAGTGGATCCCACAATGCACAGGAGTAATGAGGAAGATGAGCGCATAGTGTCCCACGTACCACAAGGTAAAGGAAGAGGAACAAGAATGGACACATCAATGTTGAAGAAGGCAAATACATTTTGTATTCTCAATAGTGAGGTGGGTGGCAAGTTATGAAGAGGTGAGAAAAAGACGATATGAGGAGAGAAGAGCATTTAGGATATGTTTGAGAGGCTTGCCATTTCCTCTGGAGCTTGTATCACTTCCAAAATATTGTACTATTAATTGGGTTTATAAAGAAATGGAAAAGGCCAAAAAACATGGAGAGATGGTGATAGAAGAAGAGTGGGAGTATGCAAGAGGATATGAGCCTCATGTAAGTGTGTCTCTACTTTCACTTTTTTTATTCAAGTAGAATCTCATGATATGGTTATTCAGTATCATAAATATATTTCATTTGGTGTTGGTGGTAGTATAAAAGATACAATGCCATGTGGTCCAAAGGAAGGCATTTTCAATTCCACAAAATTTTGGCAAATAGAGAGGGACACATTTATGCTACCTCACCATTGTAAACAAGTAAATTCTAACCATAAGCATTTATTATATCATACTTATGGATGTTTAATTTACACTCGATGTGTTTCTTCTCACAAGGTTATGTTTCACGTGGATATAAATGACAAGAAATTTTCTCATTAAAAGAGTATTTTTCAAGATAGGGATGTTGAAGATAGGGATGTTGAAGTGCTCATGGATCAAGTGGCAGTAAAAATGAACATGTGGAGAATCAAGTATAAGATGAAGAGCACAAGATACCACAAACTAATCAAGATGAAGGTTTCTTTATCCAAGATAATGAGGAAGGAATTGAATCCAAACATGATGATGATAACGATGACGATGAGGGATAGATCTTTTTGTTGATCTTGCAAATGGGACTTGCAAATGGGACATATGGATCCTAAGATAGACCAATTAACATGTATGGATTTGATGAAAGATGCAACAGATGTTGGGCCAAGTTCACCCTAATTCATTAAACAATTACTCAATTTGCTAGTCTTGATTTAGTCCATATTTGATTGTATTACAATACATTTGGTGCTTCTTCTTTTGTGATATTGGGATATTTTTATCTCTTAGAAATGCTCTCTGGAATGTCTGGAATATTTTTCCCAGTACGCAGATATACATGTGGCTATAACCACATAATAACATCTTACAACTATAGCCATGTACTATAATTATGTACTTGGGTCCCCTCTCTCTACTCTGTCTCCTCTTCGTGTAGCTATGCTCCCCATCTCTTGTAGTGCTTCTTATATGTAGCCCATATCAAGTCTTTCAAAGAGTCCCTGAAAGCTATAAAAAACTCTTTGAAAGACTTGATATGTAGCCCATATCAAGTCTTTTAAAGAGTCCCAGAAAGCTATAAAAAACTCTACTAAAAGCCCATCCCAACTTGGGGATTTCTCTTTGCCTAGTTTCTTATGGGCCTCTTAATATTCCTCAATCTCAATGTCCCTATCTAGCCATCTGGCTCTATTAGCTTCAATTCTTTTAATGACCATATGTAGCAATTTGGTTTCATCTTGGAACCTTGCCTGAGAGGAATCTTCTTTAAGACTCAAAGTAGCACCAACAACTATACCCACTTCAGAGCAATCTACTGAATATCCCCTAACTCTTTTCCATTCTCATCCTTGATTTGTCCTTGCAATTCCTTACTCCCTTGCTTTTTGGCTAATTGAAACAAATATCTGACTAGTTATCTCTTGTTATTGTGGACTATCCACCTGTCCCCTTTTTCTCTTCTTTGGCAAGTTTGTCATCTTCCTCCTTTAGATGAACCTGGCATCCCAAATACTAATCAATCTCCATCCTATAAATCCACTTAGCTGCCTCTTCTTTTGTAAAGTGTCCAATAGACCCCCAAAATTTATCTTTTCTATTGAGCTCTCAATTTACCCACCCTTCTAATGATGCCTTGCATCTCATTTGCAAACTTCCACCAAGATCCCTTTGTCTCGCCCTTGCTCTTCAGCCTATTAGTGGATTCTTCTACAAGGAGTATAAACAAATCATCCTTGAGCAAATTGTTATTCACTCTCAACTTCCTCACTAGAAAGTTCATTAGGGAAAATTCGGGCTCCAAATGGGCTCTTTAAGGGCTTTCTCTCTCTTCTTGTGGAATTTGGGAAAAGTAAAAAAAAAATATTATTATATTGGGTTTCTCTCTCTTCTTTTAGAATCTAAATTCACCTTTTTTCATATTTTATAAATAGATTCAATACTTGTTTTATTCTAATGTGCTTAAATTCCACGTAACTTCAACCCACTGCAAGTCAAAATTCATAAATGTGAAAACCTAGTACTCTATAAAGCAAAAAAATAAGTACGAGAATACTTCTGACATAAGTAACTATGTAACTTCAAGTACAACATAGAATTCAAAGATGTCGATTGAAAAAAGTGCCATTTAAAAAAAAACTTGAGTTTAGGCTTAAAGTAAACTTAGTATTTCAAAAATATTTTTTTCCAACACATATAAACATGCTTAAGTTCTATTCTAGTGGATTTTCATGAAGTTATGGTAGTTGTTGTTGGGCAAGTTTTTCTCGTTCAATAGGTGCCTATTAATCCAATTCTAGGATTAACAAGAGCTACCGCCATTATCTTACGTCAAGGAGTCACGATAGATACACCAAAGGGTCATACATTCATGATATGAAGTAATAGTGTCCAAAGCTACAACTTGGACGGGCGCCCGTAATGGTGTGACAGAGTATTTATGGCAATTCTTGCTTCAAGAGCATGTGGTAGCAAGATAGGATGAAGTCCTAAGTGATATACTTCATGGATATATTATGAGAGTAGTCATTGTAATAGCATTAGGCCTCTTATGAGCCTAAAGTGCCTGGTCGGCCACAGTTTAAGTGAGTGTGAACAATTATGGCCATGTATATAAGTGAATTTCTCTCATAATACAACATATTCTCCCATTGTGCGATTGAGTCTTGCTCTTGCTAATCCTCTTACTAATCTCTCTCCCTAATGCATGCTAGTGAGTGTGTGTGAGTGAAGTGAGGTGAGAGGAGGGACGAGGACCCGTAGTGCAATGCGGCGGTGTGACAACGCTCGTAGCAGACGCGGTGGAATTGCTTCTCAAGGAGTTGTAAAGCTTGGAGACCTCAAGGGTTATGAGCTCGGCCATTGAAAAGATCCTCTCACGATGACGACAGTTGCGATTCACCACGTAATCTCTTTTTGGATGTGTTTCAAGGAGGGTTAGGTTGAGCCATAACATTTTTAGTGTTGCCTGCCGGGGAGCCATCCCTTAGCTTTTTCCATCGTTTTGTCTCTAATTTACGCATGAAGCTGAAACAATAACTGAAACACCCATGGTTCCTTTGGAAGATTCTATCATGGTATGGTTGGATTTCCTTATAGGCAATGATGTTTAGTGCAAACGCACATTGATTAGCCCTTGATCACGTCATTGGGACAACCTAAACTCACCTCGACAAGCAATAGTCTTGCAAAAGGAACCAATGAACAAACATTGAAGTTCCAAGCTACTTTAGATACACTACTCTCGATGGGCGATATGGAATTTACATTTCATGTTACCCTAGATTCCCTTAAGTATAATGTCATCTTTGGTGGACCTTGGATAAGTGAATCGTTGTATTAACTAGATGAATCCATGCAAACAGTCACCTTGAACTTTCCTGCATGTACAATTGTTTTTACGGGAGGAAGAAACCTTGAAAGAGCTGGAACTTCCAACATATCTTACTGAAAAGACCCCTAGGATTTTGGTTGGATTGGAAATTGCACATAAAATCACCACAGCTCAAGCACAACTTTATCCAACACGAGAATACAATCTCATGACCCTCGAGCTATGGGATTTATTAGGTCATCCAACACTCATGGCACATCCTGAAAGGATTACCTTTACACAAGACTTGAACATGTTATGTCTGGGGTACTTTGAACATACAATGTATATTGCAACTAACCCCCTCACTTGTAAGTTTTTTGTGGTCATGTGTTAGAAGCAGATTTAATTTTGGGGCATAAATGGACTGTTGCTGCCCAAGCACCACTATGCTTTGCTAGCAATAGAGTCATCAATCATGATAGTCAATGACAAAAAGTTGACAATACCATATTGCCATGAAGAGGATCCAACTTTAATGGATATCTATGATGCTGAACGCAAAAGGATATCTATGATGCTGAATGCAAAAGGATACAAGCCTCTTCCACAAGAGCCCCTCTACACAATGACCTACAATTTGCGTCAACAACCAACTTTGATAAAGCCTCTACTCCTTCAACCCCATCCTCACCTACGAAGTTTGATGCCTATACCTCACAATCAACAGCTATTCTTGAAGAAGTTCCCAGAGCCCAACCATCTAACTCTAACAGGGAACTCAAAGGAAAGGCCCTAGCTCCTATGCATCTTCATCAACAAACCTCACCAAAGGAGACAACCACATGCTCAAAGGCCTCGTCATCGACAGCCACTCCACAAGAGACTCTAACCTCATCTCATCAACAATGCCAATAAGTCTCAAACCTGCAGCCTCAGTGCCAACCTAAGTCACGGAGGGCCCCAAACCTTCCACACCAACCCAAAAGAAAACTCCACCAAGATTCCCACAATCATGATATCTTAATAGTATCAAAACGTGGTTGGAGAAGCAGCTACTTGTAGCTCAAGGCTACTATGAAGGTGACAATGGAATTTGGGTGTCTTGACAGTCAAAAACTCTTCCTCAACGAAGCACTTGAAAGCCAAGGAAGAAGAAGAGCACTCCACAACACCGTCCACAAGAGCCCATGCGAGTTCCTCAAAGAACTCCACCAATGCAACAAGTGTGGGTACCAAAAACATTGTTGCAAGCACAAGGGTACTACTAAAGAAATACCAAAGCTTGGGTTCCCAAGCGCATCACAAAGTCCCCTAAGCTTGCACAAAGAAGAAAGCCTCAACACCAAGCACATCGGCAACCAAATTATAGTGTTCATCAAAGATGGGTGCCTATGCATGTACTTCAACAACAAGGATACTATGATGGTAATTCCATCATATGGTTGCCAAAATCGAACAATGTGAAGAAAATCTCACCACCGACTTTAACCGGCCCAACAAATTTACCTATAGTTCGACAAGAATGAATCCCAAGCAACAACAAGCAAATCCCTCCACCTCTCATGCATTCAGCACCAACATAAGAGCTTGTCTGTTTAAACAAACAATCAGCAGTCTTCCCTACTGCCTCAACATCATTTTAGCAAACAAATTCAAGATCAAATACGGAGACTTAGGAGCACATCAAGAACAAAATAACAATGCTCTTGTCACTCCTCTGGTATTGAGAGATGAGCGCACAAGAAGCTGTTGCTTACAAGTCATGACCTAGATGACCCATAAAATAAAAAGGTCAAAATTTGCAATTTCACAGAATTCCATCTCATGGAATTACAATTCAAGGAGTTGTATCTCACAGATTAAGAACCTCCACTTTCATGATATTTAAGCCTCATCAACGGATTAAGCCATATCACACAATAGCAACTATATATTAGAGCACTTAATTATACATAAAAACATAAAAAGCACATGGGCAGAAGAAGACAAGATTAGGTCCTAATCAACAACATTTGACAAGAATCCTGCCACACAAAGGGACATCATCACAAGCCAATTACTTCAAATGATGAATGTCGCTTCAATGAATCAAATGACGAACTGAGAATCACCATCTCGTTCTGATGATTAAGTCTACATTCCTCCAGATCCTTCTCTCTCTTCTCTCCCATTATTAATATCTCGTAGTGTCCCCACTAACAAAAATCACATGTAACTTTGCCAATGATTGCCAAAAACAAAGTGGGCAAAAAAAAACGGGCTCACATAAATATAAAAATGCAATCATTCACAAAACCCCCCACCCCGTTAGGAATTCCCAATACACAACTAACCTCTTCATTCATTAACTAGCTTTTCTTATTTCCTGCGGAGGAACAAAGACCATTGAATTTCATTCAACATCAAAGCCATCGACAAGCTTGTTCGTTCTCCCCACACAAAGGTCTTCAACACGATCACGCGGACATGATCGCCATCAGGAAGGGGGGAATGTTAATTCAATTCTAGGATTAACAAGAGCTACCGCCATTATCTTACATCAAGGAGTCATGGTAGATACACCAAAGGGTCATACATTCAAGATATGAAGCAATAGTATCCAACGCTACAACTTGGACGGGCGCCCGTAATGGTGTGACAGAGTATTTATGGCGATTCCCGCTTCAAGAGCGTGTGGTAGTAAGTTAGGATGAAGTCCTAAGTGATGTACTTCATGGATATATTATGAGAGTAGTCATTGTAATAGCATTAGGCCTCTTATGAGCCTAAAGTTGCCGGCAGTAAGTGTAAACACTTATGGCCATGTATATAAGTGAATTTCTCTCATAATACAACATACTCTCCCATTGTGCAATTGAGTCTTGCTCTTGCTAATCCTCTTGATAATCTCTCTCCCTAATGCATGCTAGTGATTGTGTGTGAGTGAAGTAAGGTGAGAGAAGGGACGAGGACTCATAGTGCAACGCGACGGTGTGACAACGCTCGCGCAGGAGACGCGATAGAATTGCTTCTTAAGGAGTTGTAGAGCTTGGAGACTTCAAGGGTTATGAGCTTGGCCATTGGAAAGATCCTCAACGATGATTGTGGTTCACCAGGTAATCTCTTTTTGGATGTGTTTCAAGGAGGGTTAGGGTGAGTCATAATAGTGTGTTTCAAGGAGGGTTAGGGTGAGTCATAATAGTGGGTGCTTAAATGCATCAAAAGCACCACTAGGTATGACATCACGTCTAAATCGGCAAATAATTCCTTGACTGAGACTTTGTGACTCAAATTGGGTAGGAGATTGTGATAGTAGGAAATTTGTTTCTGGTTGCTATTTTCTTATTGCACGTGGAATTGCATCCTGAATCAACAAGAAGCAGCCTACAATGGCACTTTCTTCTACAGAAACTAAGTATAAGAGGCTGCATGACTTGCTTCATGTGAAGTAGTTTGGTTGAGGAGGATCTTAGGAGACATGGATGTTGCTCAAAAGGAAGTGATAGTATTGTTGTGGGATAATTAGAGTTATATGATGGTTTTTGCCAAGAACTCGGTGTGTTATGCTTATATGAAGCACATTGAGATACGATATCATTATGTGCATGAGCTTATTATGGATGGAAATGTGAAGCTTGTCTACCCGATAGAGAATTGTATAGAATTTTTTACAAAGGCTCTAGGGAGAGATTTGCTAGAGCGCCATCTTCATCAACTTGGGAGAGGTAGTTCATGTATATGGGTGGGCATTGAGGAGGGGTGTTTGAAAAGCATTTTCTCAATGCCCCACCCTCTACATGTGATAGATGTGCTCTACTTTGTAAGGCCCCCTTTATGAGAAGTGGTCATTGTGGAGAGCACCAAGGCACCCAATAATTCCCAATTTTTAGACACTCAATGTTGGCCAAGTGTGGCCGGATGATTAGGAGGTGGCTTATGTAGACTTGAACTCTACCAAGTCTACATAAGCCAAGATAGCTGATGTAGACTTAGCACTCTGCCAAGTGTGGCCAAATGGTTAGGAGATGGCTTATGTAGACTTGGCACTCTACATCTTGCTTGTCGTTTTTCCCAAGTAGGATGCATGCTTGTGTGGGAAACGTGACCCCATTACTGAGTGCATAGAGAAAACTAACCAAGGACACACTATTCTTGGGTGAGGAGGCCCATTGTTTGAGGGTTCAGACAATCTCAAATAGTTGTGGGAGCTACAAAAGATCCTTTTAGATTTTGAATACGGTCCCAATTGGATGATATGGTTATGTGGGAGCTATACAAAGTTTGTTTTGGACTTTGTTATAATCTAGTATGGTCCCAGTCAAATAATATAGTTGGTTGGTCCAAGTTGTGGGTTGGCTAACATGGTTGACCTACCTCAAATGCCTGCGGGAAATTTTCTTTCAAACTTTTTTGTAATTTAATATGGTCCTAATGTGATAATCTGGTTGGTTGGTCATCTTGGACCAATTGGCTAACATGTCCGATAATATGGTTGGTTCATATGGTCCTTGTTAGATAATATGGTTGCTTGGTCATCTTGGACCTGGCTGATGTGGCCGACCTACATCCATATGCCAACCCTGGGTACTAAATATAGAGTAGTTTGGCAGCCTTTAGAACCCTTGTAGCAAGACATCTTAAGATTACTACCAAATCTCCTTACACTCGGAGGACACCATCAATTTGTAATCTAATTTACAACCAGTAATAGTCTTTCCTATCCACTTCTTTCTATAATTTAGTGCTTTGTATTATGTTGGTCCAGCTTCTGCTTTTGCATATCACAATTATAAAAGCTAGGTAAAGAAGACATTTTATGGAGATGTGTACAAGAAGATAAATTTATGCAAGTATTAGAGGAAGCACACTTTGTAATTATTACAAGACACTTCAGTAGGAAAATGACAATAAGGAAGGTTCCAAGAAGCAGGATTAGGGTGGCCAATGTTTTTTGGCCAGTCAAAGGTTATGATGAGAGTGTCAACAATTTCTTGTACCACAGCGGAGGGATAAAATGCCCCTCACCCTAGGAATAGTCCAGCACCCCTTTGAAAAATGGGGAATAAATTTTGTAGGACTCAATAGTCCTATAACACAAACCGCTACATCATAGTAGCCACAGATTACTTCACAAAGTGGGAAGAAGCCGAGGATGCTAGGAAGGCCGATGCTCATAGCACTGTCAAATTTCCATACGAGTAGGTCATTTCTGGATTTGGATGCCCTTTGGAGATTGTGAGTGAGCAAGGTTCATACTTTTTCAATGAGGTTATTGATCACTTCGTGAAATGCTTTAAGAAAGTCTTCACTCTACTCACAAGCCAATGGCCAAGTAGACAGCATGAATAAGATATTATGTGAAATTCTAACCATAGACCATCCAGGCAAGTAGAACGGCTTACAACTGCATTGTGGGCCTATTGGACATCATACAAGGTAGCAACTGGTTATACCCCATTTCAGTTAACCTATAGGGTTGACACCATAACTTGAGAATCATAGATAGTGAGAGGCTAACTAAAAATGCAATGGTTGAAAAACTTATTGATCTAGAAAAGTTGAAAGAGGCTAGACTAATAGCCATGTATGGATTAATGGTATAAAATATCTGACATAAGAAATGGTTTGACCAAAATGTCAAGGACAAGGAGATTGAGGAAAACTTTGTATTGTTATTTGGAATGGAGAGTAATAAGCAAAAAGAGTTAAAAGTCCAAGGATTGGGACACTTTCAAATCATTGAGGGCATGGAGAGTAATAAGCAAAAATAGTTAAAAGTCCAAGGATTGGGACACTCTCAAATCATTGAGATTACTCTAGAGGGGTTTATCACAATTGAGACCCTTGATGGTATTGAAACAAATGGGTACTGGGTACATCAACACGACCAAATTTACATAAAATGAAAGAGGAAAAGAAAGAGCAAGGCAAGATGAAAAGGCTACCCAAGAAGAAGTTATGCCCATAATCAATAAAGCAAAACAAAGGATGGACATAATTTTATCAACCAATATGGCTACACTATCCTCTTCAAGTATGTGTGGCTAGAAACACCAACACAAGCATAGCTCTACTTGGATATTGAACTGCAAGGGTCAATATTCAAGTATGTGTGGCTAGAAACACCAACACAAGCATAGCTCTATTAGACACAAGGGAGCCAATTACATATGAAACATGGAAATGTCTTGGTACAAACTAATGCAAAGGCTCATAGTTTAGCTAAGATTGAAGGATGTTTAAATGTGTAAATTCTTGTCAGCAAATAACCTATGGGGTCAGAAAGGTATATGTCATGCTTGCAGGTGTGATGGAAGAGAGTATTGCATATGGTTATTCTATGCAACGGAAAGAATGGACCATCCAGGTGTGCAAAAAATTTGAGCCAAAAAATGGTACCTTTTTGGTCCCCAAGTTTAGAACAAGACTTACCTTCAACAATTACCCAAGGTTGTGAAAAATGGTACCCTTTTAGTCCCCGAGTTTAGAATAAGGCTTGTCTTTGATAGTAACTTGAGGTTGCTTTAAGCTCAAGGAATGCTCCAATGAGCTAGGAGATCGATCTACACAAAGGAAAGGCCAGTTAAAGTGATAACTCTAGTAGTTTCTAAAAATTGTAATTTGCTAAACCAGCAAACTAGGAGGCAGTGGATTTTGGTGGTGAACCTTTTGAGGACACAAGGTTACCATGATGGGAATAAAGAGGTTTGTCTACCCAAGAAGAAGGAGAAGAATTCTCTAACTTGGGACTAGAAAGAACCTTGCTACCGATGGCTACAATGGAAAAATAAACCAATTAAACTAAGCCAAAGTTGCTAGGTATCAAAGGTAATGTTGATAGCGTGCAAGGATATTACCAAGGTTCCACAAAGGTAATGTTGATAGCATGCAAGGATATTACCAAGGTTCCACAAAGATTCGGATACTTAAAAGGGTGCAAGAGCCACGAAAATTTAAAGCACTAGTCATGGGAACACCAAAGGTCGAATAACACAGCTCTCTTCTTATAGTATAATGTGTGCCTTCTCAATCCTCATACAACCTATTAGGTCATAACACTCATATCCATTCTTGGCAGCATAAAATGTTTTTAGTATAATGTGTGCCTTCTCAATCCTCATACAACCTATTAGGTCATAACACTCATATCCATTCTTGGCAGCATAAAATGTTTTTAGAAAAAAGAACCTCATTGCAAAATGGAACCACCTCAAAGAGCCCTAGGACCACCTCACTCATATCCATTCCTAGTAGCAATAATTTTTTTAAGAAAAAAAGAGCCATAGGACCATCTCAAGGAAAACCTCATTGCAAAATGACATTATGTTCTTCATGGTGAACCTAACATGAGCACACGCCTCCCCAAAGACGCTTGTGAAAACTCCTAAGTACCAATCGATTGCTCACAATCTACTACTGCATATTTGTAAAGGTAGATGAGAGATTCTCTTTCTTCAATGATTTCTTAAACAAGATCAACAAGCAACTAAAAAGAGAAGATACTATAATCTTAGAAGGTGTGACTGTTTTCTTATGGCATGACGACTACAGTGGCGCAGTTGGTGCTTTCAACATTATGGCAACAATGGTGCAGTTGGTGCTTTCAACATTATTTGTTGTCGTCGAAGGTTTTTTGGACTTGCAAACAAGCAGTCTTCAAAGAAGGGTTTGAATTTAATCATTTTAGAGCCTTTCATAATAGCTTGTGAGGAGATTAGCAAACATGTGAATGCCATGATGGAGGACAACACATTACAATCGCAACTTGAGAGAAATATTCTTCATAAAGTAAAAGACCTTGTGCAAAACTTGCTACTTATACATAGAGGAGTTTGAGAATTAGAATGGGGCTTTCCCACCTGTTGTCAGATTCTAACTGTTCTACTGACATGCATTCCTTGTTTTGATATTACATTAACGTTTGCAATAGTTTATATAATGGATTATTTTAATCTTTGGATCTTTGTACATTTATTATCTTATGCTAAGAAGAAAAGACACCTTTGTTCATTGCTTTTATTGAACCTCTCAAAAAGGAATCACCTTTGTTCATTGCTTTTATTGAACCTCTCAAAAGGAATCACATTTACCTTTTTAGCATAAAATATTACATGCATGATGGCTCAACACTTCTTTAGTAGAAGCGTTACTTTCTTACGGTATAGATAGGTAGAAGTTTACAACTCTATCTAGATCTTTAAAGTGTAAGATATTGAAAAGTGTTCCCACATAAACTTGCAAACACTTTGGGCCCACTAGTAGACCCCACCAGGTCAAATTTATACTTGTCAGGTTTATTGCACCTTACCTCAATTCCCCATGCCAAAATAATGTTGTCATGTTCTTCAAATTAATAAATACTTTTGTAACAATTGACACCTTCCTAGCAATGCATCCTATGCCACATCTTAACTACTAAAGCTTTAACATTACTCAAAAATCGAAAAAACTTCAGTCAGATTCGTTAAACTTAGTGAGTTTCAATAATTACTAAGATTTATTACATCAAGATATATTGAGAGCAGTGCTTGGTCACATAAGACCTTCCCCTTCTCTTATTATCCTAGTACTTTAATGCATCATCTTGGTTTGCTCAGTCACCTAAGACCTTCCCCTTCCCGGTTTGCTTCTTCCTTATCCTTATAGGTCATAATCTTACCTCTAGATTGAAGCTTCTCAATCATGAAATTCAGTTCTTCTCACAAACTAAGCGCCAAATGCATCCCCCTTTGCCCATGCCACACCTGATCCTTGGATTGTAGCCGTTCATATAGCCATAATCCAAGTTTTGGCTCACGATAAATGTATGTAGATCCTCCTAAAAACTTTCATTGAACATTGGTAGTATGGAAAATGTCTCGCACTTGTAGAGGATATCATCCACCAACAACAATGTATTTTGCTCATTATACTTTAGTTATAAGTCCCAAATGCTATGTAGCTTTTTGAACAAGACTAGCTTCCCATGTGCAAAACTGAAATGCACATCTCTTGGCTACATAGCCTATAAACTTATCATCTCTGGGAAACAGAGTTTCAATTGTTGCTTGACATTGTGGAGGGCTACAAACTTCAATATACCAAACATCAAAGAATTCACATGCCAAACACAAGAAAGGATGTGCATCCTTGTTCATAAAGTGTGTGACATAGTGAACTTGCATCATAGCATGAAAGAAGCCTAGTACCCACTCTGGAACCTAGCATCATATGTGACCATTAATACGACATCCAAAATTACTATCCGACATTGTGTGGGATTTGGACATCTTTTTTTTGCTCATTATCATTGGGCTTTGAGTGCAGTACAAGCATTGGAATGTCATTGGGCACATCATCAAACTTTAACTGCTCATTGAGCATTGGTACCTCATTGGCCACGTCATTGGGCTTTGATTACTTGCAGAGCATTGGCACCTCATTGGGAACATCATTGGGCTTTGAGTGCTCATCTTGAGCTTTGGAACCTCATTGGGCACATCATTAGACTATGAGTGCTTTTCAAGCTTTAGCACCTCATTGGGCATAGCTTGGTCATCGGGCATCACTACCTTGTCAAGCTATGGAAACTCCTCAAGAACATGCATGTTTGTGTTGTCATGAACCTCACCAGGCTTTGTCACATCATTGGGGTTTTCCGCATTACAAGAGACACATACTCGTAAACAACAAGTACAATATCATCCACATATTAGAATGCAAAAGGCAACATGGGAATCAACATGAAAGTGAATAATCAAAACTTCAACAAAACCGAGTTTTCATTATTATAGACAACAATGTGTTACACAAGATTCCTCCATATGGAAGGGTGACATGGCAACATAATACAATGAAAACACAAAATTACAACTTCTTACATGTATGGGGCTTAGCACACACAAATTACAGGGTGATGCATGCTCTTTCACCATCCTTCTCAGTGTTATGCAATGATGTAGGCTGCATTGCTGTGTTGCATGCACCTATATTTATAAACTCTCCACACCCGTGCATCCATGCTAAGATTGTTATCACACTATGTCTACCTTCTACAGTACCTCCTCTTAAGCATTCTAATTCTCATCATTGTGACGTCAATAATGTCCACATTACCCCCCACTAAAAAGCTTCCTTGCTTGCTAGTCTATAGGGGTTCCCCTCATGGGAGAATGGGCGGACTACCTGACTCACTGGGTTCAAAGGTGGTATTGCTAATGGCTTCTCCCTCTTCACCTTCTTCAAAGATATCTATTAAGATCAACTGGTGACCTTCACTAAAGTGCTCGCACATACATCTACCACATGGCCTACATCATCGGTGGCTCAGAGGTGGTTTTACTCTGTTGGGGCAGGTTACACTGGGTTGTGGGGTTTCTCTCTCTCTCTCTCTCTCAAAAAAGATGATCTGACTCCACTTCCTTAGGAGCCTCCACGAAGTTTGCCGATGTCGTTCCTTCTCCACTCGGTTTGCTGTAGCAGCCTCTTGCCATGTGTCCTGGCTTTCCACAGTTGTGGCAAGTGAAGGTCCTTCCTCCTACTCTGCCTCTTCCTCGTCCTCATCCTCGAGAGAATGCTCCTCGAGTGAAGAATGCTTTTTCTTCTCCAGCTATTGAGTCCAGCCATTTCTTCTCTTTGACCTTGGTCTCTTGCTCTAGTAGAGCTCCTTCTATCTTGTGCAGCTTCAATTCAGGTACATTCTTTAATGTTGCTACAATGTTTTCATATTCACCTTTGTCCACACTCTTCAGAAGCACTACTAGTGCCTCATCTTCTACCTTCTTTGCCAATGGCTGCTGCCAGTTGTTGCTTAATGCTTTTATATTTGTTCAAGTGTGTGATTAAAGGTTCACTTTCCTTCATATCCAGTTTGTAGAATTGCATTAACAGATTTATCTTTGAATTTTTTGCTTGAGTGCCAAATAATTTATTGAGTTCATCCCATGCATCTTTTGCCCATTGTATCCTTGTGATGTGATGAATGATTTTATCATTTAAACTGAGTGCGATAAGTCCTAATGCTTTCTCATTCCTGCTCTTCCACTCATTTATCTCCACTCACCTCTGGGCATTCATCTCTTCCCTCAACTAGCCCCCACGGATTTTTCCTCATGAGAAAATACATGGTTTTCGTTTGCCATGTATAAAACTGCTCCCCATTAAATTTGGCTATCTCTTGTGCCGTGCTCATGATGATGTGAAGGGGGTCTTATCTCTTGATCCAATTTCAAGATTCAAGGGGAGTTTCTACCCTTTTACAACTTAATCTGCTGGTGTTTAGGTGATGATTACCAGGCAGATTTATTAGCATAAATTCACCAGAAATTACCAAGAGTAACAAATCTGTATTGAATGGTTGGAGTATCAAACCATCTCTGAATTGCAATCTGAAGTTATAGGGATCTGTATCAGATACCCAATGGTTAATTTGAACCCTCAATTGTACCAAAATATAGTGATTAGTGTTGATTAATCACTAATCAAAAAAATAATCCTCTATTTTGTGTGAAAAATAATCCTCTATTTTTGTGTCCAAAAAAATAGAGTATGTAAGGCCCCAGATCTAGACTCCCCACATACTCTGTTTTGTGTGCAAAAAACAGAGTATGTGGGGAGTCCAGATCTGGAGCCTTAGAG
The DNA here is from genome assembly GCF_041138505.1 of Cibotium barometz. Lineage (NCBI taxonomy): Eukaryota > Viridiplantae > Streptophyta > Polypodiopsida > Cyatheales > Cibotiaceae > Cibotium > Cibotium barometz. Next base: position 5,670,562 of record NC_141089.1, on the reverse strand, counting down.
TTCAAATGAGCTCAACTCCTTTCAAAGCCATCAATAGCAATTATTCTAGTAGAGGATTAAGCCAAGAAACACAAGATTCGACCAAACATTGAATATTTAATCTCTGTTTTACCAAAGTCACCCTGTAGATTTGATGGAGAGCTTGGATCTCACTATAGACTTGATGAAATCAAAAATTATCTTCACCAGCTTATAGAGCACCCTTGAAAACCCCTGGGGCCAAGAGGAATTATACCCATTGTATCTAGTGCAGACAAGATCTCAATTTTACTTCAGAAAAAAGGCGCCTAAGAAATCACGAAAATTTGCAGCACCAAAAGGCGGTATGGCGATTCGCGTTGATGGGCTGGAGCATAGGGATTGTGACTATGTGGGGCTAGAGTCTTGAAGCCTATTGTTAGGCGTGGAGGGAGATCAAGCCCCTCCACCAGCTGTGGATACAGAAGGCTTGTTGAAAAATGACTAAAAAGTTGATTATCTACTAATCCTAATTAACTAGATTATTAGCAAGATAATGGGCTCATAAATTTGATAGATTCTAAGCTAGGCTCTGATACCATGTTAAATTTGCAACAATGTGATGAACTATGGTGGATCAAATGCTAGAATCAACATCGTTAACGCACAGATTAGATGATGATTAAGATGTGATTAGTGAGCAATTAACTGATAGCTTAATGTAGGCATGGATAATCAAAAATTAGCAAATTCTCATTAGCTCAATGCCTCAATTTATAGAGTTTACATCCAAGCATCTAATCCCACTGATCTCTCCTTGATTCACTCCACCTCTTTTGCTTGATTCTCTCCACCTCTTCCGAGAATATCTCCACACATCCTAAATCTTCTCATGCTACCCTTTATTCTCTCCCAGTAGATACTTCTCACCTTTTCACAACTTCTCTCTCATTTATAGATTCTCTTTTATAGCCTCTTGCTAAGGGCTTGTTCCCGCACACACCCTATTCACTTGTATATTTCAACATGTTAAATTTGCAAAGCAATGTGATGAGCTATAGTGGATCAAATGCAAGAATCAACATCATTAGCAAAGAGATTAGACGATAATTAAGACATGATTAGTAAGAAATTAAGATGTGATTAGTGAGAAATTAAGACGTGATTAGTGAGAAATTAACTGATAGCTTAATGTAGGCATGGATAATCAAAACCTAGCAAATTCTCATTAGGCCAATGCCTCAATTTATAGAGTTTACATCCAAGCATCTAATCCCACTGATCTCTCCTTGATTCCACCTCTTTTGCTTGATTCTCTCCACCTCTTCCCAGAATATCTCCACACATCCTAAATCTTCTCATGCTACCCTTTATTGTCTCCCAGTAGATACTTCTCACCTTTTATAGCCTCTTGCTAAGGGCTTGTTCCTGCACACACCCTATTCACTTGTATATTTCAACACCTCCCCTCAAGTGAATACTCCTAGCACACCTGGACCCTATACCAAGTTTCCCTCTTACTTGGTCGTCTGCGAGACCAGTGTCTCAAGTCCCTAAACTCATAGTCCTTGACACTCTCTCTCTCTCTCTCTCTCTCTCTCTATGTGTCCAAGGCTTACTACAAGTGCCCGTGACCTTGACTAAAGTGCTCACACATACATCTACCACATGGCCTACATCATCAGTGGCTCAGAGGTGGTTTTACTCTATTGGGGCAGGTTACATTGGGTTGTGGGGTTTCTCACTCTCACTCTCTCTCTCTCTCTCTCTCTCTCAGAAAAGATGATCTGACTCCAAACACAAGATTTTACCAAACATTGGATACTTAATCTCTGTTTTACCAAAGTCACTTTTGCAGATTTGATGGAGAGCTTGGATCTCACTATAGACTTGATGAAATCAAAAATTGTCTTCACCAACTTGTAGAGCACCTTTGAAAACCCCTTGGGCCAAGAGGAATTAGACCCATTGTATCTGTGGAAGAGAAGATCTCCATTTTCCTTCAGAATAACGGTGCTGGCTTTTTAGCGAAAATTGGTAGCATGCGATGGCGGTTTGGCCTTTTTTTTTTACAGGCTAAAGCACAGGGAGTATGGCTACATGTGGCTAAGGGGTTTTGGGCCAATATTATGTGTGAAGGGAGAGAGAGCTCCTCCACCAGCTGGGGGTAAAGAAACTATTTGAAAAAAGAGGTACAAACTTGATTATCTACTAATCCTAATTAACTAGGTGATTAGCAAGATAATGGGCTCATAAATTTGATGGATTCTAAGCTAGGCTCTGATACCATGTTAAATTTGCAACAATGTGATGAGCTATGGTAGATCAAATGCAAGAATCAACATCATTAGTAAAGAGATTAGATGATAATTAAGATGTGATTAGTGAGAAATTAACTGATAGCTTAATGTAGGCATGGATAATCAAAAACCAGCAAATTCTCATTAGGCCAATGCCTCAATTTATAGAGTTTACGTCCAAGCATCTAATCCCACTGATCTCTCCTTGATTCACTCCACCTCTTTTGCTTGATTCTCTCCACCTCTTCCCAGAATATCTCCACACATCCTAAATCTTCTCATGCTACCCTTTATTCTCTCCCAGTAGATACTTCACCTTTTCACAGCTTCTCTCTCATTTATAGATTCTCTTTTATGGCCTCTTGCTAAGGGCTTGTTCCCATACACCCTATTCACTTGTATATTTCAACACCTCCCCTCAAGTGAATACTCCTAGCACACTTGGACCCTATACCAAGCCTTCTGTACCCACAGCTAGTGGAGGGGCTTGATCTCCCTCCAGGTCTAACAATAGGCTTCAAGACTCTAGCCCCACATAGCCACAATCCCCATGCTCTAATAATAGGCTTCAAGACTCTAGTCCCACATAGCCAAAATCCCTCCTCTAGGTCTAACAATAGGCTTCAAGACTCTAGCCCCACATAGCCACAATCCCTATGCTCTAGCCCATCAACACGAATCGCCAAACCGCCTTTTGAAGACAGTTTTTGATTTCATCAAGTCTACAGTGAGATCCAAGCTCTCCATCATCAAATCTACGAGCAGGTGACTTTGGTAAAACAGAGATTAAGCATTCAATGTTTGGTCAAATCTTGTGTTTCTTGGCTTAATCCTCTACTAGACTAACTACTACTGATGGCTTTGAAAGGGGTTTAGCTCATTTGAACTCTAAGGCCCCAGATCTGGACTCCCCGCATACTCTGTTTTCTACACACAAAATAGAGGATTATTTTGCTAATTAGTGATTAATCAGCACTAATCATTGTATTTTGGTGCAACTGAGGGTTCAAATTAACCATTGGGTATCTAATACAGATCCCTATAACTTCAGATTACAATTTGGAGATGGTTTGATACTCCAACCATTCAGTACAGATTTGTTACCCTTGGTTTTATGTAATTTTAGGTGAATTTATGTTGATAAATCTGCTTTAATCATCACCTAAACACCAGATTGAGTTGTAAAAAAGTAGAAACTACCCTTGAATCTTGAAATTGGATTAATAGGTAAGACCCCCTTCACATCATCATGAGCACGGCACAAGAGATAACCAAATTTAATGGGGAACAATTTTATACATGAAACCATGTATTTTCTCATGAGGAAAAATCTGTGGGGGCTAGTTGAGGGAAGAGATGGAAAAATCTGTGGGGGCTAGTTGAGGGAAGAACAATTTTATACATGAAACCATGTATTTTCTCATGAGGAAAAATCTGTGGGGGCTAGTTGAATGCCCATAGGTGAGTGGGGAAAATGAGTGGAAGAGCAGGAATGAGAAAGCATTAGGACTTATCGCACTCAGTTTGAATGATGAAATCATTCATCACATCATAGGGATACAATGGGCAAAAGATGCATGGGATGAACTCAATAAATTATTCGACACTCGAGCAAAAAATTCAAAGATAAATCTGTTAATGCAATTCTACAAACTGGATATACAGGAAAGTGAACCTTTAATCACACACTTGAACAAATATAAAAGCATTAAGCAACAATTGGTAGCCATTGGCAAGAAGGTAGAAGATGATGAGGCACTAGCAGTGCTTCTGAAGAGTGTGGGGACAAAGGTGAATATGAAAACATTGTAGTAACATTAAAGAATGTACTTGAATTGAAGTTACACGAGATAGAAGGAGCTCTTCTAGAGCAAGAGACCAAGGTCAAAGAGAAGAAATGGCTAGACTCAAGAGCTAGAGAAGAAATGGCTAGACTCAACAGCTAGAGAAGAAAAATCATTCTTCACCCGAGGAGGATTCTCTTGAGGACGAGAAAGTGGCAGAGTAGGAGGAAGGAACTTCACTTGCCATAACTGTGGAAAGCGAGGACACATGGCAAGAGACTACTATAGCAAACCCAGTGGAGAAGGAACGACATCGGTAAACTTCATGGAGGCTCCTAAGGAAGTGAAATCAGATCATCTTTTCTAAGAGAGAGAGAGAGAGAGAAACCCCACAACCCAATGTAACTTGCCCCAACAGAGTAAAACCACCTCTGAGCCACCAATGATGTAGGCCATGTGGTAGATGAATGTGTGAGCACTTTAGTCAAGGTCACAGGCACTTGTAGTAAGCCTTGGACACATAGAGAGAGAGTGTGTCAAGGACTATGAGTTTATGGACTTGAGGCACTGGTCGCGAACTACCAAGTAAGAGGGAAACTTGGTATAGGGTCCAGGTGTGCTAGGAGTTTTCACTTAAGGGGAGGTGTTGAAATATACAAGTACATAGGGTGTGTGCGGGAACAAGCCCTTAGCAAGAGGCTGTAAAAAAGAATTTGTAAATGAGAGAGAACCTCTGAAAAGTTGAGAAGTATCTACTGGGAGACAATAAAGGGTAGCATGAGAAGATTTAGGATGTGTGGAGATATTCTGGGAAGAGGTGGAGAGAATCAAGCAAAAGAGGTGGAGTGAATCAAGGAGAGATTAGTGGGATTAGATGCTTGGATGTAAAGTCTATAAATTGAGGCATTGGCCTAATGAGAATTTGTTGGTTTTTTATTATCCATGCCTACATTAAGCTATCAGTCACTAATCACGTCTTAATTATCATCTAATCTCTTTGCTAATGATGTTGATTCTTGCATTTGATCCACCATAGCTCATCACATTGCTGCAGGAGGGTAATATTCCATTTGTGGTTCTTGCCTCAGTGGTGGGCCAATATGTGCTTTGTAGGGATCCACATGGTATCTAAGATACATTCCATGGGACAGGTAGTTGTTGTACATAGGTTCCTTGTGCTAGCTAAAATGTTTTGGGTAGGCTCTTTCCCTTTGATGAGAGGTCTCTAGGCCTAGGTGAGGTGTCTCCTGATCTAGGTTTAGTGCTAGCCTACGGTCTTGGTATGATTCTACCGTTACAATACTTGTCATGGTTCCTCAGACTGTTGGATTAGTGTGGATTGGGTTTTTAAGGCTTTTCCCCACCTCTAGTCTAGGGTTTGGAGGTGCTGTGGCCGCTCTCTCTGGCTGGAATTCCATGCCTATGTCCCTGGGGTGAGGATGTTCCAATTTCATGTTTCCCAAGATAAAGTTCCTTAGACTCAAGGTAAGACTTCTTTGTGAATGTGCAGGGGCTTCAAGGTCTTGCTTGAGGATCGATGGTATGTGCATTCACTCTATAGCCAATCCTCTTGCGTCGTCAAATAGAGAGTTGTTTTGCACCAATTTCCTTGAATGTAGGTGAATGAATGTGGCGAATGATATTGCAGGACCACACTCAAGATAGGGGATTTTTTTAAAGGCATGGCCATACGTATATGAAGGTACGGGCATGGCTTATTGGAAGGTACATGCATACATTAAAGTCAGTACGATCAGGATCTAGAAGGGAATGGGCATACGCTAGTAAAGGTACGGCCATTCACTTGTGGGAGAAACGGGAGTTCACTAGCTTTGGTAATGGTCGTGGATACGATAGAGAATGAGCATGGCTTAGTAAAGGTATGGGCATACGTTTGTAAGGAAATAGACGTTTGCAGAGTATGAGAGTGAGTGACTTATATTTTGTATCACCAGGCCCCAACATCTTTTGAGTATCCGGAATGACATGTCTTTTGATAGTTGCCCTCTGATATTCCCCTAATAGCATAGTTGTACCCTCTTTATACCTCTTTTCAATGCTCTTTATACCCTCTTCAATGCCCTTTATTCCTTTTTAATGCTCACTACTCTCATTGATGAGATAGATTTGGGAGGATCTTGCCAGGAGAAGGCTAAGAAGCATACGACCATATGTCTGAGAAGTGAACAACCGTTAACTTCTCAAAAGAACTAGCCCAAACTAAATGCGACCAGTTTCTCCTTTGGATTCTATGTGAGAAGGCTAAGAAGCGTATGACCATACGTCTGAGAAGTGAACAATCATTAACTTCTCAAAAGAACTAGCCCGAACTAAATGCGGCCAGTTTCTCCTTTGGATTCTCTGTGATTTAAGCCCTTCCTTGATGATTTTTTGTGTTTTTCTATTTATGGATGGCTTAGGCTAACCCCAAGCTATCCAATGATTCCTAAAATTCTTAATTAGACCTAATGACCTAAGATTAATTATGAGATTAAGCTACTTATGTAGTTTTTTTAAAGCTAGTGTGAAGGAAAACAAGAAATTAATGGAATCAATTCAAGAGCAAGATTAGGGCACTTACTTGTAGCTCCCGTTTTTGATGTAACTTCCCAAGCTCCTCGTGCTCTATTGAACTCCAGTAGTTGAAGAGTAATAAGAAAAACAAGATCAAACCAAACAAACCTGCATATTATAGCATGCTCCTACGGTGGATTTACATTCCGACCGAGCAAATCAAGACTCTAGCAAGTGATCGGATTTTTTGTGTTTTTCTATTTATGGATGGCTTAGGCTAGCCCCAAGCTATCCAATGGTTCCTAAAATGCTTAATTAGACCTAATGACCTAAGATTAATTATGAGATTAAGCTACTTATGTAGTTTTTTTAAAGCTAGTGTGAAGGAAAACAAGAAATTAATGGAATCAAGAGCAAGATTGGCACTTACTTGTAGCTCCCGTTTTTTATTCAACTTCCCAAGCTCCTTGTGCTCTATTGAACTCCAGTAGTTGAAGAGTAATAAGAAAAACAAGATCAAACCAAATAAACCTGCATCTTCTAGCATGCTCCTACCGGTGGATTTACATTTCGACCGAGCAAATCAAGACTCTAGCAAGCGATCGGATGTGGAGGATCTTAAGCTAAATGCATTCCCCGACAGTAGAAGCGCCAAAAACATTCACCAAAATGAACATGCTTCCTTGCACAAAAGAGAGAATGAGGAGAAAGAAGGCTATGCAAGGGTCGACGATTCGGGAACTAGCAATTAGCCAACCGTAATGAGGGTTAGGTCCCCGATGTGATGCCGATAGGGCCTCACTCCACCACCACCTGTGTCACTTAAGTTGAGCTTCCATAAGCTAGGTGAGGGGAGCAAAGAGAGAAAGAGCTATGGAGAGCTCAACTTCTACTCAATTCTTTCATGAAGAGTGAAAGGGAGGGCGAGAGAGTAGGAAGAAGAAGGAGAAGAGGCAAGCAATTAGAACCTCACCTTCATGCACACACCACAATCAAGCAAGCAAGCAAGCATATATCTACACAAGCTTACCACCATAGCCATGAGAGAGAGAGAGAGAGAGAGAGAGAGAGAGAGAGAGGGAAATTTAATTGTGATAATGGGATTTTCTCTTTTCATATTTCATGTCACTTACATACATGAGCTCTCTTTTTACAATGGCTGGCTTCCCATTCTACAATTGGGAGCCTAAAACTTATTCTTCTAGCTCTATGTACACCCTAGGCTCATTCTCATGTCTTACATTACACAAGTCGTAAGCTCAGTCATCCATAAACTTAGGTGGCTAAACTAAGTTGCATAAAGAGGCTTGAGGTGGCTACTAAGTTTCTTGAGAGCTTATGTGGGACAAATTATCCTTGATGATGTGGCAGCTTGCTAGATGACCTTGTACCTTACTCACTCCCAACCTTTACCTTGTACTCAATGGAACCACATTTCTCAACAACATGTAGAGCAGTAATCACAGGTACTTAGTGAATGTGGAGAGTCCTTTAACAGTGGATCGAGTGTTAGTCCATGGTTAGGCATGTTGAGGACATATTTAGGTAGTACACATGTATCATGGAAAGGGGAGGAAAAGGTAGATCAACTTTTTATGCTTGATCTATCATAGTAGGTCACTCATATGTGGATGGTAACTCTAATGGCTTTGATCAGAGACTTGATAAGAAGCTTAACATTCTATTAGTGGTTACTCTTGGTGCAAGGAGAACTAAGGCTATTTTTTAGGACACTTGATAGTGATCCAAGTGTACACAGGTCTACGAGGGTTAGATACCCTAATAGATTGAGATATGGTGGATATATAGCCCATCTTTGTATTTACATGGTTAGAGCAATATAAGAAGTGGAGCCTACTTATTTTGAGCACACTCTTAGGTAGTACACATGTATCATGGAAAGGGGAGAAAAAGGTAGATCAACTTTTTATGCTTGATCTATCATAGTAGGTCACTCATATGTGGATGGTAACTCTAATGGCTTTGATCAGAGACTTGATAAGAAGCTTAACATTCTATTAGTGGTTACTCTTGGTGCAAGGAGAACTAAGGCTATTTTTTAGGACACTTGATAGTGATCCAAGTGTACACAGGTCTACGAGGGTTAGATACCCTAATAGATTGAGATATGGTGGATATATAGCCCATCATTGTGTTTACATGGTTAGAGCAATATAAGAAGTGGAGCCTACTTATTTTGAGCACACTCTTAGAAATAAAAAATGGGAAGATGCAAGGATAAGAAGATGCCAGCATTGGATACAGATGCAACATAAGAGTTAGTGCCTTTGCCTAAGGAAACGAAGACAATTGGATGTAAGTGGGTGTATAAGGTCAGTAAACATAACTCGGATGGATTAGCAAGAGTAGGTATAAGGTAGGACTTGTTGCCAAAAGGGAGACTTATGGCATTGACTATGAAGAGACATTCAACCCGGTTCCAAGAATGGCAACCATGAGAGCTGTCATTCCTATGGCTAGCATAGAGATACAACTACATGGGTGTACAGATGCTTATGGGACAAGTAGTGTCGCAAAGTAGGAGATCTACTAGCGGCTTTATGTTTCTTTTAAGAGTGCTACTGTGAGTTGGTGCAATGCAAGAAATAGCCGACAGCTACCTTGTCGAGTACAATTGTCAACTTGTTAAGTACAGAGGCAGAGTATAGGGGTGCTACTATGGTAACTTGTGAGATAGCTTAGTTTTAGAAGCTACCTCATAAGTTGCCTTGTCGAGTACAGAGGTAGAGTACAGGGGTATTGCTATGGTAACTTGTGAGAGGTAGCTTAGTTTTAGAATCTACTTAGGTGGTATGGGTGAGCCCATGGATATAAGGCCATTGTCATTTATTGTGACAACATGAGTAGTATATAGTTGGCCACAACAACCCAGTATGGATGAAGCACATCGAGGTGCATTATCACTTTGTGAGAGAAAATATTTTAGCAGGTGAAGTATATAGTTGGCCACAACAACCCAGTATGGATGAAGCACATCGAGGTGCATTATCACTTTGTGAGAGAAAATATTTTAGCAGGTGAAGTAGATTTAGTATATGTACACATAGGAACAAGTGGCTGACATCTTCATGAAGTCATTAGGCATATAGAAGCTCCATAGGTTTAGGAGCTTACCTCGTGTGAGATCCCGCTGCCCCCTGTGCGCACCAAATTCTCGGTAGATAGCAGCGGAAGTAGCTTCCTCTTGTGCGGGGCAGGGTTTCTCACTCAGGGCCTCGCCCTCGAATGTCCGAGCACGAGACTAATCTGGTGGTCGTTCCCGAAACCGAAATCGAGAAAAATTTTCCTTGCCCGAAAAACGGGGACGATTCCACCTTTTTGAATTTCTTAACGAATTTTCTAACGAGGTCAAGAGATTAAACTAACCTTCATCTAATTAAACCAGATAGAAGGAAAACTAATTACATACTTGTCTTAAAGGAATCAACACTTTTTTCCTAATTGAATCAGGCACAGCCATTAATCTATTCATTTGAGAAGTCTTCAGGCTTTTATTTAACTACTCAAGTTCTAAGCGTATTCCTATTAATCAATTTTATTATTAAAACTCTACTGATTCCAGCCTACCCCATCCAGCCCATGGGTTAGTCACCGCACAACCACTGGAATTGATAGAACTAGACAAGTACTCACCCACCCATAATTAAATGCCTTTCTTAGCTTTTGCTTTAGAATACAGATACGCACACACTCCTCTTTAAACTTTAACTTATAAAACAATCCATTGACAAACAATTAATGGTTACAGATATCATAACTCAAAATTTCTATCCAATCCTTGTTTCTCAACAAAAACAATATCACTCCGGACTCTCCGTTGAGACCAGCTGGTTAGCAATGAGATTCAGTTAACAGATTACAATAAACATTGGTCCATCATACAATATCTTCCACGACATACGCATAGGTGTCCTTGGCACCGCGAGCCCGTGCATCGCTTGGTCAGAACCCTCCAGGATCCTCCTTAGGTGTCCTGGCACTTCACTCAGGGACCGCTTTGTCAGCCCTCGTCCATCGTACCGGAAGAGCACCATTTTAACCGTACCGAGGCTGCCACGTGAGCTGTCCTTTGAACACTCCCCGCCAGCTATTGCAACCGAACTATTGGAATATGTTGGAATTTATGATCAATGTCATGGTCTAAGGTTAAAGCACTCAATAAAATGTAAAAGGACCATGTAATGTGAAGAGAATCCAGGTGAATGTAAGGGTCAAACCCCACTTGAAGTAGGCGAGTTTCAGAAGATTCCATGGAGGCTATATTCTAGGGAGCCATGTGGGGGGAGATGGCCTTGGATGCTCTTGATGAGATGTAAGCAATGATGTCATTCAAGCATGTACACTTTGGCTATAAAATGGTGGCCCTCCTAATGAGAAAAACACGAATTTTATATGCTATGTGATGCTCCTTATTGTGCTGTCATTATGCTCTCTTAATCTTGGATTAAGTACTAGTTAATTACACTTTTGTTCATGTGACCACCATGGCTTATCTTGAACCACCATAGCTCTTTCATCACTCCATGAACTCATTAAGCTTTTATTATCACTCATTATGCTTTTCCCAACATGGTATCAGAGCCATGATTATCCCTAGGCATAGTAATTAACCACATTGATTAGTTTTTTATTTTTTCAAGCTTTCCATTAAAGCTTCACTGCACCCCCTGCTGGTCTTTTGCTTCATGTGAGCTCTATACTCCACCAAATCTCAAGCTTTTTGATTCAAAAGAGAGCTAACAGCCGGCGCATTCTACACCTAGCTCCATTTGAGCTCCCACGAAGTACATGCGGCGAATTTTGCTCTGCAGCAGCCCGCCTCTGCGCGCTGCGAAATTCATCAAATTGGAGCTCTACAAAGAATGGTTTGCAAATTCCTCTTATGAGCATAACATTGATGCTATGAAGCTCCTCCTTGTTGATTTTCATGAGCAATGGTCCACTGTAGCTGCTGTTTGAACTAATTTCTCAGTGGACAGTACATGCTGTGTTGCAGAGCAGATTTACAGAGATTGAAGCAACATCTTGGCATGTTTGAGTGCTGAGCTTAGAGCCAATACCTTGGTTCTCACTTGGTTTAAAGCATTTTATGTTTCTCATTTGGGAAGAGCCTCATTCAATTGCTCAAAGCTCACTCTATTTTTGGGGGCAGTTTTTTCCTCTTTAATTAATCATCTCCACTAATCATCATATAATTATCTATTGAGATGACATTCTAATATGCATATTGAGTTGAATATCTCTTTGTAGTCATGCATTCGGATGCTGAATCATCTAATGAAGATTATATCAAAAAATCATTGAAACCCAAAAGCAAAACTAGAAAACCTAGGATCAAGTCTAGGCCCCATTATTATCACTATGCAAAGGCTTATGGGTTTGGGGAATTCTTGAGTAATTTCATGCATCTATATGGTGAAGGGGGATTCTAGCTTTTAATCTATTGCATTGTTCAGTTCCAATCATGGAGTCAACTTACATGTCATCCTCTTTCATCAAGAAATTCAACGGTCATGACTTCCACACTTAGCAAGTCAAAATGAGATTTTTACTAATGAAAGAAGGAGTTTGGGGCATAGTCAATGGCACTATACCTAAACCTGCCACACGAGAAGGAGAAATCTCTTGGCAAACCAAGGATGAGAAAGCATTAGCTCTCATTGCCCTTGGAGTTGAAGATAGTTATATACATTACATTGGTAATGGAACATCTTCACAAATTGCGTGGAATTCACTGGATAAATCTTTTGGTGCTCAAGGCCTCCACAGCAAAATCAGTCTCAAAGTAGACTTTTACAGTCTAGAGTACAAGATTGATGAGACACTTGCATCTCACATCAACACCATGAAGAGCTTGATGGCCCAGCTCGAAGCCATCAATGAACCAGTCAAGGAGAGTGATGCCATAGCCATCCTCCTAAAGTCAATGCCATCCGAGTATGATACACTCATGCCGACCTTAAAGTACATGCAGGATCCCACTTTGGAGGGAATAGAGAGTGTTCTCTTGGAAGAAGAAAAGAAGCTGAAAGGTAGAGCCATTGATCTTGTCTCAAACCAGGCATACCTTGTTCAAAAGCAAACCGGCAAATCACTCCAATGTACACATTGTGGAAGGACAGGACACCTTGCCAAGAATTGCTACCACAAAGACAAGCCAAAGCGAATATGCACCAAATGTGGAAAGCCAGGTCACCTCGCCGACAAATGTTACACCAACCAGGCAAATATGGTAAGCACTTCGAATGATTCCGCAGAAGCAATCCAAGCATGCAACAATGCTACTACCTCTTTTGATGAAGCGGTAGATGCAGAATGGGCTTTCTAAAGCCAACAATGTTTATGCCCTCTCTTACAATGTTTATGTATGGACACCTCTAACCACCGATGATGTAGGTTATGTGTTTTTATGATGCTCACAATATCTCTCAGTAGGCCATGTAGCCCTCAAGGGGGGATTGATGGGGAGTTGGGTCTCCATGACCAACAAATGATGATAGATGATGATGATGCCCATGGATATGATGATGATGATGCTATGATGCCCATGGATATGATGATGATGATGCTATGATGATGATGGGGTATGGGAGAGGAATGTTTTTCATGTCATGTCATTTTCTTTTCGCAATGTAGAAGCTATGCTCCCTATGAGCGATGCTAATTTCTTTTATGTACTGTAGAGCTATACTCCTTATGAGTTAAGCTTTTTCTTTCATGTAATGTTTGGATCAAGGGAGGGCAATATACCATGCCATGATCAAGGGAGGGTATTGGAATATGTTGGAATTTATGATCAATGTCATGGTCTAAGGTTAAAGCACTCAATAAAATGTAAAAGGACCATGTAATGTGAAGAGAATCCAGGTGAATGTAAGGGTCAAACCCCACTTGAAGTAGGCGAGTTTCAGAAGATTCCATGGAGGCTATATTCTAGGGAGCCATGTGGGGGGAGATGGCCTTGGATGCTCTTGATGAGATGTAAGCAATGATGTCATTCAAGCATGTACACTTTGGCTATAAAATGGTGGCCCTCCTAATGAGAAAAACATGAATTTTATATGCTATGTGATGCTCCTTATTGTGCTGTCATTATGCTGTCTTAATCTTGGATTAAGTACTAGTTAATTACACTTTTGTTCATGTGACCACCATGGCTTATCTTGAACCACCATAGCTCTTTCATCACTCCATGAACTCATTAAGCTTTTATTATCACTCATTATGCTTTTCCCAACACGAACTTCCCTTAGAAAAACACATATACCAAATGCTTCCTCCAGTATTTTGGCATAAGACAGTCCTTTAAGAAAACAGGGTTTCTATACAAGTTTTCAGTCGTGATTTTCTTTCAATATAATGAGTATAACTTAAATCCGTATCCCAAGACTTCTTGATCGTAGGTCTGAATTCCAAACAGAATTCCTCGAATTCTGTAACCTTAATCCTCAGATCAATTCAAAGGGTCTCAACTTAGTTTCAGATTTGGTGGGTGATTTGAGTGTATTTTTCTGAATTGGTCACATCCTCTTTTCTTGAAACTGACGAAGAGTCAAAGTCGAATTCTGGGTTCGAATCTGGTAAGGTTCTTCCTGAACTACCTTTCTCGAAAGGGGGTGATATTTCAATTACTATTTTATTGAATTTCATCCATTGAATATTCACTTAACTGATTTCTAAACTAATCACAAATTCTTAAAAGGAATAAATTAATCAATTTATCTAAATTTCTAACTTCGATAGATTTTCCGAATTTTCTCATTACCATCCGAGTGAATATGAAATGATAGAATTTTCTCTCACAGTGTATTTACTTATTCATTTATCGATTATTCATGGAAATTAAACATAGAATCAAAGAGAACTCTAATTTTGATATAAAATCATTTATGCATCAATTTATGCATAAAATCAATTTTGATGAAAGTAACACTTCTATGAAAAAAATCTTTTATGCATCACTTTATGCATAAAAATCAATTTTGATGAAAGTAACACTTTTATAATTAAAAAAATTCTTTTATGCATAAAAATCAATTTTGATGAAAGTAACACTTTTATAATAATACAAATTCTTTTATGCATCACTTTATGAATAAAAATCAATATTGATGAAAGTAACACTTTTATAATTAAAAAAATCTTTTATGCATAAAAATCAATTTTGATGAAAGTAACACTTTTACAATAAAAATATTTCCAATATGCATCTTTTTATGCATAGAAATTAATTCCAATGAAAATAACGCTTTTATAATAAAAATATTTTCAATATTCATCTTTCTATGCATAGAAATTAATCCTAATGAAAATAACGCTGTTATAATAAAATTATTTCCAATATGCATCTTTCTATACATAGAAATTAATTCTAATGAAAATAACGCTTTTAAAATAAAATTATTTTCAATATGCCTCTTTCTATGCATAGAATGAAAATAACACTTTTAGAATAAACAAACGGAGGGGATTACTCTTTTTGAATTACTCTTTTTGAATAATGTAAAGATAAAACTTATTTTCACAAAATTTAAAAAAATTTCTCCATAACCTCCTTTGTATGGCTGACCATTTTTCAATTTTTACATTCTAATTCCTTACAATATACCCCAAGATGAATTTAGCACTCTAATCTAATCAATTCTCATTTTTTAAAGAGTAAACAATACGAAAAGTTTAACTCTATTTATTTGATTACACAACTTGGATAAAGAAGGGCTGATTTCACAATGAAGAGAAGGGAGAAGCCTTTCCATCAAGGCGTAACATCCAATTTCAAATTAAAAGAAGCAAGAAATCAGAAAACCATAGAATAGAATTTAAAAAAAGTAGAATTTCTAACTTACATGGAGTTTTGTGAGCTTTTCTTTGGCTTGAGGGATTGAGGGTTCTACTCTTGCTTGGATCAAGAGTGGCCACCAATTCTTTGTAGAGGAAATAGTAAAAAATAAGTGAATTATCAATGAATTCAATGTTTTTGGCTCTGGGGAGGAATAGAGTAACAGTGTATAAAACACTATTAAGCTTCTATAAAAGGGGAGGCTTCTATTTATAGGAAGAAATGAGCCTCTAACCAAGCAAACTAATTTTAGAAGTTTTCAAATCAGTTTGGTCAATTTTTGACCATTTTTGGGTTAGTTTAGTTCACTTTTTGGATCCAGTTTTGAATTAAGAGAGAGGAGAGATGAAATGTCTAATTTTATTGATTTAAAATTAAAAAGCAATGATGAGAAAAAGGCGTCTACTTCACGAGGGGGAATCCCTATCCTGAGGTGTCAAAAATTAGTTTTTTAACTATTTTTCTTAGTCCTTAGTCCACTCTTCATCTTATGTAAACATTAACTCATTTTTTTTTGGGGAGGGGAGGGGTTTCTTTTATTTTTTAATTTATCTCCTCCCTACATTTGGATTAATCTTATTGGTCCATAGGAACCTAGTCAATCCCAAGAATCCACTGACTTCTTTCACTTTCTTTGGTTCAGGCCAATCTATGATGATGACTGCTTGGACTTTTACTACGGAATGTGGAGAAATTCCATCTTTGGATACCAAAAAGCTCAAGTGGCCTTTTGAACAGATTATAATTTATTTCTAATGCACCTTTTGAATTTCTTTTTAAACTTCTGTTTCAGGGGAATTTATTTTAATAAGAAGAGATATTTTTCCATCTAAAAATATCTAAAAAATGAATAACCTCTCTCTAAGCCAAAATAGGTAGAAACAAGATCTTTTATTATTCTGAAGAGGGGATTGATTATAGGGGAAGATACTGGACATCTTGAGGGCTGGGGAGGAATCTTACACCTAGACTGTAGTGTGTAGAGTTGAGCTTGAGGGGAAGTGTTGAGATATGAAGCTCAACTAGTGCTATGGACATTGATAACCTGCCTAGGTGATAGCTTTCGCACTTATGCCATGGCATGGTTGGTGAGATTATGGTTGATATGTTGCCGGTGGGATTACATGTTGTGTCAACCATATTTGGATTACTAGCATATGGCATAGCTCATATAGTCATGTAGTTCACACTAGGGACCGACCATTGTATGGCATAGTTATAGCGCTAGCTCATATAGTCAGGTTCACACTATGGACCAACCAATATATGTTATAGTAGGAAAGTAATTTCCCTTATAGTATATACTCTTATCTCCTTAGTTTATGGTTTTAGAGAACATAAGAAGATAGAAGAAAATTCAGCCATCCATCTCCCTCTTATGCCTTTCTCTCTCTTATGTATGTGTATTTTCTTGCAAGAAATTCAAGCTCTCCCTCTCCCCCACATTCTCGTTACATTGGACATATTGCCATTCAAATGAAGGTGTTCTTGATGCAAGGAAACGGTTAAGAATCTTACAAGAATAAGAATCAAGGAGAGGAGGACAATATTTGTTTCATGGCTAGTGTTCATGGCCACTATTTCTAGCCTTAAGCGAGTATACATAAGAAGTATGTGACTTCTGTATTTGGCATTAAGCACATGGCAAGGCCACTTAATAAAGTCAAGTGCCATCTTAGAAAGAATAGTCTTCTGTTACACAGACAGGTAAGATGGCGAAGCATCTTACGGTAGGACAGGTGTGGATAAAACCATATCAACTTATAGAGTGGTTACCCCCTTCCTAATGATTGCATCCTCACGTTACCAAGCATGGGTGGTGAAGATGCTGCCCATTCCAAGGAGGTGTTGATGGTCAAAGACATAGAGACCACTCCATGCGCTTTTGGGCATGTTAAAGATAGAGTTTGGTTGGCCATTGCGTTAGGAAGCATGAGGCTGTACATGTGATGTAATGTGGGCTTAAAAATGCTTAGTGTGAGGCCTCATCTTTGGGCTGTGAGATGTTTTGGGCCTTTACAAAAGAAGGCGTGTGGCTTTGCTTTTTAGCATTACACTTTAAATATAAGTTAATTTTGATATTTAGCAATATACCCTTGTAATAGAATACTTGTTTGCTCTCCTCTTCTATATAAGTGTAAACACTTGGCCTTTTAAGTTATGGCTAGCCAAGTGTGAACACTAGCCATTTGTGCATAGGTCAATTTTGGCATTAAGCAATACACATTCATTCCCTTGCAACATAGAGTACTTGTGAGCTTCTTCTTCTCCCCACCCTCTTACTTGTATTCTATTGAATTAAGTTATTAAGGACTATACATTTAAATCTTGAAGAAAAACCATCCATCCTATTGAGCTTGTAGTTTGCTTTAAATATCAAGTGAACTTGGTAGAGGGTACTGTCCATGTCAGACCAATGTACGAGAAACAACTAATAATAGAAGTGAATGCTATTACATTAGAAAACAAGTTGGCTTGTGCGAATTGTCGTGCGTACACATTAGCCTTACCTGAATTGAACTGAAAGGAATACAATTAACATTTTAATAATTCATGTAAATCATTACATTAAATTAAGGTATTCCATAATTGAAAGGAATACATAATAATCCATGTAAATCATTACATTAAATTAAGGTATTATGGACCATAGACATGCATTTGTAAAATGAAAAATGACTTAGGCTCTAGGAAATAAGATTATAAAATAAGGTTTCCATATTTGATATTCTTTATGATGACAATACATTACAATTTTGGACCTTATGCATGCATTATCACACTAAAAGTACAAAGCGATAAAATTCACTATTCATTCCAAAGTACAAAGCGATAAAATTCACTATTCATTCCAAAGTATGTATATAAAATTTAAAGATGTAGCTCGTGGAATTCACTATTCATTCCAAAGTATGTATTTAATTTTAAAGATAGCTCTTGGACTGTACTATTCATTCCAAAGTATGTATTAAATTTTAAAGATAGCTCTTGGATTGCAGTATTTTTTATTTTTGATATGATGGTAACTACTAATAACATGTATTAAATTTTAAAGATGTAGCTCTTGGAATGCAAATTCATTCCATAGAGGGAAGGTGACCCCTTTTTGCATGAAGGTTAAAATGGCTTTGAAGACTTGTATAGGCTTCCAATTTTAGTATGGATGCGGGGCTATAGCTTACGGACTTGGCCCTTAGCAATGTTTCAGAGTTCTATAGTTGATTGGTATTTTGAAAAGAGTTTTATTATGTGTCATAATGTTTTAGAGTTATATAGTTGATTAGTATTTTAAAAAGAGTTTTTATCATGACAAGGTCATTTCAAATGATCCTACGATGGAGGATCTCCCTTTTCCATTCTCTCTCTTTCTCTCTCTCTCTCTATATATATATATCTCTCTCTCTCTCTCACACACACACACACACACGTATATTGTGTGCGTGTGTGTATACGTAAATACATATATATGGATATATATATATACATATACATATACATATGAACATACATATATACACACACATATATATATACATATATACACACACATATATATATATACATATATACATATATGTATGTGTATGTATATATATACATATGTACATACACATACATATATACATATGCAACATATATATATATATATATATATATATACACACACACACACACATATATACACACACATGTGAATGACTAGGTTACCTAGGTATGTACATCAGTGATTGTTAGTGATTGTGATGATGTGCTCCATGGTTTGGGAAAAGATAGGTTTGTCTTAGCCTTGAACTTGTTCAACCTTAAAAAAAAAACCATCTTCAAATTGATGAAAATTCCCTCCTTAAAAAAAATTCCTAGTTGTTAGTATTAGATTAAAACACGGAACCGTACCCTTCAAAGGGGATGAAAGAGAATTTCATCTCGGCCAACGATGGTTGGGCACCCACGACAAAATGTGGAAGATGGCTGGCGCGAGGATACATCAGACCTCGTTATTTGCACGTCGCCACACTAGCGAGGCGAGCCGTTGCTCCGGAACACGAAGCATGGCTGCCCAGCCTCTAGAGAGAAAGGCCCTAGGCTTCATCGGCGCGGGCCAGATGGCGGAGGCCATCGCTCGCGGCCTCGACCGCGTGGGGGTGCTGCCAGCCAGCCGCATGTTCGCGGCGGACGTGAGTGCCGACCGATGTCAAGCGTTCCGGTCCTTGGGCGCTTCTGTGTGCGATTCGAGTGCCCAGGTTCTTGCCCCCTTCTGGTCTTTCACGTTAGCTTCACTGCTCTTTCATGTTATTATGCAGATAGATAGCTCCCCATGAGACCCAATTATATGTTTTGGTAATGAAAAAGGCCCTAGCGTAGCTATTTGAGAGAGAGAGAGAGAGAGAGAGAGAGAGAGAGAGAGATCTCCAAAAAAGTACATTGTGTATACATTTTTCAAAAGAAGATGCCTAAATGCTTTTGTAACAAAGAAATAATGTATTTAATGACTTTAAACTGGCAAGTTCCAAAAATCTATGAGTTGGATTCTGCACATATGCTTCTCTGCTAAGGCTGCAAGCTCATTTCCTGTCAAAGGAACAGGGTCACAAAGCTAGTGGAGGATCTCATCTTTTGAGGGCCTAGAGGGTGAACCCTCTATGTGTCCATGCAACAAATCAACAATCGTCACCTGCCTTGGCTGGTCGCTATCTCATCCGGACCTTGGCTGGTCGCTATCTCATCTGGACTTTTGATGATCTCCTTTGGGTCATAGATGTGGCTCCATGTATCCTGGGTGTGCAGATACTTCAAGTCTTTGAGATGTCTCGAGACAAGTTCCCTTAGAGCAGTCCTTGATCTCAGCTGTGACTAAGCTATCTTGTAAAGCTGGTGTCATTTGGCTCCCCCAATCTACATTGTCCAATCTCTAGATAGAAAGAAGCAACTTTGATGTGGCTCCATGTATCCTGGGTGTGCAGATACTTCAAGTCTTTGAGATGTCTTGAGACAAGTTCCCTTAGAGCAGTCCTTGATCTGAGCTGTGACTGAGCTATCTTGTAAGCTGGTGTCATTTGGCTTCCCCAATCTACATTGTCCAATCTCTAGATAGAAAGAAGCAAGGAGTGTTTGGTCGCTGTCTTGCCGCATGCAACTGTGCTTTTTCAAGAGTCGCCCCCCTATACGCCCCTCATGCACGCAGGCCACATACTTCTAGTCCTCATGCTCGATGACTTCGTAAAGGACTGAAGCCCTCCCATAACAAACAATGATGATAGGGTCCTTGATTTTCATATTATGTTGAACAATGAAGTAAAGCATGTTCCTATGTCTCCATCTTTTGTGTTAAGCACACCATGCATATTTTGAGCTCTCTGCGTTTCTCTCGTGAGATCCACGTCTCAGCTGGTCTCTACATGCAACCCTCTGTCAGAGTGAGAAAGTGGTCTCTATAAGAAGACTCATTCTCGATAAGAGCGTGTCAAGCTGAACCCATGTCCTGTGGATGTAAAGCTGCCAAAGATCATCCCAAATGACTCTCTTCTGCATTTGTTTGGTCAATATGGCAGCTTGTGATTGTGTGTATTGGAAAGGCGGTAGTAAATCTGTAGAAAGTCCCGGAGATGATGTCAGGTAAAAATCTGAAAAGTGTTTTGGGTCTGTGTACATATGGGATGCGTGGTTTGCAAATAAACTTTGCCCTGAACGCCCTGGCAAATGTACAGAGTGGGTGGTTTTATGTTTTTTTTAACGAGCCGATGGTGATGCCTGCACGTGAAAGTGTTACGGGAACCCCGAATGTGATGATGGTTGGTCAATATGGCTGATTCTGGATGCAGAGATGGCACTCCATTTTTAGCATGAATGTGGAGATGGCCGGCAGTGCATGGCACCCACTGAATTGGTCATGTTTGGTAAGTCGAGATGCAGCTGATGAAGAGCTATGGGCAGATATTGCATCTGTTCTGGAAGGAAAGTCGTGGATGCCGCACGTGAATCTGAAGCACAAGGTAATGAAAGGGTGATGGTGACCATCATTGAAGCTTTAAAGGAAAAAAAATAAATAAAAAAATACACCATCCACGTGGCCAATAAAAAAATAGCCACATGGAGGCTTTCTTTGCTGCCAGCGTGCCGCCTCTAGAAGGTTGACGGGCTGGCGAGTCGGGGTTTTTGAAGTGGAAAAGGTGGGTTGCCGCGTGGTTTTTGAATGGCTCTCGGTGGAGCGAGCAGGCGCCGAAGACAAGGCAGCCGCCTTGTAGAAGACGGCTTGGGAGAGGAGTTGCAGGTCGCAGGTAGCCGCCAGGTGCGAGAGGAAGCGGCTCTGATGATAGCAGCAGAGGGAGACGTGGAGGTAGCTGCTGGTGTTGGAGGTTGCTGGTGGGTGATCTGCAGACAGACGAAAGAGGGCTGAAGTGGCCACCTCATAGGAGAGACGGCTCTGGTGATTCGGCGGTAATGAAAAAGGCCCTAGCTCCCCATGAGACCCAATTATATGTTTTGGTAATGAAAAAGGCCCTAGCGTAGCTATTTGAGAGAGAGAGAGAGAGAGAGAGAGAGAGAGAGAGAGAGAGATCCAAAAAAGTACATTGTGTATACATTTTTCAAAAGAAGATGCCTAAATGCTCTTGTAACAAAGAAATAATGTATTTAATGACTTTAAACTGGCAAGTGCCAAAAATCTATGAGTTGGATTCTGCACATATGCTTCTCTGCTAAGGCTGCAAGCTCATTTCATGTCAAAGGAACAGGGTCAAGCTAGTGGAGGATCTCATCTTTTGAGGGCCTAGAGGTTGAACCCTCTATGTGTCCATGCAACAAATCAACAATCGTCACCTGCCTTGGCTGGTCGCTATCTCATCTGGACTTTTGATGATCTCCTTTGGGTCATAGATGTGGCTCCATGTATCCTGGGTGTGCAGATACTTCAAGTCTTTGAGATGTCTCGAGACAAGTTCCCTTAGAGCAGTCCTTGATCTCAGCTGTGACTAAGCTATCTTGTAAAGCTGGTGTCATTTGGCTCCCCCAATCTACATTGTCCAATCTCTAGATAGAAAGAAGCAACTTTGATGTGGCTCCATGTATCCTGGGTGTGCAGATACTTCAAGTCTTTGAGATGTCTTGAGACAAGTTCCCTTAGAGCAGTCCTTGATCTGAGCTGTGACTGAGCTATCTTGTAAGCTGGTGTCATTTGGCTTCCCCAATCTACATTGTCCAATCTCTAGATAGAAAGAAGCAAGGAGTGTTTGGTCGCTGTCTTGCCGCATGCAACTGTGCTTTTTCAAGAGTCGCCCCCCTATACGCCCCTCATGCACGCAGGCCACATACTTCTAGTCCTCATGCTCGATGACTTCGTAAAGGACTGAAGCCCTCCCATAACAAACAATGATGATAGGGTCCTTGATTTTCATATTATGTTGAACAATGAAGTAAAGCATGTTCCTATGTCTCCATCTTTTGTGTTAAGCACACCATGCATATTTTGAGCTCTCTGCGTTTCTCTCGTGAGATCCACGTCTCAGCTGGTCTCTACATGCAACCCTCTGTCAGAGTGAGAAAGTGGTCTCTATAAGAAGACTCATTCTCGATAAGAGCGTGTCAAGCTGAACCCATGTCCTGTGGATGTAAAGCTGCCAAAGATCATCCCAAATGACTCTCTTCTGCATTTGTTTGGTCAATATGGCAGCTTGTGATTGTGTGTATTGGAAAGGCGGTAGTAAATCTGTAGAAAGTCCCGGAGATGTCACCCAATGTGTGGTCTGTGGTGGGTACCAGCACTCCAACAGGGCAGCTATTTGCATAGAGGAAGATTGGTATTCTTTTTGTGTCCTCTAGTGCCTCTCCCATGTGATGAATCTTTTGAATATACGTTAGCAGTTGTATTGGTTATGTTTCAAACTTTCTTATAGGATATAATAGTTGAGGGATGAGTACAACCCAAAATGGGGCACCATACAAACTTGGTGGAGTTGTAAGAGAGGTGTCTGTTTTTGCCCTTCGAATGTGGGAGAAGAGTCACCTGATCATAAAAGTAATGCTACAACAGTCTAAAACAAGATGGCTTTTGCGAATGGTTGTGCTTACTCTAGTGGTCTTATCCATCATAAATCAAAAGCATAAATTTCATAATTTAATGATTCGTATATTTGATTTCATTAAATTTAAGGTTTTGTGGAATTCTTGCATGCATTCATAAATTAAAAAATGACTTGGACTTTAGACAATAAGACCATATAGCAAAGATTGCCGTATTTTTACTCAATGTGATGACAATGCTGTAACATGCGGAAGCTTCGAGGGAGATCGGTAACTTCAATGCTCAGAAATCAGCAAACGTTTCATGATGAGAATAACGCACAAAACTAAATATAGATGTGCAGAAAATAGAGAGAGAGGGAGAAGAGGACACAGTATTGGGTCCCGAATACCCTCTGTAGGGCCCCCACCACGAATGGTGTATTTGCTTTTATTAGAATGATGCAAAATCTAAAAATAAAAGACTGATTGAACTTGTTTTGGTTGAGATAGATCTCTACCCTTGACCTTCAAACCTTCACCCTTGTGTTAGCTTCTCCCTTGGCTGTCCTGGTCCTTGAGTAGCTGCAGCACCTTGTGAATTATGAGATAGAATGGACTGAATTTATGCCTTGGGTATTTATACCCCTTCCTAGACCGGGTCGGCCAGCTGACTGCGGTCGGTTTGCTGAAAAAGACCCACGACCAGCAGAAATAGCATTTAATGCTAATAAGGCCAACGTTTCACACTGCTGCCCTTCTGATCTGGTCTGGCCGCCTTGTGGGTTGCTGTCCAGGCCTGCGCAGGCTGCAGGGCAGCCCCTGGGCACTGGCCGACTGGCTGCTGGGCAGTCCTTTGGCCTGGCCACCTGGCTGGGCTGGCCCATAGGCCTTGACGGCTGCCTGGCCAGGCCCCTTGGGCTTGCCGACAGCTTGCCTAGCCCAAAGCTAGGGCAAGAGGCACAGCATGGGGCCCTCTTGGTCCCTTGGGGTTGTTCTAAATCTCCCCATGTCCACTACTTGAGCCTTAGGCTAGGCTCTGGGGTAGCTCTATGGGCTGGCCCCTATTCTACATGCAAACCTACATGTTCTACACAGTTGTTTGACATCTGGTCGCAGAACCTGACCTGGGAAGCATGTGCAAGACAATGCACACATGACCTCGGACGCTTGTGCCGGACAATGCACACCTGACCTCGGCCGCATGGAACCAGTTTTCCACTCTAGGTCATGTATCTTCTTGTTCAGATATGTCCACGTGGCATTCAAGTGCGGGATGCACGTGACATCCCCTTCTGGTTAACTTGACGGAAGTTGCATAGTCTCCAAATAGTTCGTCAATAAAGTCGGATAGTCGTCGAAGAACTCTTTGTTAAGCCATACTGCTTCATGGGTCCCTCGGTCTTGAAACTTTGTGAGGAACTGTCTTTGTCTTCGACTTGAGCCATGCTTGAAGTGGTGCAAAAGGATCTGTTCTGGAACCATCACTTCAGCTTCATCAATGGTATCTGGTTCCGCTTCATCTTTCACTTCTGAAGGGATCGGACTTGCATATGGTTTTAATTAACTGACATGGAACACATCGTGCATAGTCCAGCTAGGAGGTAGCTTCAACTTTATTGAAACCTCGTTAATCTTTCTTTGGATGGGAAAAGGTCCGAAGCTCCTGAAGGACAACTTTGGGCATCGCTTGTCCTCCTGTTTCAACCTTTGCTTCATGATCCGAAGATAAACCCAATCACCTTTTGAAAACTTCATATCCCTTTGGTCTTTGTTGGCCTGTCGAGTGTAGGCCTCCTGCGCTTTAGCCAACTTATCTTTTACTAACTCCAAAATCTCCTGGTAAGACTCCGTCAATTTATTCGCTTCAGGTACCGAAGACGAGGTTCTGGTCAATAGCGACTGAAATGGTCTTCCAAACGCTGCGTCATATGGAGTCTTGGTAATAGCTGAAGAAAAAGAATCATTCAAAACAGCTTGAACTAAAGGCAAATATGATTCCCACTTACCTTGCTGATCGTGGACATAACACTTCAGCACATCAAAGGCCAACTTGTTGTAGATTTCTGTCTGGCTGTCTGTCTGTGGGTGAAATGCTCTGGAAAAATTCAATTTAGTACCAAAGTTATCAAACAATGCCCTCCAAAAATGACTCGTAAATTTGGCATCTCGGTCTGACACTATGGTCCTAGGGATCCTGCCAATCGGGTACCAATGCCGAATGAACAGATGGGCAATATCTTCGGCGGTCACATTGGCTCTGCATGGAATAAGTATAACAAATTTACTAAATCTATCAACTATAGTCAAGCACTGAGTATTATGCTTATCCAGACTGGGAGGCAGATTCGTGACAAAATCCATCGATATATCTTGGAAAGGTCTCTCAGGAATTGGTAAGAGTTGTAACAACCCTATCTTCTTCCCATGAGGAGCTTTCACCTTTTGACAAATATCATAGTGTTGCACATATGCAAACACCTCTCGACTCATCTTTGGCCAATAATATTGCCGTTCTAACTTCTCCAAAGTCAAATTCATGCCCCTATGACCACCAGTAATGGTGTCATGGAGGAGAGCTTCCTTGAATGACTTCATGACACACAGTCGGCCTTTGTAAAAAAGCCAACTATCGCGTTCAAAAAGTGGCATGGTCCTGTGGCATCCAATGCCTATTCTCACTGTGTACTGAATTCCTTGGAATCCACGTACGTGCGCTTCATGTCGTCTAGTCCCGTACCAACAAGATCGAGTTTAGTGGTCTGAATCAAAGTCACCTGTCCCTTCCTGCTCAAAGCATCGGCCATTGGATTGGCCTTTCTTGGAAGGTACTCGATCATTCCACCAAATTGCTGGTATATCTGGCTCCAGCGGTGCTGTCGGTCACTCCAGTGTGCACTTGGTATTGTCTGAATCCAGCGTAATGCTTGATGATCAGTGTGCGAACCTCAAAGTCACGGCCATAAAGGAAATGTTTCCAATGTTTCAAGGCCTGAATAACCGAGGAGTTCTCGATCGTAGACTGAGTAATTCTTTTCCGCGAGAACAGTTACTTACGAGACATGTAAGCTAGTGGATGGCCATTTTGTTGTAATACACCTCCAATTGCGATGTTACTCGCATCGGTGATGACTTGGAATGGCTTGTCCCACGAGGCAAGCGCTAGACAAGGCGCTTCTAACAAAGCCACCTTGAGGTTCTTGAATGCCTCCAACGCTCGTGGAGTCATTCGAATCCGCTGCCTTTTAGTCTTGACACCCTTTAGCAGATCGGTGAGATCCGCCGAGAGGTCAGAAAACTTGTCTATGTGGGTGGAGTATGCCTGGCATATACTCACAAAGGATCTGGTGTCATAAGTAGTCTGTGGTACTTCCCAATTGATAATCTGGGCCACCTTGGCCGGATCAAGTTGAATGCCTTTTGCACTAATTATATATCTAAGGTAATGAATCTCGAACAAATAAAATTCCGACTTCTTCTCATTGACGTAGAGCTCGTTGCTTTCCAGCAACTTCAGGACTTTCTCCGCATCAATGTCATGCTGCTCAACTGTAGTTGAAAATACCAGTATGTCGTCCATAAATATGAACACACACTTACCAATCAATTCCTGGAACACCTACATCATCATGCGGTTGAATGTAGCTGGGGCGTTTGCAAGCCAAAAGGCATGACCACAAATTCATAGTGGGCCTGTTTCGTATTACGGAAGGCTGTCTTGGGGATGTTCCCTTAACAATTCTCACTTGGTGGTATCCACTCTTTAAATCGAGTTTCAAGAACACCTTAGCCCCATTTAGCCTCTCGAGAATATAATCTATTCGAGGCATCAGGAATCTACTTTTGATAGTCAGCTTATTGAGTGCACGATAATCGAGACACAATCACGAAGACTCATCTTTCCTCTTGACAAACAGGATCGGTGGTGCAAATGGCGACACACTTAGACGGATGAAGCCAGATTGCAACAATTCTTGGAGTTAGCGGTCCAACTCCGATTCCATTGCCTTGGAAAGGTGATATGGGAACTTGCTCAGGGGTTCCGAGCCTGGGAGGAGGTCGATCTTGTGGTGCTCCTGTGATATGCAGTGGAAGTCTTTGTATTGGAAGATCCTGTCACACAAATGCTCACACCTTCTTCTGTATCTTGAGTTTCGTGAGTTTAGCAATCCACTTTAATACTTCAAACTTTAAAGAGACGAGAGAGAGATATATGAGAACTGTACACCAGATTGGGTCCCGAATTACCCACTGAAGGGCCCCCTATCCCGATAACGAGATAGTATTTGCTTTATTACTTTAGAGAGAATGATTGTGGACTGTAGATAAGCCAAACGCAAGATCTCGGAGGATCTGAAGCCTGGTTGAACTGTGCACGGCTGTAGAAACACCTCGATGAACTGATCTCGAGCATATGCACTCTTCCAAGGGCATGAGGAAGGGCTGCACACCTCAGGCTGAGAAAAGAAGGCGGTGGACTGTTCTAAGCTATGTTAGAATGCTGTAAATGCTTATGAATGACAGAATACCTTTACTAGATAACTGGTATATGCTTGGATGATGCACTGAATGCTGGATACTGATGAATCAAGGCTGAAACTGTTGGAAATCTGCAAACGCAGGTCTATAGGGCTGACTACTGTTGTAGGACTGATGCTGGACTGAAATTCAGGCTGTATGGCTGCTGTGGGACTGTAAACGCAGGGAAGGACTGGTCTGAATACCTGCCGGCTCTGTTAAGTGCAGAAACACAGAGATCTATGCTGTCTGGGGCCTGGTGAAGTGCTGTCTGGCTGCGCCTATGACCTGATTGACTGCGCCTATATCTGCAGGGATTGTAGAGCTGCTGGGCAGTGTACCTGGACGGCTGCGTTGAACTGTAGGTGCTGTTGGACTGCTGCGTTGATCTGCAGGGGCTGATTGGAAGCAGAACGCAGGTGCTCAAGGTTGGAGAAGCAAACGCAGAAGCTCCAAGGCTGTTGGATTAGTCTAGGGTTGAAGGCAAGGGTACTCCTAGGGCTGAGGAGGAAGCTCTTAGCACACTGAAGATTGAATGAGGAACTAAACCCTATGCAAGCCTATTTATACTAGATAGGGGTTGGTCAAGTTGGTTGGTCATTTATTTAATAAAGTTTATGTTTATAAATGACATTAAATGCTAAATAAATACCATAAATTATGAAAAAAATACCAGATAAATCCTAGTAAATTCCCTAAGGTTTCTGGGATGTTCTAAATGATGCACAGGCATACGAATGCATATTATGCAGGATGCAGAGTGCTTTCTGATGCAAACCCTAAGGCTTCTACCGACTCTACATGCATGAATGATTCTCTCCAAGTGGGTTAAGGGACTTGACTGACTTACTGACGCGCTAAGGCTGAGGAATGACCTACGTAGCTCGTGCCTGACTTATCTTGGACTGAGGATGTACAATGGGGTTACGGCGTACGACAAATATCATCCTACTGGGTTCTAATAATGTACAAATGTTGCACTGGTGATGATGAGCCAGTTTGTCACCATGCACTGAGTGCAGAGTTCATGTGACATTCCCTCTTGCTTAGCTTGGCGGCAGGTTCATGGCTTCCAAGTAGTCCGCCAACAACTTGGGGTACTCCTGGAAGAACTCCTTGTCTAGCCATACGGCTTCGTGGGTACCTCGATCTCGGAATTTCGTATAGAACTGACGTGTCCGTCGACCGGAACCATGCTTCTAACGATGAAGAAGGATCTGCTCGGGCTCAATAACTTCTGCTTCGTCTACCACGTCTGGCTGCTGCTCATCTGAAACATTAAACACTTCTGGACCAGTTTTAGCCAAGAAACATGGAAAACTTCATGCATTGTCCAACTGGTAGGCAACTTTAACTTCATGGAGACATCACTTAACTTTTTGACTATTGGAAAAGGGCCAAAACTACGGAATGTACGCAAATAGACCCAATCCCCTTTCTTGAAGTGGATATCTCGTCTAAACTTATTTACCTGTCTGTGAACTGAATAAAAGCCAGGCTTAAAATTGAGGGCCAAACTGGGTTGAGTACCAAACTCTGCAGATTTGACAGATCTTCTATACTTGCTAAGTCTTTTTCAGAGATGTTGAGAATGGTAGACTCCTGACTGGTCGGGATGCTGGTCTTTCTACTAAGAACATCTGCTGTGCTGGGTTATGCTGACCGGGGATGTACTTAATCATTCCTCCAACTTGGTGGAAGAGATGATCTTGTCTAGGGTGCTGATCACTCCACTGGGCACTTGGCATCGTCGGGAGCCACTTAAGTGCTTGGTGGTCCGTGGTGACTGTGAAAATGTGTCCATAAGGAACAGGTTTCAAATGCTTGAGAACTGACTGCTGTTCTAGCTTGCCCTTGAAAGTCTTGGAAAGACAAGAGGGAAACTTGCTAGGAGGTTCTGCTAACTGTGGGATATTGGGTAGGAGATCATATTTAAAAATGTCTGAATGAGAAAGGAGATCTGCCAACTGAGGGACTGAAGATGATGAGACAGCGGTTATCGATGAGATAGAAGCTGCTTGAGCATAAATCAATGCTCCTTCTGCTCCCTTGCACATAGCTCTTCGGGCCTGGAGATGAGAAATCATAGGAACGCCAAGAATGCTCCTATCTCCCCGAATCATGACAGGCTCAGGAAAACCTTTAGAGATAATAAAGGTGTCATGTTCCCAATTGGGAATAGGTTCATACTGATGAAACCATTGGATTCCTAAGATCATGTCACATCCCAAAAGAGGAGAGACAATGAAATCTCGCTGGAATGAGGCCTTTTGAACTTGAAAAGAAAACTGCTGTGCCTGTTGAGATATGTGGGTGCGGAGACCAGGTGTAAACCTGTCTATCTCCAAATGATAGGGCACTAAGGTACAGCTCATGTTGGTAGCCAACTGGGGAGAGATGGCGTCCTCAGAACTGCCCATGTCAAAAAGGATTGTGAACTGTCGGCCCTTGGCAGAGCCATAAGCTCGGATCAGGCTTTTCTGTGTGGTTGTTGCCTCACCCTCCTACTTAGTATCAAGTACCACAGATGGCATGGGATGCATAGAAGGCAAGATCTGAACCGCATTGGTGGTAGCAGGCGGGTTTGGAGGAGCGGGGGATACTGCGGCAACTGTGGCAGAAGTCTCTTTGGAGGCTTGCTCTGCTTGCCTTTTTGGACAATCCTTCTTACCATGCCCAATGGTATGACACAAAAAACATCGGTTTTCTGACTGATACTGTCTTTGCTCCTCTGGAGGAAGATAGCCTCCAGTGATGCTTGCTTGAGCCTTTTCCTCAGGGGTCTTCTTAGGCTTGGATTCCTTACCCCCTGAACTAGAGCTAGGACTGGTGTCTGTCTTAGTGTCTTTAGAAGACGAATTACCCTTCCCCTGTTGGGGTTTGGTACTGGACTGTGATGACTGCATTCTCGTTTAACATGTAAATGGCTTATGAGAGGAAAGTTCAGGATTCTTGGCTCACACTTAATGGTCACTGGGGCTTTGGACACATTCCGGCTAATCTTGAAAGTGTGCCTGTCCCAATCGATATTTGGCTGGAACTTGCGAAACCACTGAATTTCCAGAATTATGTTTGCCACTTCTACAAGAGGGGCAACCATAAAATCTCGCGTAAACTCTATGCCCTGAATGACTAATTTAGCACCTTGAGCTTCATACACAATGCTCGGTTGTCATGCCTGCTGTACCCTCAACTTTCTTGTCCACCAAAGTCAAGACGAAATGGGCTTGTCGAGCGGCTTGTTCCGTGACCACATCCTCTGTGCTGCCGATGTGAAACAAGACAACTCCTCTTTGGCCACCTATGTAGCCAAAGGTCTTGAGCAATTCATTGCGCTCATACTCCTGGTCTTGGGTACCCTTTTGCTTATCTTCGAGCTCCCAGCCAACGATTGTACCAACCGAAGCACTAGGATCCGAAGAACTAGGGACAACCGTTGGGGTTTGTGTGGGAGCTGGGCTCACCACGGAAGCCATGGAGGCTGGGGTGGTTGTCTGTGGAGTGGTAGTCTTCTTAGGGCACTCCCTAGAAGTGTGCTCTATTGTATGACAAAAGAAACACCTACCCTCCTTGTACTAAGCTGTCTCCTCATCACTCAATTTTCCACCGGTCTTGTCTACTTGAGCTTTCTGGTTAGAAGTAAGCTTGGGCGCGTCGGTCGAGTTCTTGGAGCCAGAGACTCCCGTGCTCTGTCCTGGGGAAGACCGCATGTGGTTTTGGCTTTTCTCCCCCGAGGCAGTTGCCTTGGGAGTGGCCGGCTGGGAAGTCTTGGGCTTTTCGCCATTGTGCTTCATTTTAGCACTCTATGCAAGCGACAGTGCATCTTCGAAGGTGGCTAGTGGAAACATACGCACCTCCCACTGGATTTGTGTGTCAAGGCCATAAAGGAACTGCCATTTCTTGTCCTTGTCAGATAAGCCCAATTGCAAACATAAGTTCGAAATTTTATTGGCAAACTGAAGGATTGGTTGTGCCTTTTCATTCTTGCGTTCAAAGCAGCAAGGTATCTTTTGTACTCCATGTGTCGCCTAGCGTCTTCTTGTGCAGCAGCACAGGATGCCTGTCCATGGGATTCCATCTGTTGAATCTCCATTGCTTGCATTTGCAACTCGAGCATCGAACTTGGCTGCGGTCTTACCCCTTCAAAAGAGTCATTTTGTAGAGGAGTTTACCATTATACTTATTGAAGTTCATTTTCTCAGGAAAATGACTCGAGAAAGTTGCTGGTGTCATTCTTGCGTCCAAAGCAGCAAGGTATCTTTCGTGTTCCATGCGTCGCCTGGCGTCTTGTGCAGCAGCACGGGATTCCACTTGTCGAATCTCCATTGCTCGTATTTGCAACTCGAGCATCGAACTCGGTTGCAGTCTTACCCCTTCAAAGGGTCATTTCATAGAGGATATGGGATTTGGGAAACAGAAGGAGAGGGAGGAGAAGACGGAGAATGAGCGGCTAGAAAATGGGTGCGCTCTTCTAGGGCCAAGATCTGTGTGCGCTTTTGCCGCACAGGTCGTAGCTGGGGACTTGCCGGACACCGTATGCGAGCCACGAATGGCTGCAAGCATACAACCAGGGAAGGAAGCTCAAACAGAATGCCAAAGGGTGTGTCACTCACCGCTCAACCGCCGCCTTGAAGGATTCCCGCGTCGCAGCCGTGAAGGAGGAGCCGCCGTCGCCACTCTACCGCCTCTCCGCCGCCGTGCCGCTACACAGTGCTCGATCGCGCTCTCACTCTCTCTCTCTCTCTCGTACACACGCAGGAGAAGGAAACCAAAGAGATAAGGCAAGAGCACTCTTGTATTCACAACACATGAGAATGAGGATTTTAGGGTTACATTTGACTCTTATAGGTGAGTTGGCCGTTCACACTTGGGCGCCCATACATGGCCGGCCGATCCTAACCCTTATCCTACTGACATTCAAGGTGCGCTCTTTTTGGGATTGGAGATCTGGCAGACCCAGAGGGGGTTTTTCGTCTCTCAGCAGCGGTATATTCATGAGTTGCTTGAGGCCTTTGGGATGGAGAACTGCAAGCCTATTACTTCGCCGATGGACCCGAACACAAAGTTAACCGTTACAGATCCTTGTGAGCCAGTTGATGCCTCGCAGTACCGGAAGTTGGTTGGTTCATTGATCTGGTTGCTGAACACCAGATTGGACTCGAGCTTCTCCGTGGGGCTGTTGAGCTCTTTTATGCAGACGCCATTGAAGTCTCATTGGGACAGGAATGCGGATCTTGCGGTATCTGCAGAGTACGAAGGATCTGGGACTCTTTTACACAGGAGGGAATGGAGTCAAGCTCCAAGGTTGGAGTGACTCAGATTGGGGAGGAGATCCAGACACGAGGAGATCTACTTCAGGATACAGTTTTACCCTTGGCTCAGGAGCAGTTTCTTGGAGCAGCAAGAGGCAGCCAACTATTGCCCTTTCTTCGACAGAGGCAGAGTATCGGGCTGCTTGTGGTGCTGCTTGTGAGGTTGTATGGCTGCGGAGGCTGCTAGGCGAGATTGGGTTTCCACAGAGGGAGCCCATAGTCATCCAGTGCGATAACCAGAGTTGTATAGCTATTGCTCGGAACTCGGTTTTCCATGCCCGGACCACGCATATAGAGATATAGTATTACTTTGTACGTGAGAAGATCTTGGCTGGTGACATCTTGCTACTTTATTGTTCGACGGAGGACAATGCGGCGGACCTCTTCACGAAGTCTCTACCTCAAGCTACGCTCAGGCGGCACTCCAGCTCCCTTGGGTTGGTTTCACAGCCAGGAGCTGAGAGGGGGTGTTAGAAGTCATCTCCTGTCTATATTCATACACCAGGGCCTCTGTTGTGGGTGTGCCCGCCCTGTATAAGGTGTTTTATCATTTTTCCACACTCCCCGTATTTTTCCCTATTTTTTCCCATTTTTCCTAGTGGTGGGGAGGGTTGCCAGAGGATGTCAGGAGCACTCCAGTGCTGGCCGACTGCATGTTTCTCAGTCGTGGGCTACTGGACTGCTGGCCGACTGGAGTTTCTCAGTCGTGGGCACTTGTCTGTTGGC
Organism: Cibotium barometz; assembly: GCF_041138505.1. Lineage (NCBI taxonomy): Eukaryota > Viridiplantae > Streptophyta > Polypodiopsida > Cyatheales > Cibotiaceae > Cibotium > Cibotium barometz. The sequence continues at coordinate 5,636,595 of NC_141089.1, read as the reverse complement.
CAACTGCATTTATGCAGTCATGGGACCATTTTCAGCAGTCGTGGGCACTTTATATGCTGGCCGACATCCCTCCCAGGGATGTATATATAGGCCCCTTGCCCCCACCACTTCCTCATTCAGTTTTTCCGGGATCTTGTGTATAAAGAAGAGTTTACACACCTATCTCTCTGTGTTTCTTGTGCTGTTTATTTTCTGCAGTCTACTTGCTCTTGTCTACCCAAGCTTGGTTATCATTTCCGCTGCATATTCTGACACCCCCCCATTCCCCCCTTTCGGGGTTAGTTTATCTGTGGTGGCAAGTTTCGGCATTCTCTGGTCTTATACCCCCAGGAGGACTCCATGTCAGCTGCCCAATCATCCCCGACCGAGGCCGTCATTCCTTGCCTCTCCCTTTCCAAAGAAGATCTCCAGCTCCTCGCTTCGACAGTTGCCTCTTTGGAGGTCTCCACCTTGGTATGCAAGATTGTGGGTAGCCGCCCGGCGCGCGGACAGTTCAGGGATCTTTTACAGGCAAGCCTTCTCAGTGCACGTGGAAAGATCACAGACATTCATCCTCTTGGGTGTGGCTACTACCAGGTTGAGTGCGATTCGCTTGCAACTTCAGACAGAGTCATGTAGCTGAGCCCCATTTCACTGCGTACGGCCCAAGCCTTCTTTGTGAGGTGGTAGCATGGCTTTTTCCCAAGTGGCATTTGACTCACAGGGCTGCCATTCCCCTTGGATGTTGTGGAACACCACCAACCAACCTCCTGGGAACTTCTTCCATGTCTTGTGTTACTCTCCTTGGACTATGCACCTTTATCTTGGACACCATCAGTGTTTAGCATTGCTGAACTTGAAACTTTGATACTAATGTCACATGCGCAAAAGCTCTGCGGCTTCTTTCAGCCCTAAACACCTTTCATAGGAACATCCTGATGCAAAACGCAAAGAAAAGATGGAGAGAAGAGAGAGAGGTAGCTGTATTTTCAGTATATTCATATATTACAAAAACGTACTAGTCTTGGCAGCCCTAGGCATGCCCATGAAAAGGTAGCAAACACCTAATCTATGACCTCAAGAGTCCTATGTCTAGACCTATCCTCAAGTGAGGGAAGATGATCAAAAGGTTCTTTCGCAAAGCCTCCAGAGAAGTCCACAACTGGCCGACCAGTTTTGGCAGCCCTAGGCATGCCCATGAAAAGGTAGCAAACACCTGATCTATGACCTCAAGGGTCCTATGTCTAGACCTATCCTCAGTTGAGGGAAGATGATCAAAAGCTTCTTTGGCAAAGCCTTTTATAGGCCTCCAGAGAAGTCCACAACTGGCCGACCTGCTGTCGGCCAGCAGAAATGTCATTCAAAAATCCATACACTACCGACGATGCTAGTAGTCCTCTGAGCAACTTGCCAACCAGTTCCCGTATCCTTAGGATACCTTCTGGGATCCTCTTGTGCCCTTCTCATGCGCTAAATGATCTGTTTTTCTGCTGCCCTTCAGGATTAGCTGTGGGATGAGCATGTCCATGTGCATGCACATAACAGATCAAAAGGCACGAGCTTCATGCTATACTACCACTCTTTCGGTTCTATTTTAGGAGGTGATTCTTGGAGGGCCTTGGAAGTTGGCATTGGGATTGCAGAAGGTAACTTGAAACAAGGAAGTCCCTGAACTCCAAAATACATCAGTGTTCTTCAAAACTCTGCATGTTTCGACCTGTATTTTCTTTCGAAACTCATTGAAAGGGGGATAATTAATTGGCTTCTCTGCAGGTGGTTGAAAACACGGATGTCCTAATCCTTGCTGTGAAGCCTCAAGTTGGTATGTAGGTGTCTTTGGTTTGCTTTTGTATCATTGTCTGTGTTTTATGATAGAACACTTGAATCAACAGCATCATTGAATGACTCACTTGCAGTCGAAAAAGTTCTAGTAGATCTCAAGCCATACTTTACAAGGGATAAGCTGTTGGTATCAATTGCAGCTGGGGTCACCATACAGAACTTGCAGGTATTGCTATCCTCCTGTATTTGTTTGCTCTTTTTCTTGTATTCTTATCCGTTTTTGGTTTGCTTCACAATACCTGTCTAGCCAGTTGCTTCTTCCAGTCAACTGACATATCGGGGTGGCCTGATGAGCTGGCAAGTCTGTGTGGGTTCTCCCCTTCTGAAGACACCCTTATGGGCGGTGCTTTTCTTTAGTGGTACTAAAACTGTGTCTTATGCATTTGTGCTTCCATTGGAGTACAGAATTGGGCAGGAGATGCACGGGTCGTGAGAGTGATGCCCAATACTCCTTGTTTAGTAGGAGAGGCAGCTGCAGGCTAGACTACTCTCTTCTTCCAAGCAGGAGATTTTGGTTTGTTTAAATATTACAAGAGTTTTTGATTTTACACTTTGTTAGGTGTGTTTTACAGTCATGAGCCTTGGAGACCAAGCCACCCTCCAAGACTCACTTTTGGTGAAGGCACTTTTTGAAGCTGTGGGAAGCATACATGTGGCTGATGAGAAGCTTCTCAATGCTGTGACAGGCTTGAGGCATGTATTTGGATGTAATCAAGCAATTTTCATTGCAGTGATGAGCAGGCACATGCGGCATTAGTTGGACAAAGCCTTGATGGTGCCTGATTCATGGAGATTACATTGATGAAGTTTTGATGTGTGATATCCTGCAGTGGAAGTGGACCAGCATATGTCTACCTTGCAATTGAGGCACTTGCAGATGGTGGTGTAGCAGCAGGGTTGCCAAGGGATCTCTCCCTTGCTTTGGCGTCCCAAACAGTAACTACTATTGTCCTGTCTAATGCCTCAGGCTGTGCACAGCATTCATCTGGCTGTATATAACATGGTACGTATGATTAAATTTATATCAACTCAGGATTAATATGTTTATTTAATAGGTCTTGGGAGCAGCAAAAATGGTTCTGGAAACAAAGAAACACCCAGGACAGCTCAAGGATGAGGTCACATCACCTGCAGGTACCCTAGTGTACATTTTGATTCACACTAGTGTCGATCTTAACTTGAAGAGACGGGAAATGGAAAGCAGATGTAGTTTGGTTGCGATAAAGAGGCTTTGAGAACAAAGCCCATGGCTATATGTTGCTAAGCTTGTAAGGCATGTTCATGATAGGTACCACTATTGCGGGTGTTCGGGCTTTAGAAAAAGCAGGCTTTCGGTCAGCTCTAATGGATGCTGTCCTGGCTGCTGCCAAGAGGAGTGAAGAGCTTTCCAAGTTGTAGGATTAGATTCTTCTGATGCTCCATGCATGATGAATTTGGCAGTGTGATTGCCATACCACATGGAGTTTTTGCTTATACAAGGCTAGCATAAAGGACTAAAAGAAGTGAAATCTAAGTGCGATTTAACCGAAATCTTGCCGTGCTCTCCTGTTTATTGTTTACTCTTACAAATCCCGCATGTTTGGGGTTCGAGTTATAAGGTGCCGAATAATGTTTTTGTGATTGCTTGTGTATGTGAGAGCTCTATTTACAGAAAATGTACTGTTCGCATCATTTTCTAGTGCTGTATTGGGTTGTTTAAGGTCTATTTGGTTGATAAATTGTTTAAGGGTTTAGTAAGTTATATAGTTGTTATGAACAAATTAGTGTCTATGCTGGATTCTTCACATGTTGGATCGGCGTGTATGTGGTCACAATTTATGTCATAAGGGTTTTTATAGGTTTTTGACACGCATCTTGATGAGTTTCAAGCACTAGATTTCCCATAGTTCTTTGGGCGATGCTGGTACTTGATGAGGCTGTGACTGGATTTATATTGGGGAGAAGTCCAGCATGGATGTTTGGTGTAATTAGATGCAACTTTGAGTTGGAGGAGGGGTGTCCACCATCTCCATCCCATTCTAGAATATATTTTGATAAGATGACAGATTTGGGAGGCTGGCTTTTATTGGGCCAACACATTTATTTTCATCCTCTTGTATGCAAATGGCATTTTGCTAATTTCGTCTTCAGCAGAGGGCCAATGCATGCAAAAGGCATTGTGCTAGTTTTATCATCAGAGGGGTTGCAGGTTAGATTGAAGCACTTACGGCATTGACAAGACGAAAAGGAACGATGGTCTTCATGACCTTACAAAAGGCAATAATAATGAGGCAATACTTTCACATATGGAGTGAAGAATGTGGGAGTGGTGGACACACATCTTTACACATCTAGAAGAAATCCTTTTCAGGCCCATGCTTCTTTGTATGCAAGACATGAGATGCTGGACTTTGTAAGATTTATGTTTCCTTGCCTTCATTCAAGTGGCAATGTTTCCGAGCTCATTTATAGGATTCCTAAACGAAGAGCCTAGCTTTTGACTTGATTGTTAGCTTTTAGTTATGAAAGGGGCACCCTAAGGGATGATCTAGGTAAAAGACAATGGGCCTAGATTGAGGCACCCAGTCATTGCCATCCTCACCTACTTGTCCCACCTCTAATGTGGACACCTAGAGCCCTGTTGCCATGCGGTCTTCTTGGAGCCGCCCCACTGGTGACCTCAGTGGTGCGCATCAAGCACCATCGTACTGATGTGGGTTACGTCATGTAGTCTCCCTCCCCACTGGCTCCACTTCCATCCCCCAAACCCCGTTCACAACATCCCAGCATATCCCACTTAGGTTTCTTCCCCCACCTTTTCTTGCACACCATCCAAGCTCCCCAGGTTTGCTCTCGGCTGCATCATTATTTTGGTTACTGGAAGTTTCACAATGTATCTACACTATCGCTCTTTCCCATAAGTGGATAGTGGCAACTTACATAGAAACCAACTGATAGCTTAGCCATTCCCTTTTCATGACTGAGCTTGCCGCTCAAGATGCCATAATTAGGTAGAGGATGTGGAGGAGAATAAGAGGCTTTAGCCATGGGTAAAGCAGCATGACAATAAAACTTTATACCATTGCCAAGTTGAAGGCCATTCAAGCACCTAACCTTGTACAAACCATTTCTCATCTTTGTATGGTATTTATCTTTAATTATCCATCTCATTTTGCGTTTAACTCTTCCAACTCTCACATAAGTTTCATCTTGCTTTGACCCCACTATCGCGCCACAAAATCATCCATCTTGCTTTTGTGTTGCCTAGAGACATGCTGAGTGTTTACCTCGTTGATGACTTGCCAATAGCATCTCACAAAACATTAATGAAGACAATAGATCATATCATGGCATGTAAAGCACATTAGGGAGGGGGTTGCTTCATCATTACACTAGGGGATCATGGTTCCATCCCATTAAACTTGATATAGCTATTTGTTGGCTGACATTGCTACATGGTCATCTTGTAGGCTAGTCCCAACTCACTAGGCTAGTCATCTTGTAAGCTAGTCCTAACCCACTGAGATGTAGCTATGGTTGAGATTGAAGTACTTTGCATACTAGAGAATTCTTGCATAGAGCTTCTCATGAGTAGTCCAGCTTTCCCTCTTGCTGTCTTGAGTGGAATAGCTAAGGATGGGAGATAATTGGAGAAATCATAAATGGATTGAATGGTGGTACCATGACGTTGCTAGTTAAGAGTCCTAGTGGGAGAGCAACCTCTTGTTTTATGCCAAGTATAAGGTTACTCAAGCACAACCTTATACCATTACCAAATCTAAGGCCACTCAAGCACTTGACAAAGAATTCACCAAATTTGGGCACGCCTGACCTTGTACATACCCTCCCTACAGATGCATCCATCTTGTTATGTCACACAATTATCCGTCTCATTCCTCTTCATCCCTCACATAACTTTTATCGTTCTTATCTTCTTGTCAATTTTCAGTGTATACCATTCTTCCTCAAATATGCATCAAATTCATAAGACAAGCGCCACCACCATTCGTTCTCAAACATTTGATCTTCAAGGCGGTTTCATTCTCTACCAAAGCTATAAATTTCTTGAACTTCTCCAAAGCTTCTGACTTTTTCTTGATGACGTATATCTATTCTTGATGAAGTATATGTAAGTTTCCAAGTACAAACATCCACAAAGATCTAAGTGGTAGCTTGACTGACAGATTCGAGTAGCTTTCCGGCCAAGTGAAGTGGTAGCTTTGCCTAAGGCAGGTTCTCCATCTTGACAGCGTTGAAATGGGCCGGTAGGGAGAGAAAACCTTTTGAAAGGCGGATTTAGCAGGTAGGGAGAGAAGACCAAAAGATTCCTTGCCTTGTCAGTGCCTCACTTGAACCATACATTAAATTTACAAGTACAGGGAGGAATCGACAAAGAGCTCAAGGGCAAAGAGGAAGATCAAGCAGCCAGAGAGGAAGAGGTTATCAAAGTCTCAATAAGAGGAAGAGTAAGAGGGAGAAAGGGGAGACTACGGAGAGTTTAGAGGTCATGGTGGCTAAGGACTACCAGAGGATGAGGCTCTCAAGGGAGTTTCCAAAGTGGCTATCAAAGTAAATATTCAAGTCAAGCAGAGGTTATGATTCAAGCTAAGAGAGAGGTACTATTGTGAAAGCCCGGACATATTTTAAGAGAATGTGATCATTAAAATTGAGTTGTAATAGAAGGCAGATCACAAAGATTGAGATGTAAGAGAAGGGAGATATAAAACCAAGGAAACTAACAAACTCTGTGAGATGGAATTCATAATGTTGGCAATATCGAAGATCTTCAGGTTGGCAAGATTCTCCAAGGCAATCTTCTGAGTAGAGTTCTCTCTACCTCCTTTGAATGGCATCCCATAATTCTTTTGCAGTCTCATCATCACACATTGTCATAAAATTGACAAGTAACATATGGTTGAATGCTGAAGATGATAAATGCATGTGCCTAAGCATATTTATCAAGCTAACCATCAATCTCAGCCTGAGGAGAAGTCGCCAGTTGCCTTGACGTCGGCCTCGGAAACAATACCCCATAACCGATGATACCAGAGTAAAGTCTTCATATACAAAGACCAATCAAGGTAGTTGGTCCCGTCTAGGATGGACTTCTTGGGAAGTTGGGGAATAGATAAAGAAATGATACTCGGTGTAGAAGCCATGGAATCCTCCTCTTGAATCTACAGTGAAAGGTTGTAAGTAGGTGCTCCCCACTCCTTAGACGCTAGGTGAGGTGAAAGAAAGATGTATAATTGTACTCCTTCCAGAGATCAATGCACACGAGTGAAGATGGGAGCTGACCTGAGCATGATGAAGTAAGGGAGGGAGAGGCTAATGGAGCACGTGTACGACGCTACCACTAGTCCGAGGTAGGAAAAAACTATAAATTTTTTTTAGGGAAACAAAAAAAATATGTTTTTCCTCCTCTATAGGGAGGGAGGGCTAGAAAAAAAGAAAACACTATAGCTGATAGTCTTCTTGTTTAGTGTAGAGAAGCAAGGAAGTTTAGAATAACCAATTTCTTGATGGGTAAAGGATTTTGGGGGACTAAGTTGAAGGAGACAATGAGGAGCCTCCATAGTTGCCTAAAGAGAATGCCACTCCAGTGGATGTAAAGGCATTTAAGGACTAGAACAAGGGTGCAAGGAAAGTCGTGTATCGACTTTCAACAATCACTGTCACATACATAATGATAGGACACATACAGGATGCCAACACTCCAACACTTGCACATGTTCTAGACTGACACAAAGGCAAGGAAATTGTAGCCAAAACAAGAGTTGCATGTTGTGGAGAAGAAAAGCATGTCTATCAATGAGTACGCTTTAAAGATCAAGGGCATTCTTGAATCCCTTGGGTATATAAATCTATCGATGGAACATGATGATTTAGTGAACGTATGTCTAAATGGACTTGGTAAAGAGAACAAGACATTCAAGACATCCACTGCAGTAAGGGAGAATGTTCCCAACTTTCAGGACTCAGTGTCTATGTTGATCATAGAAAAAGCAATTTTCTTCACAAAACAAGAACACATCAGAATAGGCCTTCTACTCCAATTCAGGTAGAGGCATAGGTAGAGGTCATGGTTGGGGCCGACATGGAAACTAGAATTATGCACAACAATAGTCCAATGATTTGCAGCAACAGAGTAGCATCAATCATACACATGTGGAAGAGGCTAGTCTCAAGGTAGGGAAAGCCAAAGAGGCCGTGGCAATTGGAATAGACAACAATTAGAAACAAGTTCCAGAGATTGTTATTATTGTGGCAAACTAGGTCATTTTTTGTAGAATGTTGTAAGAAATAGAGTGACATGAAGAGAAACAAAACAATTATGTGTCTTTAAGCAAGCAGGTTAAAGATAGATATGAGTATTTATTTGTTATGTAGCACATGGTAAATACAATGGCTGTAGATGTATTCACAAATGTTGATGATGTATGGTATATGGACTTGAGAGCCTGGTTTAGAGATGTGAAGAACTTGGAAAAATTGGGTTATGTAGAGACAGGGGATGACATAGCTCATCCTATTGCTCATATTAGTAATGTGCTATTGGCTATGCAGGATGGCAAGATGAAGTACTTCTTTGATGTACTTCAAGTGCACAACATCACAAAGAACCTAGTTTCTATTAGGTAGATTATTGGCTATGCGGATGGTAAGATGAAGTACTTGTCTAATGTACTTCATGTGGCCAACATCACAAAGAACCTAGTTTATGTTAGGCAAATCATTGAGCAGGTTTTGCAAGTACGCTTCAATCCTGATGGCTACTATGTATAGGACTTTAAGAACAAATGTCGTTTGGTTGAAAAGAGCAAGAGAGTGGGCAAAATATTTACTTTGGATGTAAGTATGCATGAGGTCAAAGCTGCTATATTTGCACAAGGTGCAAGTGTTGTGGTCGATATAGATATTTGGCACAAACGTATTGCTCATGTAAATGAGCAGCAATTGAAGTCCATGTAGAATTCTAAAATTATTACAGGTTTGGCAAAGTTTAAGGTGGATGGAATGCATAAGGTTTACAAAGCATATCAATTTGGGAAGCAAAAAAAGAATGAATTTTCACATTGGCAAGAGGGAACTTGATGTGGTGCACTCAGATACATGGGGCTGACAAAGATGGCATCAATGGGAGGATGGCGCTATTATGTATCTTTCATTGATGACCACATAAGGAAGGTGTGGGTGTAATTCATGAAAGAGAAAAGTGAAGTGTTTACTATTTTTCAGAATTTCAAAATAGTTTTGTAGATTAAGTGCCTGAGGTCAAATGGAGGGAGATAATATTTCTCCAATGAGTTCAATACGTATTTGAAAAAGCATGGAATTGAGAGGCAATTTACATGAGGTACACTATGCAGCAAAATGGAGTTGTTGAGAGGAAGAATAGGCACATTACAGGAGTTGCTCATGCATTAATGGCTGAGAAGAGCATGCCTCATCATTATTGGGCTGAAGCAGTTGTATGACTGCAGTTTACATTATGAACAAGACTCCCATAGCACCAGTGCATGGTAGGACTCCAGAGGGAGAAGTACAGTGGTAGAAAACCAGATTTATCACACCTAAAAGTTTTTGGATGCATTGCATATGTACATATTCCTGATGAGCTACGCAACAAGCTGGATCCAAAGGCTAAAAAATATGTTTTCATTGGTTACTCCCTTGAGAAAAAGGGGTATATATGTTATAACCCTATCACATGTGAGATGAGGGTGAGCAAGGACGTTGTGTTTGATAAGATGAGAAAATGGTATGCTGGTGTAAAAGACTCGATCGGGACTGATGCACGAGAACAGGTGGTTACACAAAATGCACGTCAACAATCACAATCATTGAGTGGACCGAGAGAGTCCTCTAGCAAGAGGTCTGTGTTGATAGACCATGGAGGGACAGGCTGCATCATAATATTAGTCCTATAAATTTAGTAGGTGCATCACACATAAAGGCAAAGAGAAGGTACACGTAAAGGCAAAGAGAAGGTCGATGAGCATGTGAAGGGTCTTCTCAAGAAGATGTTTAACATGAAGGATTTGGGTGAGTTGAGATACTTTCTTGGCATTGAGGTCATCTCAAGACACTTGAGAGAATATGGCTATCACAATGATAATATGCTTTGGATATGTTGTCCAAATATGGAATTGTTGGCTGTAAGCCCATCTCTATACCACTCGATTAGAATGGCAAGCTGAGTGCAAATACACATGAGATATTGGAGAATCTCACTATGTATAGAATGGCAAGCTGAGTGCAAATATAGGTGAGATGTTGGAGAATCCCACTATGTACAGAAAGATGGTTGGCTGTAAGCGCATTTCTATACCACTGGATCAGAATGGCAAGCTAAGTGTGAATACAGGTGAGATGTTGGAGAATCCCACTATGTACAGAAAGATAGTGGGTAGCTTGATCTACATGACGATCACTAGGCCAGACTTGAACTACACAATTGGGTTAGAGAGATAGTTTATACAAGTTCCTTGGAAACCCCATTTGAACGGTGTGAGGCACACACTATGCTACGTGAGGTCCACAGTGGATTATTGTCTCTTCTAGGAGGCTAGCATAGAGTTGCAGGCGTATGGATACACGGATACAAATTGGGCTAGTAGCATCTTGGATAGAAGATCTACTAGTAGATTTATGTTTTTCTTTGGGAGTGGTGTGCTACTTGGAGAAGCAAGAAGCAACCAATAGTTACCTTGTCGAGTACAGAGGTAGAGTACAGGGATGCTAGCATGTGAGGTAGCTTGGTTACACATGCCACTACTTGGAGATTTGGGAGAGCATGTGGACAAGCAGGTTGTTATTTATTATAACAACCTTAGTAGCATACAATTGGTTAGGAACCCAATGTTTCATGCGCGAACCAAACACATAGAGATCCACATCACTTCATTAGAGAGAAGATCTTGGCAGGAGATATTGATCTCATGTACGCCAACACAACAGAGGAGAAGGTTGCTGACATTTTCACCAAGGCCTTCAGAGTTGAGAAGCTTCGCAGATTCCATAGCATGCTTAGAGTCTTGGAGATGGAGTTAAGCTTGAGGGGGATCATTGAGATGTTAAGCTTAACCAGAGCTAACACTCACGACGTGTCTAGGTGACCGTTCCACATTTATATCACTCGCGCGTTTGGTAGAGCAGTGACACAACGGATCTTTGCTAGTGATTCTATAGCTGGACTACACCTACATAGTCCACATGTCGAGTTATGGCATACTTATCTTGCTAGCTCACCTACTTAGCATGCTCACATTATGGACCGCTTGTACATAGTACTCTAGTACTTATGTTGGTTTTTCACTATCTTTTGTAGCCTTCTTTTAAGAGGAAGAAGAAGATTTTAGCCTTCCATCTTTGTGTGTGTGATCTCCATTGTTGATAAGTGTGTGTGTGCTTGTTGTAAGAGCTCAAGATCTCTCTCCTCCCCCAATCTTTTCAAACCCATGACCAGTGAAAAATACCTGAAAGTGGAGAAAAGTGCCTAAAAAGTGGAAAAAATACCCAAGATTGAGAAAATAAATTAGGTAAATATGCTGCATAAATGGTGCAATAAATGGGATAAATGCTAGAGATGAGTATAGTCCAACAACAACATGAATGCATTTAGCATGTAGGTGAATAAAGATAAATGATTTATTGATTCTTGATGTAGAAGTCATATGACCATCCATGAAGAATGATTTAAAGCTAAGAATAGAGTGGATGTACCATCATATGTAACCATAATAGATAATACTACTCATGTCGCTACTCATGTGGGAGATGCACCAATGGAAATGGTAGATACATGGTAGACAAAAGGAGATGTATTTACATAATGTCTTATGTGTGCTAGGTATCACAAAGAACTTGTTTTTTGTTGGATGCATGGTTGAGCAAGGATGTTGTTTTTAATCTTACGGGCTGTTACAAAGATGAAAATAGGCTTATTCCAAAAGGCAAAGAGAAGCCAAGTGCTAAACCACTCCATAGGTTAACATGGTTTCATCTGCCCGACCTACCATAAGACATTAGAATATATAAAGTGGCCTTACCTTGAGCTTAATGTCAAATAGATAAAGTCTAAGGACCTTGTGTACATACTTGATTAAGACTAGTTATAGAGGCCGGCCCATTTTTAATTTTGGTTGGGCTAGTAAGAAAACTTATCACTTGTACATGTGTCATTTTTTATAATAAGCAATAGAAAATCATTCCCTTGTAATAGAATACTTGTGAGATCTTCTCTTCTCTACTCTTACTTTCTTGTGGGCTATTGATTTCATGCATGCTAGATGGATGCTTGCTTAGAATTCAGATCTACTTGAGGAAGCACTAAAGACCATTTCACTAGAGTGAAAACCTTGATGTGAACCTAATTTTAAATTGTTGAAAACTACAATATAGTAAAGAATATAGTTCATCAGATCACACTTCTTTATACCCACCCAACCTTTGATTATAGCAAATGTCTAGCAGTGTGCTTCTCTTATGGGCTACCGCACCTCTCAAGAAGGAACTCCACACAAACATTAATGGGAGAAGCAATAGACACAAAAATTGTTGGGTACTTATACCAATGCTTCAAGCTTGTGTCCCTTGAGGCTCCCCAAGCTTGCTTTAGAAGGTCCACTCCTCTGAACACCACCTCCACGATGTCACCCATGAAGTCACTCACACCACATACGGAAGGCAACCAACCTCTCACTCTCTCATACAAGTGCATGCATGAAGAAGGCACATGTACTAGAGCACTCTCTCTCTCTCTCTCTCTCTCTCTCTCTCACTCTCTCATACAAGTGCATGCATGAAGAAGGCACATGTACTAGAGCACTCTCTCTCTCTCTCTCTCTCTCTCTCTCTCTCTCTCCAAAGTACAAGATCTCTCATAGCACAACGGGGGATCGTGTCTTTCCATTATGAGAAATTACCTTATATACAACTGGCCCTTATTCACACTTGGGTGCCCAAAACTTCCTAACTAAGGCCTTGGGTGGCCATTATCTCATAATGTACAACTTTTATAGTACCTTTGCATAAAACTTATTAATGTCCTCAAATGGAGGAGCATATTTGTTGATCCAAACTGGGATTAACATTCCCCCCTACCTGATGGAGGTTTCGTTCTCAGAACCTGTACAGGTCAAAAGACTTGGTCTCGCTGAACTCATGTCTGTAGAAGTTGTGGCATGATTGAAGCTTTTTTAGGGTTCTTCTAAAGGTTGAGTGTGATGTCCAGAACCCGGTGTCTACCATATCTTAAAACGTAATATGCATGTAACTTGGAAGGCACCTTAGGCAATGATAGTACAACATCATGTCTCTTTCATTAGGACCTATGTTTATGTCAAAGCAGAGCTGTTCAGTTGCAAATCCATCATATCGTTCTTTGGTTTGATCTATAAAAGGACCACTGTCAACTTCAAAAATCTGACTGTTGCACGATATCTAGATCTAGAACACGGCTCCAAACTCGTATCCAGGTGAGCATTTGTTGCCTTTGACTTGCAATATTCGAAAATGTTGATGGTGCAAATTGTAAAAAATTATAGCAAACATGAGAATCTCGGCGCTTGGCATCATGGAATTGTAATGGGGTTAGCCTCTTCTTGATAGGCATGTAGAGTGGATCAACCCTTTGGGTTAGCAGGGAGCACTGGTACTACGGACTATACTCAGGAATTGTTAGATACTCCTTGCGCCACTCTGGTTGTATACTGAAATCCTCAATGCGCGGATTAGTATCGTCTATTATGATGGCGGTGTAACCCCCCCTTATATGAATGGGATTTACCTTGCGCCACCTGCGCTGCAGAAATAGTAACTAATCATGAATGTAACAATCTGGATCTCGAGCAGGTCTCCAGCTTTGTATGCTTTGCCAAATTTGCCCATAATGTACCTTCTCCTGCCCATTAGTAATGGCTCCTCTAAATCTGGCATTGGTGCACGGAGAGGATAGGGCACATAAGGTTTCCGTCTTGATGCCATTGCAAAATAGGTGTCTGGCAGGATTCTGTGGGTTGGTTCAAACGATGTGATTTGCATCAACACCTTGAACAGTAACTTTGGCTTTAATAAGGGGTTTCCTGCCCTGATAAACCCTTCATACTTTGCACATGACAAGGACTCAAGGATATTGATGTCAGTGAAAGGTTCAATGTCATCTTGTGGTTGAATAGAACGTACCTCATAAAATGACCATGGTGGAGATGGATTGTTTCCAGCATCTCCTCGGCCGGGGGGGGGGGGGGGGGGGGGGGGGGGGTTAGTGGGAAAATCTAGAGGATGCGAGAGAAAATATAGTCTGCCTCAGTATTGTTAGTAGGAGTCACATTGGACAAGGGGTTTAATAATTTACTTACAATAGAAGAGAACACTGGATCAAAATGGATGAGCCTTGTGTTTCTTCCTGAACCTCACCTGAACTTGGGGGTGTGTGGGTGAACTTGTTAACTTTCATGAATTCTTGGAGTTGAGTGAGATATTTTGTAGTAATGTTAAGATATTCGATATGTGCTTTATCAAAGTTATAGATCACATTAGTCATCATAGACTCCAAATGTTTGTGGATATTGTGGTAAAGTTTAATAATACCAAACGGATGATAAAGAGTGGACTCTGAAAGATTTAGATGTTGGTGTGTATTATAAACTTCTAACCATTCGTTTGCTAATGATCCACTAATAGCTACATGCAACCGCCTCATAGTTGGCCGGTATTGTGGGTATATCATCTGGCATAAATAGGCCGAGTTTATCGACACTGTTATCCAAGATGTTAGATTGTTGTAGCACCCGACACAAACTACGGAGGTTAAGCACGATGGGGTGTAAGCGGTAGAAAAAGATATCAACTGGATTAGTTAGTACTAAATCCCCCAAAAGATACTCATTATAATAGTGCAATTGGCATCTCTTTTTGTATTTTGGCAAATGAGTGTTAAGTTTCCTAAACTGAGGTCTTCTGCTAGGTTAATCTCATATTGAAGAAGAGAGAGGGTTAGTGTAGATAAAAATAGGGTTAGTGTTTGAGGAGGGGCCCGAGGAGTTACTAGCAACGAACCTATCTCCGAGGCTTGTTCAATGAGTGGTCCCAATTCTTCGGTTAGCTCCGTTCCCTCAGTCCTTTGCCTGATTTCTAGCTGGCATTCCAATTCTTGAATCCTTGAGTCTTTGGTTGACAAAAGGTCAGAGATGGTAGCCTCACGTACCATTCTAGCAGCGTCCAGCTCTTCATATCTTCTGGTAGCTGCTTCTTGTGCCCTTCTTGCAAAAACTTTCAGTGCATTAACATATTCAATCTTCTTTAGTTGCTCCTCTGCTAATATCTGGCTGCTTCTCAGCTGTTGCTAATTGATATGGTTAAGCTCTTGCTTGTGGCGCCAGCACCTAATCCATTTCCAAAGATCTTGCAGTGATTACCTCATTTAAAGATTTAGTCTTCTCTGCATGGGCTTTGTTTAATTGTTCCCTTTTAGTTTTCAGGTTAATCACTTTTTGTTCAGCCATAGCGAAACGGCTTTAGTTAGGGTAGCGATTTGCTTTGTAAACCCTTCTTCTTTGACTTGGAATGTTGCATGAGCTTCTTTAAGCTGCTGTGTATGTTGCCCTTCTTTTTCTCTAGCATGTGCCACCTCTTTTTGAAGTTGCTCCTTTGCTTGTTCAAATTGTGCCTTCAGCTCCATGTTCTCTTTGATCCTTTGAACTATGGTTTTGCTTAGCATTTGGTTGTGCCCTTCTAACACTTGGTATCTTGCCTCTTCTTCTTCCATGGCCTTCAAGATTTTGAGGATGACTTCTCTGTGTGTAGCATCGACAGCCATTTTCTCCTTAAGCTTTTACACTTGGTATGTAGCTTCCTGTACTTGCTTCCATAGGGTGATATTCCTGTCTTGGAGCATGTGAGTAGTAAGTAAGTGATAACGCCATACCCTTTGCTCTTGTTCCTAGATAGAAGCGCTTCTGGAGGCTGCGCCTTCTGTTTTGCTTAATGGTAATTGTATCAAGCTGTCGAGGCCCTCCATTGTTTCCTGTAAGAAGCGTTTGGCCTCTAAGTTATGCAAGAAAGAATGGTCTACTAGGCCTTAATCTTGCAGTCGTTGTCGCTTGCTTGGGCTTGTAGGGTCTTCTGCTCTCTTTCTTTTCTCATCCTTTTGGCCTTATATTGTGGCCTCTAGATGTGCAGATGTATCATCTTCATTCCTTTTGCTAACATCTTTTTGCAGTACTACTTCCTTTTTGGGGCCTTCTCCGCACCAATCTCCGTTGAAGTTGGTTGATATGAGAGAACAAAGTCGTGGAGTGGTGAGAGATCCTTGAATGCCATTTGTGCTGGGTTGGGAGGGGGCATGTGAAGAGGTAACTCTGAAGCTGTTCTTACTAGTATATCAGGAATTTTCATTCCCCGTGCCTCTTGCTGCTCCAACGCCTGCTGCCTGCTGATATGATGCAATATCTTGGGATGTTTCTGCTTCCAAGCGCTGGCATTCCTTGGCAATTTCTAGAATTATGCCCCTCATCTTTTTTTCTTTCATTTTTCGCTTCCCCTTCTTCAGCTCTTGCACAATATGCTTTGTCTCATTTAATAGGTTGTGTCCTTCTTTACAGCTCTTTAACGAATGATGGTTGTTGGCCCTAGAGACACTGCAGCTTGTTGTACCTATGTTTTTGGCGTGCTTTTTCGAGAACTGGAAGGTTAGCTGCATGACTGAGAACCTTGGTAAGTAGATAGGGATTGCACACCTTTGATTGGTGTGACTTCAGGTAATTCTCCATCTCTCTATCTATGGATGCACCATGCCCAATATTCCTCTTTTTCTTCATGTACCTTGGCTATACGGTTTAGGGGGATCCTGTTATACCGGTTAACTGGCTTCACCCCTGCATAATCATAGATATTGCTCTACAAGCTTTCGCATTTACTTCATCACGTATCTTGTCATACTCTGCCCCATTGGAGTTATAGGAAATCCTTTTTAGCATATCTTCCATGGGCATCTTCTCAATATTGTGAATATGTGTCTGGATTGGTGGGGGCAACTGTAGAGCATCGCGTATCAGTTCTTCTGAGAGGAGGACCGGTTCTGTGGTGCCATCTGCCTTTGTTACTGTACCTCTCTTGGTGGCTTTGTCATATGATTTTATGTATTTCGCATATAAATTTGTGTTGATTGTGCGGGGAAGGCTTTCAGCCATTATTCCAAGACCCACTTTCTCCAGCTTACCCTTGACCACTGTATCCTCCAATATCTGTAAACACTTGGGGCTGTGGTACTAGAGCTTGATTAGTGTAATGTCTGTATGTCTTTGCTGATCATAGATCCTTGGAACTTTTGTGCATATGGCCCCAAATAGCTGAGCTTGGTGCTGCGTGGTGCTTTCTTCCTTCATTCCATGGCTGACCCTCCTGTGGTACTAGTTTGGGTTACAGCCGGAGTCTCTTTCGACTTTTGGTTCTGGTGTAGCAGAGGAGGCCATCTGTAACATTGGAAAAAGCATCAGTCATAATAACTAGTAGGATTTCGTGGTCCCCTCCTTTGTTTTTTCTCTTTCTTTTTTGGGATGTGTGTGTGTGATGCTTGATGAGAAGTGTGTTAGTGGGATCAGCAATAATAGAATGTGTTGATCGAGAAGTAGCGTTTAAGATGTGAAGTTGCAGGTGTGAAGGCTTAAGCCGTGAAAGGCTTAGGTCGTGAAGTGTTAGTTTGTGAAGAGTTAGTGTGTTAAGGGTTAGTGCGTGAAGGGCTTAACCCATGAAATAGCAGAGTTTTGTGTGTGATGTTTTTGAGTTTAAGTAAGTGTTAGTGTGTAGCTATGGCATGTCCCAAGCATTGTAATGCGATTAAGTGTAGTGTTAGTCCTACTGAAGGGTTGGTGTGGATTTCGTGAAATAGTAGACTGCTATTTCATGGGTTTCGAAAGCTCTTGCCCTTGTGAGGTGATTTAAGGGTGATGATACATCTTTTCATGCAATTTGAATATGGATGACAGGTTTACAAATCATAGCAACCCAAAAACAGAAGGAAGAACATATGCAGATGGATGGATGAAGAATGCGTTCGATTGTTTGCATTTTCTATAATTCTTTTATTCATCAAAAGAAATAAAACAATCGAAGTTGGAGGACAAGCTCCTACCTAAGATCAAAGGTCATAAGAAATGAGAGATGGAAGACCCCTCGAATGCAATCCCGTAGTAGGCGATGAACATGAATGCAAGGCGATGAAGAATAAATGTAACACAAACACAAGTCGGACAACGAAGAGAAATGCAAAAAAAGGGAAAAAGAAGCTTTTATGATTTAGCCGTCGGTCACGGCGGCTAGCTTAAATAGGCATGCCACATGCTAGCTTACGATTGGTGGAAGGCTTGTGACCGTTTCACGGTGTGAAGTGGTAAAGGTGGTTCACAAAGTGAACCATTTTGAATTGTTTCACGGTGTGAAGTGCTAAGGTGGTTCACGATGTGAACCATTTCTGTGCATTTCACGGCATGAAACTATATGATCCCTTATGCATACAAGTTTCAATACCTTATGTTTGCATTCATAGAAGGATTGAATACACATGAAACGAATGAACATGGTTCACGACATAAAGACCCACTTGTTAGGGAATGGATACCTCTTGTAATTCTTCTCTGTTTATTGCCACAGAAACTAATGTGGTACTTTGGAACTTGTGGGAATTTGTTGTTTCAACCGCTTCAGTTCAAAGTGGGAGCTTAAAATTTTTCCCTCCATCCAATTGAAGAGTGCATCTACCGAATCCTATTAAACCTGTTTTGTTTCTTGTGCATGTGAGTGCACGTCTTCCTTTCCCTTTTCCACAACTTTGTTCAGCTTTTTCTCCTTGGTGGATGAAATCGGCAATGTTGCACTCTTATGTTCACTGGGTTGAACATGCGTCTACCAAATTTTGTGCCTTCTTATCACTTGATTTAACTGGGAATTGGTCATGTGTTTGTTTATGATCCTTTCCTCTCCTCCTAAAGGTGCATGTGGTATTGGATCTTGTGTTGAACTTGGGTACCCATACTGCTATATTGCCTTGATAATAGCCTTGTGCAGCTAGTAAATCCTTTCGAGCCCATTGATTTTGAATACTTCAAGGATTGCGGGTCTACTTGGAATACTGCTTCTTGTCTTTGGTTAGCTTTCTTGGTCCCATGCCTGTAGCCTAACTTTTTTGCTTTTATCCCCATGAGACCTTGTTTGTATTATAGTATCATTGTGCTTGAAGTTGGTGGGAAGCCACTGTTGATGTACTTGATACTTTTGTATTTGTTGTTGTGGTTTTCTCATATGGAGGTGAGGTTTTGACGTGGACATGTTCTCTAGTATGGCTGCTACTTGATACTTTTGTATTTGTTGTTGTTGTTGTGGTTTTCTCATATGGAGGTGAGGTTTTGACATGGACATGTTCTCTAGTATGGCTGCTACTTTCTGTGGCAGCCTTGGTGGTTCCATGTTACCTGTCAATCATCATTGCCTATTTTCCTTTGTTTAAGGGGCTCCATAATGGTACAGTGATGTTATCCTTGCCATCATTGAGTTGAGCTGCCCTCACTTCCTAGTGGATATGACAATTATTGGCATAGATCCAAGATCGTCCAAGAATCATCTCTTCTTTCATGGATCCTGCAGGCATGACAAATACCTTTCTCACCAAGGGATTATTTCTGATAGAAATATTAACGTTTAAAAATTCCACAGCTTTTGTAGTCGATAAATGCACACTTTGGACTTGTGCATTTGTGGCTTCGAGGTGAGGTTTGTCTAGATCTACCCATGTTTCATAGGAGATCAAGTTGTTATGACTTGATCCCGTATCAATTAATGCAATGCTCTTAACGTGACTCTCTTTTGTAGAGAGTTTTATACTGAGACGTGATGGCTCAATGTCTAGATCATCCTCTTTTGTAGAGAGTTTTATACTGAGACGTGATGGCTCAATGTCCAGTTGTTATGACTTGATCCTGTATCAATTAATGCAATGCTCTTAACGTGACTCTCTTTTGTAGAGAGTTTTATACTAAGACGTGATGGCTCAATGTCCAGATCATCCTCATCAAGAAGGGTGAGTAAAGCCATATGGGTTCACATGTACCATTTTCCCTTGGATTCTCTATTGGGCCTTGGCTTCTTCTTGAGCTTGTTTGATTTTTTCTTTGGCCAATTCTTTCTTTTGTTTTAGTAGATGCTCTTGTGTGAGAATCTCTTGGGTCAGTGGTCTGTAATACTTTTTGAGTTTACTCCCATTGATGTATCCTTCCATTTGTACTCTCTCAATGATTTCAATTAGGACCGACCCTTGAGGGGTGATTTCAAATACTCTAAAAGGTCCTAATCCTCTGTATTTGAGTTTCTTTTTCTTGGTGCTTTTGACAGCATACATGAGGATGAGGTTCCCCATTTCCAGTTCCTTTTGTTTCAGGTTATGGTTGAACCAATGTTTTCGCTGCAATTTCTTGACCATAATCCCATGTGATGATGCAATTAGCCTGGTTTCATCAAGTTTTTCTAAATCAACCAATCTCTCAGCCAATGCATTTTTGGTAAGCCTCTCATGTACTGTAATTTGAAGGCTTGGAACTAAGTACTCCATAGGCATCACCACACCAATGCCATAAACTAGACAAAAGAGAGTATATCCCATTGCTACCTTATATGATGTACGATATGCCCATAGAGCTGTAGTTAGCTTATGTTCCCAATTTGTGTGATTGGGTTCTAATTTTTTAGTCAAGATGGTACATAAAATCTTGTTTGTGCTCTCTACTTAACCATTTGCTTATGGATAATAAGGTGATGACTTTCGATGGACTACAAGGAATCCGGAAAGTAAATGTTCAATCACGTCATTAATGAAATGCGAACCCCGATCACACTGACTAATTCAAGCGGGCAACCAAATCTAAAAATGATTTGTTCATATAAGAACTTGGACGTGGTTCGTGCATCAGCTCGCTTAGAGGCTCTTACCTCTACCCTTTTTGTGAAATAATTTGTGGCCAAACGATTACATATCGGGCTTGCACAATGGATGTGCTACTGGACTAACGGGTCCAATAAAATCAATCTCCCACTTCTCAAAGGGTTGTCTTACAATCACAAGGGTGAGTGGCATCCTATCTCTTTGTTGTGGAATAGCAAATCTTGACACTCCTCGCATCTTTTCACAAACTCTATGGCATCCCCGAATAACGTAGGCCACCATAGTCTCACTTGAAGCACTTTGTGAGCTGTAACTTCTCTAGCACAGTGTCCTCCGGCTATTCCTGAGTGTGCTTCTTCTAGTATTGTGAAAAATTCATCTTCTCACACATATCTTCTTAGGATATCATCCTTGCCTAGCTTATATAATTCTCCCCAGTAATCAATTGATAAGGTGTGGCGGCTTAATAAGTTGACGCATTTTATCCTTGTTCTCAAGGGTCATTCTTAGGGAAAATCATGAGCTAGATAGTCAGATATTTCCTCACTCCACTCAGGCACCATGTCAAGTTTGAACAGACAAGCATCTAGGAGGTCAAAATTCGAGACATGTGGTTGGCCAACACATGTTGTGTCCCTTTTCTTAGTGTGACCCGTAAAGTCAAATTCCAAGAGTAAAAGTAACCAACGTGTGATTCTTCTCGTGGTGGTGTAAGGCTTATTCACCAAATATAATATGGCCTCATGGTCCACAAAGAATACAAATTTGTTGGCTGGTAAGTAATGTTGATATTTCTTTACAGCATAAACCATAGCCAACCCTTCACGCTCCCTGGTGGTATAATTTATCTCTGCATCATTTAGTTGATGACGATTGGCAAAGCAAACTGGGTAATCCACAACCTATTGTTGTTTGCAAAGTTCAATACATCAATGTGCACGTGGAATATAAGATCCCAGTTGGGTGGTTTTAGGATAAATGCATTGGCCAGTGCTTTCTTTAACTTATCGTATGCTTCTTGGCATTTCTCAGTCCATTCAAAGATAATGAGTAATCTATACAATGGTTTGGCTATTTCAGCATGGAAAATGATGAAGCGACAATAATACCCAACGTGGCCCATAAACCTCTACATCTTTGTAATTAGTGGGTGGGGGTAATTCCAAGATCAGTTTTACTTTGCTCTCATCTGTGAAAATACCGTTTTCAGACATAATGTGCCCTAAGATTACACCATGTTTGACACAGAATCGACATTTCAAAGGGTTTAAGAATATACAATATAATCGACATCGCTCAAATACCTTTCTTAAGCAAGCCAAATGTTTAGTCTAGAGTGAGTGTACACATAGATCATCAATGAATACCTCCAGCCACTTTTGCAAGTAGTCCTTGAAGGCGGTGTACATCAATCGTTGGACGGTTGCTAGGGCATTGGTGAGGCCAAAAGGCATAACCTTATAAGCATATGTTCCCCACATTGTATTGAATGATGTTTTGTGCTGGTCTTCTGGTGCTATGGACACCTGATTAGAGCTTGAAAACCCGTCTAAGAAGCTATAAGCTTCTTCACTTTTACTACCCATTCCAACACATGTTCGGTATATGGCAGTGGGGGTAGTGGTCTTTCTGGTGTGCATTGACCTTTTTTGAGATCAACATAGACCCTATGATTTCCCATTCTTCTTTGGCATAATTATGATTGGTGAGAGCCAATCTGTGTGCTCGATCTCATAGATGAAATTTGCAGAGTAACCTTGAGTTTGTCAATTTCCTCCTTTATAATCGCTGTAGATTTCAGATTCATCTGGTACAACTTCTTCCTGGATGGTCTTGATCCTTCCACAATTGGAATCGTGTGTTGTACCACTTTGGGTGGTACACCCTTCATCTCTATGTATTTTTAGGTAAAGCAATCCTTGAATTCCTTGAGGAGAGCTATGAGTTCTTCTTTCTCAGCTACCGTTAAGTCCTTAGCAATATAGACAGGTTTGGTTTCCTCCCCAAGCTCTACAACAATATCAATTTCCTGAACTTCGACTGGTGGACCGTCGTATGGTGTGGATAGACCATCTTCCTTTACTCTTTTAGCCGTCATTTATACCACTTTTCGTTCGTCTCAATGGTGTATTTTTTGAAATGGTTCGGCACCACTGAGAGTAGGTCTGGTTTATCTTCATCCTCATTTTTTGTCTGAGTCATCGCCCTTTTCGCCTCATGCTTGGCTTTAGCCAGAGCCTTTAGGTCTGGTTTATCTTCATCCTCATTTTTTGTCTGAGTCATCGCCCTTTTTGCCTCATGCTTGCCTTTAGCCAGAGCCTTGTTTCATTTTTGACACCCTGCTTTCATGAGTTTAGGCGTTTTCGACTCTCTTAAGGTATAATTTTTCCCTCTCATTTTCCTTCCACGGATATCTTACTTAAATCTTCACACCAATTCTTAGAGAACTCCTTATGCACCTTAGTGACTTTGAGATATCTCAGCCCACTGGGCGTCCGTGGGTTTACTTCGTAAAACAGGGCATTTCGTCGAGCGACATATCTCTTCTGTTTTTGCCATCTTCTGAGACCACGTTGGGTACTGGTACGGCCTTGTGACCTAGACCCTTATGTGATGGAGGCTTCATCCTCCGTATCTTGTTCTCTTGGTTGCACATTTAACATGCACAGTGAGGTGGTAGGAAAGTTCCCTGATTCAACATATTGGGTTCCTCTGGATTGCAACACATCTATAGTGGCAAGCACATGCATCCAGTTTTCATTGAAATTGGAAGTGACGCGCACATTGCATCCTCTTCCTCTTCCCTTGAATTCTCCTTCATTGGTTGGCAGAGTTGTAAGGATGTGGTTCGCTCAGTGGTGTGACCAAATCATTCCCAAACAATTACCCTTCCATTGGGTGTGCCTTCCACATTTGTAGGTCAACCTTTAGAATCTACGAATCCTTTTGAACATACACATGCCCAATCATGCACCAAGTTGGCTTCCCTCATGAAAGGTTTGCCCAACCAAGATAATGTCGTATGAATCCGGTTGGCACAGAAAGTCCATTACAACAAATGTATGATGGTAGCAAAATGAAAAGACCTTAAGTCTTATGTTTTCCAACATCCCCATAGGTTTTGAAGATGTTCCATCTGCCATTTTGACAATTAGATCTGTTCTTTCCAAATCTGGTTTACCATAGTTTTCCCAACATTGTTTTGTAATGATGCTCACCCCTGCTCCTCCATTGAGGATAGCCAATACTTGGTACCTGTTATGATGGATTGGGATTGTAGCATTTATGTCATCACTCTCATAATATTGGCCTAGTTGATTGACATGTATTTTGACAAATCTGGGAGTTCTCACCTCCGCATGCTCTAGGTTTTTCTCTGCTAGAGGTGACTCGGTCTCCTCTACAGTGGACATTGGGTTTAATCTTCTCTCTACCCAATCCTTTATGTCTACCCACAATGCAAGAGTATTGCGTAAAAATGATTCTAGTGGTATTTTAACAGTGGTGGATAGTATGGCTACAAGACTACCTATGTCTCTTGGCTCCCTAGCAAGTGAGGGCTCCTTCCATGTGTTTGTCACATACTCACCCCCAGGGAATGAATGGATGGAAAAGTCTTACTCTGCTTCCTTAAAATTCTTGCCATAAGTTCACTATGAGTCCCTCCCTCAGAGTCTTTAAGAATTGGAGTAGGCACATCCGATTTCCTTTCCTTTATCACCTCGTTTCTTGGATACATTGTATCCCTAGCCATGTTAGTCCTTAATTTAGCTATGTGATTTCGTTGGCATTTCTCAATCAGGACCTTTAGCTTCTTCAAGCTTCCTTATCTCTTCTTTCAGCATTTAGATATTCACACAAATCCCCATTTGGTTTTGGTGCTTGGTCGCTCCCTTCCTTTGATTGGGTGGATCCGGTGTCAAGGGTATCTTCTTCAGAACCATCCTAGATTGTGACCATGGTGTCACCTTTGCCCACTTTTTTTACTCTTCTCCTTCTCCCAATTTTAGAGGTTGTAACACCTGCTGGGTTTTTCCCTTTGTCCAATTGTTTTGCTTATGCTCATCTCAAGACATTCAGCGGCGTGATATTCCTAGGTTGCACACTTATGGTCCCGATAATGGCAGGGTTAGCAGTGGAAGCAGAACCACTGACGACGCGATATGGACAGTCTTTGATCAAATGATCTACCCCACACTTAACATAAGCAAGTGTTTGCATGTCGTTAGGCTGTGCTGCCACCATTGGCTGAGCTTGGCCTACATGAACCACATTCTTATTAGGACAGTATGCTATATTCGATGAGGTCCACCACAACCAAAACATTGTATTGGTCCCCTTCTCATGGTTGAGTTTATTTCCTTGCCTTTCCATTGTACCATGGTTTGAAACATTGGCATTGGTGTATTGTTCTGTAAGACATAATACTTTGGCGTGACCTCCCTAGGCTCTTTGTAGTAATCACTATTGATTTCGACCTCACGAATGACTTCCCCCTTGTCCAAGGGTTTCTCAATCAATACTTGGTTGATTTTAGCCCGTGGAGGTTGTGGTGGCAATAGAACAAGTGGCAGAAAAGGTGACATGTCCTGCATTCGAAACATCCCTCTCGGTAAGTAGGATGGGTTTGGTTGTCGTGTAGTCGCAGTAGGTTGAACTGGTGGTGCTAGTAAGGCTAGCAGTACTTTGGGTGTCCGCAGTTGTGCTACAGGCTGCTAGACCCTCGGATACCTGCACATGGAATTGTCATGGTTTCCCAATCTCACACAATGAGCACAATAAAGTAATTGCCTTAGTCTTAATTGAGGGAATTCGGTAGTGATGTGATTCTTTTTGCAAATGGAACACCAAATCAGATCTCTCCGAGGGTAGAGATGAGCATGCCCTGATGCTTCTCTCCCATCCTTGACCTTTAATTTCTCTAATATAGCATTGCTGAGCTCATCCACTGTCATGTTTCCAACTTGCTTCCTCTGGGTTCCTGTGTCTTTATGACTTACGACTCGCGATGTTGTTGCTACTGAAGCTACCTTGGCATCTTCAGGTTGTGGCAATTCAAGCGTATTGTCTTCATATTCTATTGCCAGCTTACAACATGCATTTGAAGTAGCCGGTCGGGCTAATACTAGATAATCATGCATTTTATGATCTCGGAATTGTCTCTGGAAGTAAGGCAATAACTGATCATTGGTTAGCCTCTCCTGTAACTTGCATCTTGAATTCAAGTGCTTAAGTCGAGATACATAATCTCGCATGGACTCATTTTCTTTTTGCTTGATATTATGAAGCTGAGCTGCCACACAGGATTCCATCACCACTTTGAGCAAAGCTTGGTATGAACACATTCTTAAGCCTAGTGAAGTTAACTTTATCCTTTGGCTTTAGGATTCGATACCATTGATAAGCCTTTCCTTCTAGGGTCAGCGAAAAAGCATGGATCGTGGTCACATCACTCACTGGCCCCCACAGGTGTCGCAGGTTGGCTTAAAGATCTCAATATGTTGGATTGGGTCCCCATCCCCCGAGAACTTTTGCACCACGAGAACTTTTGTACAAGCTTGGAAATGATATGTATCTTCATTTGGTCTAGATTCTAGAGTGGTCCCTAGTTCCCTAACCATTTCTTGGCCCATTTCCGCGGCCATATTTAGCAGATCCACCCTTGTGACTGCGTTAAGATCTGCATTTGGATCCACAATTGGCCTTTGAGTAGCTACTCCCCCCTACCTAGACCTTGTCCTCTTCTTCCTACATTTGTTCTTCTAGGCAATTTGGGTCTATGGCTAGGTCCGGCCATCTCCTCATCACCTGGTTCATTATTAGTGACCTCAACCTGCTTTTGTTGGATTAAGAGCTCCATGCCTTGCAAGAATACGGGATCATTGATCATTTCATGTGTGTCTTCCCTTCTTGTATAGAGGCGATCCTCACCTTCTGTAGATTCCCTAGGTAAATTATCTTCGTCATTTTGTGTATCATCAAGGCCTTCCTCTGTCCTCGACTCTTCATTAGTGGGTTCTAGAGTTAGTATTGCTCCTTCAGTCATGCCCATCCACATGTTATTCGTAGCATTTGTAGACGTTTCCAGTTCCTTTCCACGTGATTGAAATGGATTTACATTCTCCATTTCCTTCTATTCCTCTCTTGTTCTTCGAGTATTGAGCTCTTGTTTTCTTAAGCTCAATAATTGTAGTTGTCGCTCCACCTCAACCCTCTTCAAGTCTATTTCTATTTCCTCCAATGTGGGGAAGAAGACTTGACCTGTCCCCTGGCTGCACTTTCCTTATCTCTCCTAACCCTAGGGGTTGTTCCATTGATCTTCATAGTGTTAGGTTGCCTGGAACCAGAAGGTTGGGTTGGTACCATGTCCAGTGCTAGTTGACCCGCAGATTGCGCATCACATTTTGTCTTGTGTTAGAGATTAAAAAATCCCTTGGCTATATCAAAGATTCCACTAGATCTTATAGGGGAAGATGGTTTTTCTTCCTTTCTAAGGCTAGAGAGTCATAGCCCTTCTTCCATGGATTTTTCACTACTTGTATCAACGGTGGTCAGATTCCTTTAAGCTAAAACACTTGATTGAGTGCTCGCCGAATGGCTTGAACCAACACTCTATTGATAGGAAGATCTTGGGTGATTTGATGCACTATTGTAGGGAGTAAGGTCGTCTCTCCAATGACTTTACCAGACCTCAAGTGCATGAGAATGTGATTTGACAGGCTGAATTGCTACCCCAATTTTTTTTTTCATAGGTTTTTGCCGAACTAAGTTTTTGGGTCATGAAACTGCAGACTCACAGTTCACGTTGTGAAATAGCAGATGCAACTCACGTCATGAAGTAGCAGAAAACGTAAATCGTTCATGTCGTGAACTATTTCCTACACTTTGACGTGTTTAGTAGACACTTCAGATTTTCAAGTCAAATTGCCTTGATTTGAGTCGGATAGACTCCAATTATGCAATTAAGGTACTCCCCTAACTTTAGTCTAACAGCCCTTAGTTCGTGAACTAGATCTGCAACTAATAGTTCACGCCATGAAACCGCAGAGGAAAGTTCACATCATGAAGTAGTAAATAAGGGTTCATGTGAAACAAGGAATGGTTCATGTCGTGAAGTGCTAAGTGGTTCACACCGTCAAACCGGAAATGGTTCATGTCGCGTGAAGTCATCAATGTTTCACATTGTGAAGCAGGTTGTGTTTCACGCTGTGAAACACCTCACTGCTATTTCACGGGATAAGATTCCTTCAGTATTATTGTGTCAGATGTGTCTCGATAAGGTAACCTATTTTTGGCAAGGTAATCCCAAAATTTTCGGCGTTGATTGCGGAAGGTGGTTCACGTTGTGAAGTAGTAGGAAATGGTTTATGCCATGAACCGTTTTCTGTCCTTTCACGTGTTTAGTTTTCACATGGACAAAATGATGTTTGGGATGTAATTTACCTATCCAAATGATCCAGAATGGTTGTGCTGAGGGAATGCAATGCAAGTCATAAGCACAACCAATGGCTCCTTGTTTTTTGTAATTTTTGTGATTTTTTTTGAAAAAACAAAAAACAAGGTATCACCCCTACTAGCTCACAATAGCAAGTTTTGTGACGAAAACATCAAAATTAAAAGAAAAAATTAGTGCAGCTTTCCTCTAGGCTAAACTAAGTACTCACACACACTCTAAAACACATGATTTAACAACTCTTCTCTTCCACTCAAACCTTATCTATACATTCTCTTCACAATACACTTTCCAAATGCAAAGACAATCATGAATCTTGCATACTGGGAGCTGAAGCTCAAAGAGGATGGAAGAAACAATGGTGTTCCCCCGGCAGCGGCATCAAAAATGTTATGGTCTACCACACCTCCCAAGAAGTAACTCCACACAAACATCAATGGGAGAAGTAATAGACACAACAATCATTGGGTACTTTTACTAATGCTTTGAGCTCATGTCCCTTGAGGTCCCCCAAGCTCGCTTTTAGAAGCTCCACTCCTCCGAACACCACCTCCACGCTGTCACCGCCGTGAAGTCGCTCACACCACGTACGCAAGGCAACCAACCTCTCACTCTCTCATACAAATGCATGCATGAAGGAGGTACATGTACTAGAGCACACACTCTCACTCTTTGTCTCTCTCTCTCACTCTCTTAAGACAAAGTACAAGAGCTCTGATAGCACAAAGGGGGATTGTGTCTTTTTATTATGAGAAATTACCTTATATACAGGTGGCCCTTATTCACACTTGGGCACCCAAAACTTACTAACTAAGGCCTTGGGTGTCCAATATCTCATAATGTACAACTTTTATAGTGCCTTTAATGTCCTCAAATGGAGGAGCATATTTGTTAATCCAAAATGGGATTAATAGCTTCCCTATTAATAAGAAGACAAAACTCTTTTGGATACGCCTCCACACAAGGAGCTTTGGGGATAAAATGAGCAAAATAAACATAAATGTGAGTAGAGAAACACCTAGACATAAGAGTCGGCACGGTCCTCTGAGCCCCAGATTCACTAACTAGCTCTGTCTCCACCATAATGCCATAAACTTCAAGAAAAGGAAACTGAACCGTCTTATCTTTGGGAAAATATTTAGTGAAGGATCGGGAGGAAGACCACGAACCTCAAGGCTCACTCCCTCAAGAAGTGGCTAAACCATGTTGGACACCACAATGCTTCAAACATTTGGTGTTGATCATGAGTTGGGATTATCCCAAGATGACCACGACCACCAAGTGTTTTCTTTGCTATACTATTAGGGACAAGTGTTCCTCAAAACACACAACAGCAAGCATATATAGTGTAAATAGAAGTCACCCACTTTTCACATGAGCTTATTAGAAGCATCTTTGCCACACAGAGGAACCAAGTTCTAGTTCTTCTCCATCCTCATCCAAGGAACATGGTGCCATTGGAAACCACATGGTCCAACCCCATGGGACAAGGATATGCTTAGGTAGGGTTAGAGGTTCGTACCGAACCACCTTCTCAAGTACTGGCTCTAGTGCAACCTAGAACTTTCTTAAAAGCTCTAATGCTCAACACTTCTCTTGCCTTGCTATGTTGATGACCACCTCCTCAAACAATTATGGAGATCCCAAACGTCGCTGGTGAAGACGAAGGCCACTCGACCTCAACAATCCTTCAGGGAGGTCATCAAGAAGGAGTGAGTACCATGGCTATCCAAGGAAAGTATGATGCCCAAGAAAAGACCTGCTAGAAGCCTACCAAATGAGCAAAAATTTTCTAAGCAAGAGTCCCACATATAATAGAATTTTATGTAACCCGCCCGAGCCTCGTTTAATCCCCTTCAAGATGTTACAAGAGCTCAAGACTTCCTACAACAGAAACCCTTCTGTTTGGGTCCCAAAGACCTTGCAGACCACACCCAAAGCAAAAGAGAGTCAGGTGATTGCCTCGAATGCCAGCTCAGGCACCTAGTAGCTACTATGACATTATGTTAGGTTCTAACCAAGGTTTTTAGAAGCATAAGACTAAAGTCACGAAAACGTGCACCACAAGCCTTTGTAACCACATCATAAGACCGAAGTCAAGAAAACCCGTACCACAAGCCTTTGCAGCCACATCATCAAACATCAAACTAGAGATTGAGTGGAGACCAAAACACAAGCCTTCGACAATAACCCCAAAGCTTAAGCAAGAATAGAGAGAAGTGCATTTGTTCCACCTCGACTCTGCCACTTAAGATGTTGTAATGATCTTCAGACATACGAGAGTCTTCTCTTCTTGGCCCTATACTTTTAGAGCTTTGATTCTAGCCCTGACCTCTACTCCTCTTTGGGTGAAAGCATGATAAGGTGGGCTGAAAACCTATCCTGGACAATGGTTTATAACTGGTTGTGAAACACTTTTATGCAAAGTTAGAGAATTAAAACATGGTTGTTTAATCTTGTTTCACATTTATTATATCTAAAAGGCACTAGATAAACTGCTAAATACATCTTATGATTATATTAAATCCACTAATATTTGTTGTCTTCAAGGGTGGTAGCAACCAATGTAACTTGTAGAAAGTGTACCACCTTATCATACTTTCACCCCTTTGCTTTGGAAAAGTTTGCATTACCTACTGGAGTTGAAGATCTCTTGTGAGTAATTAATGGTATATTTCTTAATTGAGAAGCCTCTTTGGGAAAATATTTGGCAAAGTCTCCAGCCATTCTAGCTGGTTCAACTATTGATGCCAACTTTACATTCTTGACCAAGGTGTCCATTAGGGGATCCAACTTTCTGATAAATCTATGGAGAAGAGTTGTCTCATCCATTGGTGGGGCAAAGAAAACAATATTTTCATAAGCCTGATGGTAATTCTCTATAGACTTCCCTTCTTGGCTAAGAGAGCTCCAGGAACTCATTCATTTTATCCTCTCGGTAACATGGTGGAAAAAATCTATGATAAAAGTATGATTTCATGTCCTCCCACACCTGAGTTGGTCTTGATTCAGATGGTTTGCTTCCACATGGTTTCTCCACATGTAATTTTAAGATGGGGGCTAGAGCCATCTTATTGCGTTCATTATATCAACTATGTAAAAATACTCATCCATAGCATTGGTCTAGTTATGGCTTTAGAAATATTAATGCCTTCACCTCAGAAAGGGGTTGGTTGGGATTTGTGTAGTGCTTCTCGACTAACGTCATTATACAATTCTTCCATGACCTACGCTGTACTCTAAGTGAAATTTCCCACATGATTCATGTTGTCTGTAAGAAAACTTCTTCTTTTCTTGAATAATAACCATTCAAATCTTTGAAAAAAAAAGACAATCTTAATAGTAGAGAAAAACGACATCATCTTTATTACACAAAAATCTTATTAAATCACTAGGGAAACTTAGCCTCCAATTCTAAATAATTGAAAACGCTTATATCTTCCAACTATTACAAATGTGTTGATATGGGAGATACATGATGAAATGGTAGACACATACTAAGGTGTACAGGCTTCTACCACAAATCCTATTCTCTTTTACGAGGTTTAATCTTTCTATAATCATGGTGAGACATAAATTTGAGGCATAGGATGGTAGATAATCAATGTCTATCTCCACACTAAAGTTTGCTTTTGTTTGACCCCAAATGTGCCTCCACATGAATAGAGGTTGGTAAGGTTGACCAAAGCAGCACTCTCCACAACTCTGATAGTGGCTAGCACTCTATTATTGGTCAAGTGTTGGAACACAACTTCAACAAAGCTTCTTGCTCTCTTGAGCATAATTTGGGAAAGTTCTAGACCATTGTAGTATTTAATTTACACATTTTAACATACAAAAGATAATATAAAAATAAATTAAGAAAGAAAACATTGTATATTTATTTTACTAATGATTATTTTTGTATAAAGTTTAATTTTCTTGAAAAAGCTCATATTATTCTTGAATACTTACCCATTTTACAACTTTGACCAAATCTATACACTCAACCTAGCCCCTTTCAATCCCATGGGTCTAGCTTGCCACCCTGCCACCACCATTGGTCCTATGGAAGTGGTGTGAATGCACACACTCATAAAATTCCTTTTTTTGTTACTCATGCACACACTTGCATACAAAGTTCACTTGCCTACTCCCTGACAAACATTTCTTTTCTTCAATAAAACACAAATAATATCTTAACTATCTAATACATAAATCCACAATAAATGTCCTGAATGAATCATCTCATAAAACATTGGAGATTACTACAAAAACCACCAAAGTATCTCCTCAACTCCACGATCATGATCCTCAAACTAGGAAGGTATACACTACTTAGCCTAAATACTCTAGGACCACTGTGTTGAGACCAAAGGATCCCACCAAGTCTCACATCCAACTCTACCACACTCGTCTAACTTTGGGTTTTTAGAAATATAAGCCCAACTTGTCCCTTAGCTGTAAATCAAATGTGCATAGGATAAAATGTTAGCCTAAGCTAAAGAATGTAGCTCCACAATGTCATAATCAATGATGTCATGTACCTAGACACTTTTAATGTATCTTCCATGGCTATATAAGCCCATGTAACCAAGCTCATTTTAAGCACAATGCAATCAAGTCTATTTTCATTATGAATGGCTCACTTTTCTTTCCCCTTAAGTTCTAACTTGGTATCAGAGCATCTTACATCCTCATTTAGTTTTTTAACCTTTAATAAAAGTAAACCATTTTGTATATTCTCTCCTGCACTCACTACCTGTCGTCCACCTATGCGCAGCATCCATTGCACCATCTGCATAGTTGTTCCTCGTCCACACATGCCTACTGCCCACACTATTGTTGAAGCCAGCCGTTGCCTTATGCTTGTTGTATAGCTGAGCCAAATCTCTATTGTGCACATCACCTTGCCACCATCAGCTGCTTTCCCTACCATCTATGACATATAGCATGCTGCTAATATTGAGCAATGCCAACATTATGATGATGCTACTGATGTAGTTGCCTTTCCCATATCATGCACCTGCTAAAGTTGCCAACCAACATATCACAGAATAAAGGCACATACAAACATATCAACATAGAAGGGGGAGCCTCGACAAATCAACGCGGACAAAAAAATCACATCAGGAAAGGTACATAAAATTCAATTTGTGGCTTCTGTAGATCTTGCTTAATTAGAGCATTAAACCCCATTTTTCAAAATTGAGGATGCATTATGTCATATTGAGGCCAAAAAATTGGTAAATTTTTACCTATATTTTTATATGATAATAATATAAGAACAACTTTTTTATTACTGACAGCATTATGTGCAGAGGCAAGGTTTGAACCCGCAGTCTTCAGGTCATGAGCTTGACGAGTTGGCCATTTACTCCACCCCGTGATTGATCTCTCAACTAATTTTCGAATCAAAATTTCTAGCATGGAAATTTATGCAATATTGCAGGAAAGCACACAAAGCTTGGAGAAGAAGAAGCAAGAATGCGCACAACACACTTTGTATTATTGTGTCAATGTACAAAAGATAAGTTAGCCCTAGAAGGATGGGCGTATATACAAGCCGGGGGAAAAAACCTCCTAAAGAGGGAAAAAGTGCCCCGGCGGTCCTAAGTGTGTTCACACACATCAATGCCTATATATATGGCAACAAATCCCCCGTAGGAGTGATGGTGTGAACGAGAGCTGGCACTCATGTATAGGGGAGTGCCATGCCCGAAATAGATCAGTCCACAAAGGGGAGCAAGCCCAAAGCTTTGCGGAAAGCTTCAAACTTCTCACGAGGAAGCGCCTTTGTGAAAAGATCGACGAGGTTGTCCTGTATTGGCACATAGGCCAAGCTGATCTCTCCTGCTGAGAGTTTCTTCCTGACATAGTGATAATGCACCTCAATGTGCTTTGTGCGAGCATGAAAAACTGGGTTTCTCGCAACTGCCAATGCGCTCTGACTGTCAGTTTGAAGATAGAGGTGGCAGACTCCTGTCCAACACTCAAGTCAGCCATAAGCCGTCTGAGCCACACACACTCAACCGTAGCTGTGAAAGCTACCCTGTACTCAGCTTCACAAACTAGAAGTGGCCACAGTAGGTTGCTTCTTGCTCAACCAAGATATGCATGAGCTACCGAGCATGAAACAAAAACCACTTGTGGACACTCTTGTGTCATAGCAACCAGCCCAATCTGAGTCCGAAAAGGCATGTAAATCTGGCGGCAACGATCCCCCCTTTGGATAAAACAACCCAAGATGTATGGTGCCACTCAAGTAGCAAAAGATGCATTTAACTGCTTTCCAATGCTGAGACCCTGGGCTATGCATAAACCTGCTCACCTGTGAGATTGCAAACTGAATGTCCGGCCTTGTAATGCATACATAAATGAGGCAACCAACAGCTGTCTGATAGAGTGTGACATCAAAGTGATCTCCAGCATCATGAAGACTCAACTTCAAACCTGTCTCCATTGGAGTAGCAATAGGCTTGCAGTCTTAAAGGCCAAATCTTCGCAACAATGTCTCAATATACTTTGTCTGACACAAAGTAATACCTTCATCACACTGCTTAAATTGTATCCCCAAATAATGATGCAAATGCCCCAAATCTGACATCTCAAAAGAGGCATTCAAATCAGCCTTAAAATCAGCAATATGACTCTCATTTGGTCCTATGAGCAGCATGTCATCGACATAGAGAGCAATGATTAGATGTACATCATCCACACATTTAACATACAAAGTGCTTTCTGTTGGACTATTCTGAAAACCATGTGCAGCCAAATATGCATGTATCTTTTCATACCAAGCTCGTGGAGCTTGCTTTAAACCATATAAAGTCTTTTTGAACAACCTGCACACTTTGTTTTCCTGCCCTCTTTGAACAAAACCACGAGGCTGCGATACATACACCTCCTCTTGCAAATCTCCATTCAAGAACGCAGTCTTTATGTCCAAATGATGTACATTCCAACCATTATGTGCTGCCAATGCACAAATGCTACGAATGGTAGTCATACGACAAGTGGGAGAGAAGGTCTCATCAAAATCAATGCCCTTTTCTTGAGCATAACCCTTTGCAACAAGTCTAGCCTTATAGCGATCAACACTGCCATCTAGATTTCGTTTCAACTTAAAAACCCACTTACATCCAATGGCCTTTTTACCAATAGGCAAATCACACAAAGACCATGTACCATTCTTCATTATAGCATCATATTCACTTTGCATTGCAGCCAACCAATTTTTTGATTTTTGTGTCTCATCAAATGAAAGAGGTTCTTCCTCTTCACACATACTAGACACAGCCAAAGCATAACAATCTGATGCATAAGAGGCATGCTAAAAACCTGAACGAGTACGACTAGATATAGGTGCATCAATTTTACTATCATGCAAGGTTTGCACCAGCCATTTAGGCATACCTCTAGTCTGCTCATTTTCAGCCCTATCTTCATAAATTACATCCTGTAAATCTGCATCAGAAATAGGCTGAAATAGGCTGATCTATGATGTCGTTTGAAATCTGCATAGGCTGAGTATTTGCCTCATTAGGACTTACATTTGAATTCCCACCTGTCAATAGAGGCAACAACGTATCAAATATATCCCGTGAGCTCACACCTGTCTCTTTGGTACATGATAACAAAGGCTACACAACATCTTCCACAAAAACAACATCTCGACTGCGGATGATACAATCTGTAATCTTTGCTCTCAGCACTGTAACAAACAAAAATGCATTTGACAGCCTTATCATCCAATTTTCTACGTTGTTGCACAGGCACTAAAGCATAGGCCAAGCAACCAAAGACACGCAAGTGACCAATAGAAGGCTTCCTGCCATGCCAAGCTTCGTATGGAGTAATAGAATGCAAGGCCTTAGTGGGACACCTGTTGAGTACATATGCAGCACACATGAGAGCCTTAAGCCAAAACACATGTGGCAAAGCTTGGCTCTTGACCATACATCATGCCATCTCCATAAGTGACATGTTTTTCCTCTCAGCAACACCATTTTGCTGAGGGGTATACGGCACTGTACATTGGTGTTTTATCCCACGACTAGCCAGAAATGCATCAAACTCTTTAGACATG
This sequence comes from Cibotium barometz, assembly GCF_041138505.1. NCBI lineage: Eukaryota > Viridiplantae > Streptophyta > Polypodiopsida > Cyatheales > Cibotiaceae > Cibotium > Cibotium barometz. Next base: position 5,600,340 of record NC_141089.1, on the reverse strand, counting down.
TACTCCCCCCCTCAATCAGAACGGAGGGTGCCCACAGTACAATTGGATACATTTTCAACCATAAGTAAAAACTGTTTGAAGCACAAAAACACTTTGGACTTTGCCTTCAGTGGATATACCCATGCATGCCTTGAGTAATCATCAATGAAAGTCACGAAGTATAAGTGTTTACCAAATGACGGAGCTTGCATAGGTCCACATACATCACTATGTATAAGTTGTAATTTGCGAGTGTCCCGCACAGAACCATCCTTTGGAAATGCAGGACGCTGCATTTTGCCCAAAATACAGCCTTCACAAACATGTTTCAATGGTGCCTCAAGAGGGGGAAATGAAGCAACCATATCAAATTTTTGCAAACGCAGCAAACTAGCAAAGTTCAGATGACCAAAACGAGCATGCCATAGTTTTGCATTTGAAACTACCTTTTCATCAGAAACTGCATTTGCTGAATCTTCCACACACTTGTCATAAGAATTGAGCCTATACAACCCACGAAACAAGGTGCCAGATGCAATAATCATATCACTAGAAGTCAAATCATGAACAGTACATCTATCATCCACAAATCCAAGTCCAGCAAGTGTAGAGACAGACAATAGATTCTTCTTTATCCCTGGCATATACAAAGCATCTGAAAGTGTGAAAGCGCTGCCATTTGCAGCAGCAGTAAGCATAATTTTACCAACGCCCTTCATTGGGTAAGAAGCATTATTTGCACATGTGACAGTATTCCCATTAGAGATAGTCTCAAGACAAGTGAACATATCACGATGTAAGGTAATGTGCTTTGTAGCACCACAGTCAAAATACCATACATTAGAGTCAACAGAAACTGCCAAACATGCATCATGTACAGATGGGTCATACTCGCAATACACGCTAAACGTCCATTCTGTATCCTGCACAACATTTACAAAATCTGCATTTGTAGAAGCATCCGCTATCGTGGCTGCATTTGACTCTTTCTTCTTTGCCTCTTTAGCCTTTAGCTTAGGGCAATTCTTAATGACATGATCATTTACCTTACAATAGTTGCACCTGATCTTTTTCTTGTCTTTATCAAGAGCCTTCTCAGACTTGTTGTTGCTACCTGTGGAAGGAGAAGAAGTTGCAGACCTACTAATAGGAGAAGAAACAGTGGAAGGGGCTGCCTTACCACTTCTTCTCTGCTGGGCAAGCAATAAATGCCTGATCAACTACACGCTGCCTAGCCCTATTTTGCCTGGACTGCACTTCTTGCAAGAGCTTGTTGACTAAAGTATCATACTTGACAACATCAAGTCTGTCCTCAGTAATAACAAGTCTCCACGTGGAAGCAAAAGTCTAATATGACTCAAGTAAAGCATCAAGAACAGTCTGCACAAGAGAATGATCAGGAATAATCTCTGCTGCAGAAATCAACTGTTCCTTGAGATCTTTAATCTCAGCAAGAAAAACATTCATGTCATCATCTTCCTGCATAATCTTCTAGCTCTTTACGCAGGTAAGAGATTTTTGCCTCGTTAACGACCTGCATACAAATCAGCTAGAATATCCCAAGCCTGTTTTGCTGTTTTAGCTGAGAGAATATGTGGGGTGATGTTATGTTTGGAAGAAAGTGTAATTAAGGCATGAGCCTACGCATCAATGATTTTATATTCACGTGATCACAAATTTTTTTTGTTAATAATATGTGTTAACATGTTATTAACATGTTAACATGTTAATATGTTCCTAAAAAAGCCGGTGGGAAGCAACCTGGTAACCGGATAAAATCCCGTCGGGGTTTCGCTATACCCGGCGGTCCTGCTGGGAAAAAGGAAACCCCGGCGGGGTCGTCATCTAGCCCGGCGGGGTACAATTTCCTATATATATGGGCCCGGGGGGCCCTTTGGGAGTTCATTGCTGATAGCATACACAGGTAATGAAACTTGTGTGTGTGTGTGTATGTGGGTGTGTGTTCGTGCGGGCAGCCGCCCACTGTCGCAATGCGCGGCAGGATGTGGGTGGTCCGCCACACGAGGGATGTGTGTGTGGGTGTGTGTTTGTGCGAGCAGCCGCCCATTGTCGCAATGCGCGGCAGGATGTGGGTGGTCCGCCACACGACAGGTGTGTGTGTAAGTCCATTCTTCGGAATGGTGCTTACCCTGGGGCACTTAGTCGGTAACGCGGCTAGTCTGTGTCCTATGGTAAGTATGGCATGCCGCAGCGGTACTAGTCGGTAACGCGGCAAGCATAGTATTGTTATGGCGATGTCACCTTCCCTTCCCTTCCCTTTGTCAAATGCGGGCATATGGTCGGTAATGCGGCCAGTGTATGTTCGTATCCTATTTGTATTCCCATAGAATCGGGCGGCATTTTGTTAACGCGGCAAGTTGGTGTCGTCCGCTAGTGCATAAATTGTTTTTTGCATATTGCGGCATTTGATCGTTAACGCGGTCGAAAAAATGTTGTAAATTTGTTTGATTTGACTTGTATTATTTTTATTGTGTTTGATCCATGCGATACTTGGTTGCTAACACGGCATGAGTATTTCATGGATCAAAGTTTACATCATATTGTCTAAACATTTTATTTTATAATATCGTGATTCGTAACTCGAAAAAATGAATATCTCTCTCTCTTCCTACCCCCCTCTCTCTCTCTCATGATACACTTCACAACTCTTTCTCTCTCTCTCTCTCTCTCATGATACACTTCACAACACGATAGATGTGTAGATAAGGATTTCTTTTTTTTTCTCTTAAAATATACATAATTCTTAATAATTTCTTTTTTCTCCCTCTATTTACTTAAAAATTAAAACAGTACATTATTTTCCTCTTTAGGAACTCACAAAAACATTAAAAATGTCATCTAATGTTTCTTCTCTCTATCTGTCACAACTCTCTCTTCCTCTCTCTCTCTCTCTCTCTCTCTCTCTCTCTCTCTCGCTCATGATACACTTCACAACTCTCTCTCTCTCTCTCTCTCTCTCTCTCTCTCTCTCTCATGATATACTTCACATCTCTCTCTCTATCACGATAGGTGTGTAGATGAGGAGTGCTTTAGGATTACAAAACATTATTTTCCTCTCTTTAGGAACTCACAAAACTATTAAAAATGTCATCTAATGTTCCCTCTCTCTCTATCTGTCACACCTCTCTCTCTTCCTCCCCCTCTCTCTCTCTCTCTCTCGTTCGATAATGTATACACTTGATAAGTAATAATGCACTTGTTGCGGTTGTCTCACGTTCGATAATGTATTGCATGATGTTGAGTTCAGTAATATTGTTTGATATTCCGTTTTTGTTTGATCATTGATAAGTAATGATACACTTGTTGCTGTTCTCTCACGTTTGATGATGTATTGGATGATGTTGAGTTCATTAAAATTATTTGATATTCCGTTTTTGTTTGAACATTGATAAGTAATGATACACTTGTTGCTGTTCTCTCACGTTTGCTTGATGTTGATTTCAATAATGTTTGATATTCTATTTTTTTGTGTTTAGTGATATTTGCTAGATTTACGAAGACGACCAACATGCTTTCCCCTGAAGAGCGTAAAATCATTCTACGAGCAATTCGCATTGAAGCAGTCATCACAGTGTCACAATGTGCTGATGATGTCGTCAAAAAGATCAATGAGTCTGAGATACTCATGCGAGATCTAATAGACCAGATATGGGAAAATGCACAGCGTCGGCTTCGAAGCGGAGGCAACGCTGAGTTGCTTGATAGACAGAAGATAGCAAATTTCAACCATCAACATATAACACGAACCATTTTGGGGAGCATGCGTGTAGCATGCAGTGATCTTAGAGATGCTGCCCCGCCTGAAGCTAATATGCAACGTCTACAGTTATGGGACGTTGTATGGAGCGATCAAAGAGCCAAGAGCAAGCGCATGAAGGCGCTGGATGTAGAGTCCCTCCCCAAAAGAGTGCACATTGCCCACGACATCACTGCAACGTCTAGCCAGGCAGATGCAAGTGGTACATGTGTCATTAATCGTACCATCTACAATTCTATGTGCACACACCTCATTGGCATCCCGCACGAGGCTCTGTTCGAAGGGCGAACAATAGGCTCTGGTGTTTTTGGCACAGTAAAAGAGTATACAGTTAAAGGTATATCATTTTTGCCGGAGCACATTACTTTTTGCGGAAAGCACTACAAAGGAGAAGGCAGTGCCAAGTTCGAGAGCTTCCAGGCAGAGTAGGGCATGCAGGTTCTACACCCATCGATTGTCAGGTGTATTGCCATCACAAAAGAATCTCCTTGGATCACTATTTTCCCGTACTATAATGGCGGCTTGCTTGGTGATACTCTTCTGAAGGTTTCCTTCAGATTCAGTGAGTTCACCAGAGCAATTTTTCGTTTGGATCGAGGATGGAGACAACCCCCGCCCGATAATATTCCTTTAAGTTATCTAGAACTTTCTAAAATAAAACAAATAGTAATAACCATGCCACATATTATGCATGCCCTGGTGGAAGGCCTAGCGGCAGCACATTTGGCAGGAATTGTACATAGCGACCTACATCCATTCAATGTAGTGTTGGATTTTACAAAAGAGTTGAAGCCACGCATAGGTATTATCGATTGGGGGTTACTGCTGAGAGCGCCCAAAAAATGGGTGTCTCTCAATTTTGTATTTGAAGCAGACAAGAACCCTGAGAAGGTGGCATAGGCGGTCTCCTACGCAGACAGAGAGCGAAATAAACGGCCGTGGATAGCCCCGGAGCTTTATGATCCATTTTTGGCAGATGCATACACTCCTGCATCTGATGTTTTTGCCTTGGGATATTTATTACAAACTTTATACGACTTTTGGCAGAAAGTACAAGAGTTGTGGATGGATAATAGTTCCTATGACAAAGTTACCATGGATACTATTATTTATAGAGTCGAAAATTGGATGTTTCTACCTAATCGCGATGAGCGAAAATCAATTTTGCAAGTAGTTGAATTTTTTAGATCACTAAATACTGACCCAATGAGGGCACAACGTCCTCTTGTAGAGCTATCGGTGTCATTCACCCCAATTTTGTAATGATACAGTATCAGGAGATTAAGTTTCAGGAATGGCACTTTGTTTCTCTCTTCAAAATTTGATGTGTCCATTGTTTGAAATATTATCTCATTGAGTCTTTGCAATATCTCTCTCCTCTTGTGGTGTTTAAGTTTATGTTTTCTCTTCAAAATTTGATGTGCGCACATTGTTTGAAGTATTTTTGGAGTCAAGTGGATATTTCTCATTGAGTCTTTGCAATACATATCTCCTCTCGTGGTGTTAACCTTTAAGTTTTTGAGGGTAATGGTCAATTTATCTTACGTTGATCTTTACAGTTCATTAAAATCCTAAAGTCATTTATGTTCATGCAGATATGGCAGAGGCGCAAGCAAACGAGCATCAAGAGTTAGCCAAGAAGGCATATGAGCGAATGAAGGCCCTTGCACATGGCCTGACAGCTCGCGAAGCTACAAGAACAGCATGCAGGTTGTCGAAATGGACAAATCCTACTTATGCCCAATGGAAAGACATAAACAAACGCGTAACCACAGAGATGATAAAGGAAATATGGCCATGTCCAGATGGCGAGATTAAGAAGGGAAGATGGAAGATTTCACGTTGCACTCACAATGATATCAAAACTAATGCTGAGCGCATTTTCTTGGAGGTGTACGATCGTCCTCTCCATAACGCCGACGCTCCACTCTATTTTGCTAAGATGCTATATGCACAATTTATCCTAGAAACTCCAGTGGACTTCGCCTCCAGAGAGGCCACTGTCAACACCCACGACATATGTAAAGAGACAGTGACATTCACAAGGGAAGAACTTGCTCTCATGGTGGAGGGCGCTGGATTGGAGTTAAACAAGGTCAAAGAAAGCTTAGGGGCACAGCTAGCAGAGAAGGAGAAAGAAGCTGAGCGATTATCTCAAGCGTCAACTCCTCCCCCAGCCAATAGAGGGATTCAAGAGCACCTCACAAATATCAGCCAAGATGTACAGAGCATCTCTTCACGTATTGCCCCTGTGCGCCAAGGAAACCACATCTCTCATTTTTTGATACATCCTGATCTTGTGGGAGTTTCTGCTGAGGCTACTAGTTCCTCCACCCTCCAATGTCCTGTATGTTACAAAGTATTCGATGGGTGGAGCGGCCAGTATATACTACCCTGTGGACACTACTACCACTTAATATGTTTAGTGAGGCAAATGCAAAATACTTCCACATGTGCATTGTGCAGTGTCCCAATAAATCAAGATATTTATACAGTGTTCGGCATGGCTAGCGAATATAAACCACCAGGACCTTTAGATGCAACTCCTAGTGCAATTCGTAATTTATTTCAAGATGAAAGCTAAGAAAGACAAATCCTACTTTTGTATTGATAATTTCTCCAAATACGATCATTTGTACAAGTACTTTTTATGAAATTAATGAAATGACTTCTTCCTCTATGTCAATATCTTGCTCCAAAATTCTTTCACCGTTTACTCTCTCGTCTGCTAAATTAAGCTCATCTAAGTCAATGTCTAAATTGTCTTCTATCTCAAGGGTGGTGCACAACGTGCGTCCAACATCAAAGTTCTCGTCTACTACATCATCACAATTGTACATCCATCTGGGCATATCTTCTTCATACTCTTCGCTTTCAATGTCTCGCAAGATCTTTTCATTGCAATACATGTAAACAAGTTTATCTGCTCGATCTGCAAGAAGTCAATTGCGAATAGTACTGTGAATATATTTGTACATGCTCCAGTTTCTTTCTGAGCCTGAGTTTGAAGAGCACTGACTTAGAACCTTCATCGCAAAGTTGCGCAATAAAGCATAATGCTCACCACCATTCATCATCCACCACTTCCATGCAGGTTGCTCTTTAGCCATTTGTTGAACAAGGGAGTTGGAAAATAAACCCTCTTTCAATCGAAATGAGGTCATCTCCTTTATGCACTTTACACGATCATCAACATTATTATAGAAAGTGTTTACCACTTTATAAAAATCTTGCACCACCTCAACGTTGGACATCAAATCCATATTCCAATATTCAGGATCTAACATGTAAGCAGCACTGTGTAGTGGTGAATGCGCTCCAATCCATCTAGCATGAAAGTAATTCAATAGAACTTTTCTTTGTCTACTACTGGAGAATGGTACACGCCATTGCTTTTCCACCACTGAATGCTCTAATTTCTTAGGACACTCCAAACTCCGCTGGTGGACAGTCCACCATTGCATCCATGCTTTCTCGAGATTAGGCGCTCTTTGATCAAGACTTCGTACGGCATACATAACAGGCCTCATTACATGGTATGCATCCATCACACTGTTCCACCAACTTCTTCTCGTAAGCGCTGCCTTCAAGACTTTGATTTTCTCTTTCACTTTTTCAAGTTGAGTATTCTCCCAGTCATGAAATGCCATGCATGTAAATGTTTCGCAAACTACATCTTTATTTCTAAGAAGAGACTCAAAAGTGTAAAAGTGAGTGCAAAATCTAGTCTCCGCTGGAAGCTTTAACATAACTGACATGCGAGGTCAAAAAATATCTAACACTCTCTGTCTCTTGAGCATGAATCTCACAAGCTGGCGAGCAGTGTCGACGATTGAGGCAAACCATTTGGTATCATCACTTTTACCAATCTTTTAATACAAGATTCAAACTATGAGTATTACAGCCTACCGGAAAAACATGTGGATATTGTCGCTGTAGGATTTTGGATGCATTTTTGTAATTTTTTGCATTGTCCATGACGACTTGGACTACATTTTTGGCACCCACTTCCTCTATCACACAGAGCTAATGACTTGAGCAATGTAAGCCCCAGTTTTGATTGAACTAGCTGAATCCACGGCATGGATGAAAGTCTCACCTCTAGGTGAAATAACCATTATATTAATTAATGGTTTTCTTTGTACATTAGACCATCCATCACTTACTATACTACATCCAGAAAGCTCTATATTGCTAAGAATTATTCTTTGTACACGTTCTTTTACTTGCGCATAACATTTCTATAATAGATCATTTCGCATAGCATGGTACGTAGGCGGTGAAAACCCTGGTCCAAACTCACCAATTTTCTTCCATGCTCTCTTCCAATGCTCACTGTCCAATGCTCACTGTCCACCATCATCATAGCACTCCCAGAAAAGTAAATCGCTTCAGCAAGGGCGAGTTGTGCATCATTGAGTTGACCTTGACGTAGGCTTTCTTGCAATGAAGTTTGACGCATGGGTATATTTCCTACGTCAAAGTTTCGCTTGCAGGAAGATGCACTGGGTAGATTACTTTCTGGTTGCACATTGCCGTTCGGGGTACAAGTAGGCGATGTAGCGGGAGTTTGATGATTAGAACAACAGTGTTCTTGTTGCCTTGATACATTAATGGTAGGAGTGTCATGTTTTCTTGAATAGAACGCAAAGCCCTATGGGATGATTCGCAAAGTATAGGGACCTGCAAGCGCTCTCGTGAAAGCTCACCTCAATTGGAGAATGTGAGTCGGAGGGTGCTGGCGGCGTAGCCCTGGGAGCCGATGCCTGCTCTGATACCAATTGTTGGAATTAGGGTTGCAGGAAAGCACATAAAGCTTGGAGAAGAAGAAGCAAGAATGCACACAACACACTTTGTATTATTGTGTCAATGTACAAAAGATAAGTTAGCCCTAGAAGGATGGGCGTATATACAAGCCGGGGGAAAAAACCTCCTAAAGAGGGAAAAAGTGCCCCGGTGGTCCTAAGTGTGTTCACACATATCAATGCCTATATATATGGCAATAGAAACAATCACCAAACCAAGGATTTCTACACCAACAATCCTTGTGCATTGTGGAAAGACCAACCATCCACCACACAAGTGCTATCTTAAGGACAAGAAGGAAGGTAAAGAGAAGGCCAAAACTATTGAAGAAGAAGAAAGTAACTTTGTAGAAGTTTGTGGATTTGTTGGTCCTAGAGATGAAGATGACTCCTATTCTTTGTAAAGAATTTGTCATTGTTCACTCTTATATGGTGAAGCCTTTGTTTGTTGTCAATACCCTTGATTGTTTATTAGAGAAGAGTACACACACCCTTTGTTGTTTCTAAGGGGGACTCTTTCTCATTATAATGAGGGAGGATTATTGTTAGGCAAAACCTATTGTTGAGTGTCAAGTCATTGTATCCAAGTTTAGCTTAAGGTGGGTGTTAGAAATGTAAGCCCAACTTGTCCCTTAGCCATAAATCAAATGTATATAGGATAAAATGTTACCTGAAGCTAAAGAATGTAGCTCCACAATGTCATAATCAATGATGTCATGGATGTCATGTACCTGGAAACTTTTGATGTATCTTCCATGGCTATATAAGCCCATGTAACCAAGCTCATTTTAAGCATGATGCAATCAAGTCTATTTTCATTATGAATGGCTTCATTTTCTTTCCCCCTTAAGTTCTATAACAAGGTTAATTTCTAAGCTTAATTATAAATTATTCAAGCTAGGCACTTACACTAGGCAATTTTATAGCATTTTTCATAGCCTTTAGCACATGATAGGACCTTAGATTAAGGTTCAACTTTTATCACATCTTTTCTACTCCACCTTTACTCACTTGGTAACATGACACCTAAATTGTGGCTAATTGATTGCTTACCAAAATCATAGGAAGGAAACTCTTACATTCTATGAAGCTATAAATTGCACCAACACCTACTTTTGAACAGTTAGTATCTCTCAAATGGTGTCAAATTTAAAGATATTCAAAACTAGAAAGTTGTAGATAATCATATGGAATATCATCCTACAAAGCCTCATTAGCACCAACATCATAGGCATGGAGATATTATAGGATCTCACCTACTACCACCAATCAAGCTCAAAGATCTCTATATACTATGACATAAAAAATTGATATCTTTCATTCTCAATATTGTACATATTTTGATGGTTTCTCAATGGTAATAAGGTGGAAGCTTGTCCAAGAAGATTGCGGCGCCCACCACAATGGAATAACGGCGTGGTGATGCAGCGGCTTGGCGGGGCTACCCTGATAACAGCATTCTATCTTTAAATATAATGGTTTTACTTGATTTAGGGTGCATACATTGTAAATGCCACAAGTATGCTTGATAAATACTTTGGTATGGTAGATAGGCTAGTGATGTGGAAAATAAAAGTGGGCATTCATGCTCACATGGATTTTAATTGTATTATTAATATAGTAGTCACCATAAGGCTACAAGTTGGGGAGTGTGGAAGGCATGTGGAGGAGTGTGTGTAGGTGCATAATTGGGAAAGATTCTTCTAGAATGCCTACATGGAAGAGGAGAATTCCGCCAATCGTGTAAGTGGGATCTCCACCTACATGCCACTTAGACTTGGCTATTATCTCATTACACTTTCAAAGTAAAAAAGTCTTCAATTTAATAATCAATAGAAGACTTAGCCTAAGAGGACAATTGATGTGGTGACATCTACCCTTATGTCACTGAAGGGTTGAAGATTTTTATGTTGTAATTTGTAACAATGGAAGAGAGGGTGATTCTCCACCTATAATAGGAGCCCTCCTCTCCCTTTCAAATCAATGAATGAAGCCTCCTCAATTGAGCATTTTGTGTCATTGCCATTCTCTTATCTTCAAACCCTTATTCAAACACTGTCTTTACATGTGAACGTATCATTTAGCATTAGCTCCTCATGCTTAACCCAATTTTGGACCTCTTTGATGATTGGGATAAGGAGTCATTATCTTGGTGGGCCTATGACTTCTCAAGGTAGCCCTTGCCTTATTGTCGCCCTCCTTTGTATTATTTGATCCAGAAGGAAAAGAGGTATGGGCCAAGGGTAGGGAATTTCCAAAGGCTATATCAAATAATGTGGCTAAGTACAAAATGCATTAATTTGGGGATTACAAAGATTGCATAAAAGATGGAATTAAAGAGGTAGAGGTTAAAGGGGATTCACAATTGGTCATCCGACAAATGAAAGGAGAATATAAGAAGGCAAGGAGTCCTAATCTCCAAGAATTGTATAAAAGGGCAATGGAGTTAAAAGAAGCTTTTGAGTTTTGTAAATTTGTGCATGTTAACAAGAAGGATAATCAAAAGGCTGATGAATTGGATACTAAAACTTTGGCTTCTTTCAAAGTAGCTATTCTTGTATTAATGGATACAGGTTGGCCTGAGCTCCAAGATATTCAACACTATTTAGATATAGGATACTTCCCTCATGGATAGAATCTTCAACAGAAGCAAAGGCTTACAAGGAAAGCTCATCCTTACACAATTCTAGGGGATGTTCTTTACAAGAAAGGTAAGGATAAGATTCTTAGGAGGGTAGTGAGCCTGGAAGAATCTAAAAGGATTATGGAATTATGTCATGAATGTTCAGGTCACTTTGCATTAGCCACATTAGCACAACTCGGAGGATCCTTAACATAGGTTATTATTGGCCTCGACTCAGCAAAGATGTCTATGAGTGGTGCAAAAGCTGTGAAGTATGCCAGGCATATGGGCATAAGCAATTGGTTTCGAGACCCTTAAACCCTATCCCAGCATATGGTCCATTTGAAAGGTGGGGATTAGATTTTGTGGGCCCACTTTCTCGTTCCTCACATGGGAAGTATTACATATTGGTGGCCATAGATTATGCAACAAGGTGGGCAGAAGCAAAGGCCATGGTCAATAATAAAGCAGTGGCTGTGGCATCCTTTCTCAGGGAATACATATGTGGCATCCTTTCTCAGGGAATACATATGTGCCCGATTTGGGTGTCCATTAGAAATCCTAGGTGGGGGGAGGACTTTTATTTGAACCCAAGTGTCTCATCACATTCAGTGGTGGGTGCTATAATCTTGCAAAAGGGAGAGCAAGGGCGTATGCAACTAGTGTATTATGCAACTCACTGATGCTGCCGAGGAGAGGTATGGTGAAATGGAGAAAGGTGGTTTGTCTCTTGTTTTTGCAGTAAAGAAGTTCAGGTGTCATACTTGTTACCTCGCCCTTTTTTCTTCCTCACATCTCAACCTTCTTTACAATTCTTGGTCCGCAAACCCAATCCTGCGGGTAGGAGGGAAGTTTGCAAAATGGATTTGTGAGCTTCAAGAATTCTCTTTCACTTTTATTACAGAAAACACCACTAGGGACTCTCTTGCAGATTTGCTTACAAAAGGAAGGAAGAGGAAGAAGGAACTAGAACAAAAAGGAAGAAGTATATGAAGATTTGGAGACACCTCCAACTGCTTTCACTATGCATTTTGATGGAGCCTTTAGCCCTTCCAGACAATGTGGGGCTGGGGGGGGATAGTTTTATTTGATCCAGAAGAAAAAGAGGTATGGGCCAAGGGTAGGGAATTTCCAAAGGCTATCAAATAATGTGGCTGAGTACAATGCACTAATTTGGGGATTAGAAGATTGCATAAAAGATGGAATTAAAGAGGTAGAGGTTAAAGGGGATTCACAATTGGTCATCCGACAAATGAAAGGAGAATATAAGGCAAGGAGTCCTAATCTCCAAGAATTATATAAAAGGGCAATGGAGTTAAAAGAAGCTTTTGAGTTTTGTAAATTTGTGCATGTTAATAGGAAGGATAATCAAAAGGGTGATGAATTGGCTACTAAAACTTTGGCTTCTTTCAAAGTAGCTATTCTTGCATTAATGGATACTGGCCTGAGCTCCAAGATGTTCAACACTATTTAGATAGAGGATACTTTCCTCCTAGATTGAATCCTCAACAGAAGCAAAGGCTTACAAGGAAAGCTCATCCTTACACAATTCAAGCAAGAAGGTAAGGATAAGATTCTTAGGAGGGTAGTGAGCCTGGAAGAATCTAAAAGGATTATGGAATTATGTCATGAATGTTCAGGTCAGCCCCAGCATAACTCGGAGGATCCTTAACACAGGTTATTATTATTGGCCCCTCGACTCAATAAAGATGTCTATGATGGGTGGTGCAGAATCTGTGAAGTATGCTAGGCATATGGGCATAAGCAATTGGTTCCCGGACCCTTAAACCCTATCCCAGCATATGGTCCATTTGAAAGGTGGGGATTAGATTTTGTGGGCCCACTTCCTCGTTCCTCACATGGAAAGTATTACATATTGGTGGCCACAGATTATGCAACAAGGTGGGCAAAAGCAAAGGCCATGCTCAATAATAAAGCAATGGCTATGGCATCCTTTCTCAGGGAATACATATGTGCCCAATTTGGGTGTCCATTAGAAATTCTAGGTGGGGGGAGGACTTTTGTGTGAACCCAAGTGTCTCATCACATTTAGTGGGTGCTATACTCTTGCAAAAGGGAGAGCAAGGGCATATGCAACCAGTGTATTATGCAAGCCGACAACTCACTAATGCCGAGGAGAGGTACGGTGAAATGGAGAAAGGTGGTTTGTCTCTTGTTTTTGCAGTAAAGAAGTTCAGGTCATACTTGTTACCTCCCCCTTTTTTCTTCCTCACATCTCAACCTTCTTTACAATTCTTGGTCCATAAACCCAATCCTGTAGGAGGGAAGTTTGCAAAATGGATTTGTGAGCTTCAAGAATTCTCTTTCACTTTTATTACAGAAAACACCACTAGGGCCTCTCTTGCAGTTTTGCTTACAAGGAAGGAAGAGGAAGAAGGAACTAGAACAAAAAGGAAGAAGTATATGAAGATTTGGAGACACCTCCAACTGCTTTCACTATGCATTTTGATGGAGCCTTTAGCCCTTCCAGACAATGTAGGGCTGGGGGGATAGTTTTATTTGATCCAGAAGGAAAAGAGGTATGGGCCAGGGGTAGGGAATTTCCAAAAGGCTATATCAAATAATGTGGTTGAGTACAATGCACTAATTTGGGGATTAGAAGATTGCATAAAAGATGGAATTAAAGAGGTAGAGGTTAAAGGGGATTCACAATTGGTCATCCAACAAATGAAAGGAGAATATAAGGCATGGAGTCCTAATCTCCAAGAATTGTATAAAAGGACAATGGAGTTAAAAGAATATAAGGCAAGGAGTCCTAATCTCCAAGAATTGTATAAAAGGGCAATGGAGTTAAAAGAAGCTTTTGAGTTTTGTAAATTTGTGCATGTTAACAGGAAGGATAATCAAAAGGCTGATGAATTGGCTACTAAAACTTTGGCTTCTTTCAAAGTAGCTATTCTTGTATTAATGGATACAGGTTGGCCTGAGCTCCAAGATGTTCAACACTATTTAGATACAGGATACTTCCCTCTTGGATTGAATCCTCAACAGAAGAAAAGGCTTACAAGGAAAGCTCATCCTTACACAATTCTAGGGGATGTTCTTTACAAGCAAGGTAAGGATAAGATTCTTAGGAGGGTAGTGAGCCTGGAAGAATCTAAAAGGATTATGGAATTATGTCATGAATGTTCAGGTCACTTTGCCTCAGCAGTAGCCAGCACAACTCGGTGGATCCTTAACACAGGTTATTATTGGCCCCTTGCCTCAGCAGTAGCCAGCACAACTCGGTGTATCCTTAACACAGGTTATTATTGGCCCCTTGACTCAGCAAAGATGTCTATGAGTGGTGTAGAAGCTGTGAAATATGTCAGGCATATGGACATAAGCAATTGGTTCCGAGACCCTTAAACCCTATCCCAGCATATGGTCCATTTGAAAGGTGGGGATTAGATTTTATGGGCCCACTTCCTCGTTCCTCACATGGGAAGTATTACATATTGGTGGCCACAGATTATGCAACAAGGTGGGCAGAAGCAAAGGCCATGGTCAATAATAAAGTAGTGGTGGCTATGGCATCCTTTCTCAGGGAATACATATGTGCCCGATTTGGGTGTCCATTAGAAATCCTTATGGATGGGGGGAGGTCTTTCAGGAATGACTTGATTGAAGCTTTGGTGCAGAAATTAAAAATAAAGCATGCTATGTCAACTCCCTATTATCCCCAATGTAATGGTTTAGTAGAAAAAACTAATGGACTGCTTTGTGGATCTTTGTCTTAGCTAGTGGATACTATGAAGAGAAAGTGGGATGTGCATTTGCCAGAGGTCCTATGGGCCTATAAGGACAACTTACAAACTCTCTCTTGGTTTCACATCTTTTCAGTTAGTTTATGGAATGGAGACTATTTTGCCAATAGAATTGGAAATCACAAGCCTTCACACATATTTTGCACGCTTTTTGAATAATGAAGAAGAAACACATGCCCAACGCTTAGTACAACTGGAGACCTTGGATGAGAGGTGACTTCAGGCACTTCAAAATTTGGAGGCTACACAACAACGATGCAAGGCAAGGCATGACACTCTCAGAAAGAAGAAGAAGAAGCCAGAACTCAAGCAAGGAAGCTTAGTCATGAGGTATGATGGCCGTGTGGAGAAACGGCTAGATATAAGAAGCTTCTTCGACGCTGGGAAGGCCCCTTCAGGATAAAGCAAAAGTTCAAAAATAACACCTATCTTCTAGAGGATACAAGTGGCCAGCAGGAGGTTCCCAGACGTGCCAATGAGTACCAGCTAAAGATATTTTACCCTCGAGCACCATGGCTAGTAGACCTCCAAGACAAGCATGGAGGATCTGCTGGGGGGAAAGATGTGACATGAAAAATTGATATCTTTCATTTTCAATTTTGTACATATTTTGATGGTTTCTCAATGGTAATAAGGTGGAAGCTTGTCCAAGAAGATTGCGGCACCCATAATGGAATAACGGTATGGTGATGCAGCAGCTTGGCGGCTACCCTGATAACAGCATTCTATCTTCAAATATAACGGTTTTACTTGATTTAGGATGCATACATTGTAAATGCCACAAGTATGCTTGATAAATACTTTGGTATGGTAGATAGGCTAGTGATGTGGAAAATAAAAGTGGGCCTTCATGTTCACATGGATTTTAATTGTATTATTAATATCGTATTCATCATAAGGCTACAAGTTAGGGAGTGTGGAAGGCATGTGGAGGAGTGTGTGTAGGTGCATGATTGGAAAAGATTCTTCTAGAATGCCTACATGGAAGAGGAGAATTCTGCCATGTGTAAGTGGCATCTCCACCTACATGCCACTTAGACTTGGCTATTATCTCATCACACTGTCAAAGTCAAAAAGTCTTCAATTTAATAATCAATAGAAGACTTAGCCTAAGAGGACAATTGATGGTGACATCTACCCTTATGTCACTGAAGGGTTGAAGATTTTTATGTTGTAATTTGTAACAATGGAAGAGAGGGTGATTCTCCACCTATAATAGGAGCCCTCCTCTCCCTTTCAAATCAATGAATGAAGCCTCCTCAATTGAGCATTTTGTGTCATTGCCATTCTCTTATCTTCAAATCCTTATTCAAACACTTAGCATTAGCTCCTCATGCTTAACCCAATTTTGAACCTCTTTGATGATTCATGATAAGTGGGATAAGGAGTTATTATCTTGGTGGGCCTGTGACTTCTCAAAGTAGCCCTTGCCTTATTACCGCCCTCCTTTGGAGGTACCAATGGTTTTAGCGGTAATGAGCATGTGGAAAGACTTTAGGGACCATAGGTAAATCTTTACGATTTTTTGAGCAATGTTAACCTTTACCCTCTAGCTTGAATCATGAAGGAGATGAAAGGCAAGAGGCTATGTGAAAATTGAGGTTTCATACAAAGAGAGGGAAGTGCAATTTTTGTGGTCTAATATCCAAATCTCAACCAGTAATTACTCATCACTCGGGTATTGGTTTCTAAAATTGATCATATGGCTAGAAAGCTCTTTATATTCTCTTTTCACTCATGTAACTAATTTCTTAATCCTTTACTTCATTGATGATCAGAATTTCTCCCAAAGTTGCTTTTGGTAGTTTTATAGTCTTGTAGTAAAATGCTCATAACTTTTCGTTCGGTTGCCCGTTTTTGAAAGTTTTTATATAGGCGCGAAGCTCTCTTCAAGCTCTATGTACTTATGTAATCCTCTTTTGTATAGTCTATATGGATTTAAAACTGTAATTCTCTGTGTATCACTATTTTTATAGATTTTTGGCCATTGTTTCTTCTTAAATAATGATTAATTCCTCTTAATCTCTTATCAAAAGAAAATCCCATGTGTCTTATCCTCTTTGTAAGTGATTGCTATATTCTTTTACTTTAAGATATTTCGTCCAAATCGCCTAATTCGAACGGATGAACCTTACCAACATTCCCCGTATGTTTTCGTTTTCACATAATCCTGAGTCGGAAGATTTTCTTCCAACAAAGAATTGCCCTCTTGTTTGGAGCTACAAGAATGGTAGAAATTCTTGCTTCTCCTGAGCCTTTCGTCTTTCCTTCCATGAATTATGATCTCACCTTTGATGTGTTTATCTTTATCTTAATCTAGGGAAAGAAAGGGAGGTGAGGAGGCTGTGAGGCTTCATTCAAGTGTGTTTTGATTCTAAGAAGTGATCGAAGTCAAAACCCCAACTTTGTGTCACAATACCCAATGTAATTTGTTGTAATTAGAGTGAGTAATACAAGGATAGAAAGTGACCGAAGTCAAAACCCCAACTTTGTGTCACAATACCCAATGTAATTAGAGTGAGTAATACAAGGATAGAAAGTGACCGAAGTCAAAACCCCAACTTTGTGTCACAAAACCCAATGTAATTTATTGTAATTAGAGTGAGTAATACAAGGATAGAAAGAATACTATCTAGCACTCTAAAAGTAGTTAGAAAGCAATCTACAATGTCATCTAGATTGTACCACCTTCTTTTAGAACATGGTATCAGAGCACAACCTATTGGTAAACCCTATGTTACTATGTGAATCTAGAAAGCCTAGAAAGTGTTTTATCTCATTGCATTACTTCCCTCATCTCATAATGGCCCCAAGTGATATCTTTCTCCTTAGTGATGCAAGCAAGCTTATAAAAACAACTACAATGCATGGAAGTTTAAAATTTAGACTGTAGAAGTGGAAGAGGAAGAGGATAATACCACAACTACAACCCAAGGGTCCACATAAATATTCACTCACAAATTCAAGATACAAACTCGTGGCAAACCACAGTATCAAGGAGGAAGAGGCCACTAAAGAGGATAATACCACAACTACAACCCAAGAGGAAGAGGATAATACCACAACTACAACCCAAGGGTCCACATAAATATTCACTCACAAATTCAAGATACAAACTCATGGGGCAAACCACAGTATCAAGGAGGAAGAGGCCACTATAGAGGATTAAGAGGAACAAGCTATGGACAAAGAAGACCAGGAGCATGCTCTTCCAAATCATGAGTGGGCTGAAGCAATCAACACATTAGTTTACCTCATAAATGGAAGTCCTTCAGAAGAACTTACCAATTTCACTCCAAAAGAAGCATACTCAAGTAGAAAACCAAACATATCTCATTTGAAACTATTTGGTTGCATTGCTTACATGCATATCCTAGATGAAAAGATAAGGAAATCAGATGCAAAGTCTACAAGATGTATATTCATTGGATATGACTCACATTCTAATTTAAGGTTACATGGCATATAATCCTAATTTCAATTAGTTATATGTGTCAAGAGATGTTGTGTTTGATGAGAAATGCCATGAAAGGTGGTTTAAAGAAGCCCCAAGCACATACCCTCAAGATATAGGTGAAGGTCAAAGTAATAGTTCAAAAATTTCCAACCAACAAGATTCTCCCATGAAGTCATGAATCACTTCTCAAAGTCCCACATCCTCTACACCAAAACAAGGTCAAGATATGGAGGAACAATTGGTCCATATACATGAAGATGAAGAAACCTCAGCCATAGCACTAAGGAGATCTATAAGGGAAAAATTCATACCTCAAAGGTTGACTTACACATCAAAGTTTGCAACCATACACACAAGCTTCATGGCTAAGTTAAATCCTACAATTGAACCTCAAACATATAAAGAAGCATGTACAAAGCAAGAATGGATTTTAGTAATGGATGAAGAACATAATGCTCTCATGAGCAATGATACTTGGGAGATTGTAGACTTACTATAGAAGGCAAGAAAGCAATAAGATGCAAATGGTTTTATAAGGTAAAGTTGAATTCATATGGTTCTATTGATAGGTATGGAACTAGATTATGTGCCAAAGTATTTGCTCAAATGTATGGAGAAAACTATGATGAAACATTTTCCCCTACTCTTGGAAAGATGACAACTATCAGATTGGTCATGGCATTAGTAGCCCACTATGGATGGCCACTTCATCAGATGGATGTCAAGAATACATTCCTCAATGGATATTTGTAGGAAGAGGTTTACATGTAGTAGCCCCCTAGTGTTCATGCCACTTATCCACACAAAGTATGTAGACTAAAAAAGTAATTATATGGGCTGAAGCAAGCCCCTAGGGTATGGTAAAACAAGATCAATGGGTTTATCAAAGATCAAGGGTTCAAGAACAGTGTTGTGAAGATCCTACTCTATACATAAAACATGAAGGTAATGATATTACTCTCATCATCCTATATGTTGATGATCTTATTCCCATAGGTAGTAGCATGGAAAGTTTGAAAGTGGTCAAGGTACTTTTGGCAAAGGACTATGAGATGAAGGATTTTTGGAGAACTCCACTACTTCCTTGGAATTGAAGTCTTTAGGGATGTAGACAAGATTTCCCTCTCGCAACAAAATTATGCTTAGAACATCTTGAAGAGATTCAGCATGGATTCATACAAACCTACCACCACTCCTATGGAAGCAAACTTGAAGTTTAAGAAAGTTGACGGCTCAAACATGGCCGATCCACGCATGTATAGATAGCTAGTCGGAAGTTTTATTTACCTCACAACAATCACAGGACCGGATCTCTCATTCTCTCTGATTGTTGTGAGTCAAGTCTTGCAATAACCTACACAATCTCAATGGTTGGCAGCCATGAGGATTCTCAAGTATAGATTAAGCGTACATTTGATCATGGATTGATTTATGAAGCTAACTCTCCCATAAAGTTGTTTGCGTATAGAGACGATGATAGGTTGGAAACGTAGAAGATAGAAGGTCTACTTCACAATATTGTTGCTCACTTAGAAGTGGTATGATTTGAGCTGGTCAAGCAAGAAATGACCCATAGTTGCACTTTCATCAAACAGAAGTTGAATACAAAGGGTTAAGAAGGATGCTTGAAGATATTGGCATTGAAATTATATGTCCCACTGAAGTCTTTTGTGATAATTGTCCAGCATTTATCTTACCAACAACCTAGTTTTGCATGCCAGGATAAAACATATTAAGATTCACTATCGTTTCACAAGGGAGAAGGTCATGGATGGAGAAGTGGACCTAATTCATTGCTTTAGTCACCAACAAGTTACAGACATTTTCACAAAATCCCTCAACCATGACAAATTTAATATGCTAAAAAAGAAGCTTGGTGTTAAGAGAAAGTACACTACTATACTTAAGGGGGGTGTTCAAGTTAGGCATAACTTACACTAGGCATTTTCATAGCCTTTAGCACATGATAGGACCTTAGATTATGGTTCAACTCTTACCACATCTTTTCTAGTTCACCTTTACTCACTTGGTAACATGATAGAATCACCTACACCTAAATCTATGGCTTCTTGATTGCTCACCAAAGTCATAAGAAGGAAACTCATATATTCTAGCAAGCTGTAAACTGAACCAATGCCCACTTTTGAGTAGCTTGTATCTCTTAAATGATGTTGAATTTACAGATGTTCATAAAACTAGAAAGTTGTAGCCAATCATATGGCTATCATCCTATAAAGCCTCATCAATGCTACAAGTAGAATAGGCGCATGGAGATATTATAGCTGCAAACAACCACAGTTACGATGCAGCAAATCATAGATCTATGTATACCCACTCTAAGTTGTAGTGCACAAGAATTATTCTTCCATAATACAAGCATTTTTTCGAGTTATCGTAAAAGCTTATTCCATAATACTAGATCTAGTCAAGAAATATTAAGCTAAGGTTAAATCTTAGGAAAAAATCTATCCAAAATTTAATTCTAAGGTCTAGGGAAGAACCTTAATGATTTTGAAGGAAAAGTAAAATTTTGAGGTCATAAGCACTTAAATGTATGAGCTTGATTTATGTGTCTAGGCCTTACTGTAGAGTGATTATGCTTCTCCCTAGCCTCCAAAAATCCCATGAGTTTCTCTTTAAGGTAGATCTCAAGAATTTCCCAAACTTTAAAGTACATTAGTCAATTTTGAAGTAAAATGTGTACCAATACTTACACCGGTATGCACAGTACTTAATGTAATGATGAGACCACGGAAACACACTAGCAACTGGAGCTCTAGAAAAATTTGTGTTTTTCTCATTATCAAGGGCGCCACGGGGGCCGCGCGGGGGGGGGGGGATATACTTGAACAAGGCTAATAGGAGCCTCTTCATGCGTATGAGCCCCATTGGATGGTTGGGGATTGATATGCACCATGAAAATCATGTATACCTTTAATTTTGTGGGGCTAAACCTCCACCATTTCTTTCCAAGATTTCACTTTCATATTTGAACTAGTAGTTTATGCACTACACTACACTAGCGATGCATGCATCCCATACCACAAAGCATTGGATAAAAACCCTTGACTAATATTTTCTTTTTATTAAACCATGGTTTTTGAACCTTAGATATTTAATCCTTAGCCTAAATAAATTAATTTTAATGTGTACACACACATTAGGCTTATTTAATTTAATTTTTTGCATGGAAATCTAAGAAATTTTAGGCCCAATATTTTTAAATTTGATATTGGTATTAGCCTAATTAATTTTTATTATCTTTTTCAGTTAATTTTCCCGTATCCTAATTTTACCTTATTAAGTGCACGTGGACGTAGGGCCTATTTTTAATTTTCTATGCATATGCCTACTCAAAGATGTTTTTTCGAAATTAAAATAATCATTTATAAGGCTTTACCAAGGATTTACACATTTTTCAATGTAAATACATCAATTTATACATTTTCTCTCTTGAATGAAATTCATATTAATTTACATTATCAATATAGTACATGAGTAAGAGGGATATTATAGTCACCAGCCACTCGCACAAAAGCAATGAAAATATTCATATTAATTTACATTATCAATATAATACCTGAGTAAGAGGGATATTACAGTCACCAGCCACTCGCACAAAAGCCATGAAAATTCATATTAATTTACATTGTCAATATAATACATGAGTAAGAGAGATATTACAGTCACCAGCTGCCACTCGCACAAAAGCAATGCAAAGAAAAGGAAGCAAGGCAGCAGAATAGAAACAATTACAACCCAAAGATTGCAAACAGTCAACCACAACAATCAACGATATAGAAGCAGATGCAAAACAAGGCAGCTAAAACCAAAGAAGTTGCTAAGATTTCTGTAGAACTGGAATAGCTCAAAAATATGTATATGCTATATTTGCAAGGTGATCAATGATAATTATGTCCTTTTTTTTTTTCCAAAACTCTCAATGTTTGTCTTCTTTTTCTTTCTTCTTTTTGGGCTTGCATATGTTCATAATTACATATATAAAAAAAAGGGTGGAGAATGAGAAAGAAACATCTCCCCCATTGCCCCTATCGTATTTGTTGTTGTTGCTGTATGTATGTAGTGCAGCTTTATCATTTGTTAGGAATTTTTTTTAGTTATCACATGTGGCTCCTTTCAAACTATATCATAGTATTGGATTACTAAGTATGATTAGATGATTATGCGAATATGTATGTCCTGGCTTTTTCTTGATCAAGAACATATAAATTTCTTATAGTGACAGTTTTTTATAATGAAATCACATTTTGTGTGGCTTTACTTTGATTTGGAGGTACATGTAGTAGTGTCTTTATTTTATGCTCTAAGTGCATGTTTGCTTATGTATCTTAGATTTAATATACAAGGATCATTCTTCCCAATTTCACCCTTCCCTTAATTATTTTGATGGAGTGCAAGTGCATGTCATAGCTTAGCTTAGCAGCACACGAGCAATTTGAGAGAGAGAGAGAGAGAGAGAGAGAGAGAGAGAGAGAGGAAATCAAACATAATATGAAGACTAATTAATTTGGAAAAGGTAAAGTAGGTATTGTGTACCCTATTTAAAATAACAAAGATTAAGCCTTACTCTATATATCCAACACATACTATCTACCCTACTGTAAAGAACAAAGAAGCCCAACTCTAGAATTCCAATACTATTCCTAAAGAACGATTTCATTACAAATTACCCATGCCAACAAAATCTCCATAAATCTAGTGTTTCTAGAAAGAGGATATTTATAGAAGTTAGCTAGCTCAAGCTTTTGACACCATGTATACAGTCTGCTGCTTCAGATATCTAGTTAGTTAGTAGTTACAACAATATTAGTGGCTCTTATAGCTAGTTTTCTGATTTATTTCACCTCATTTATTTATTTAGCTTGGCTCTTATAGCTAGTTTGCTGATTTATTTAGCTTGGATAGCAAGAAGAGACACCCAGAAGACATGAAGATTGATGCCGAAAAGCATAACAAGTCTAGACCTGTGCTGATTGGCACCTTTTTGCTTTTCTCAAACATCCCCACTAAAAGTATCATCACAATTACGTGCCCAAGCTTTGTCTTCAACTCATCAAGAGACCTGATTTCTAACCATAAAGGCCGCTCCTGTAAATTTAAAAAAAAAAAACACACACAAAAGACTTATTGTAAGGTGAAATTTTCCTTTTTATTGTCAAATAACCACAAATTATATGGCTGGCCAGAGTTGAAAGCTTGCCAAGGTTATATGTGTCCCAAACTCTAAAAGAGCCTCTAGGTATACTAATTTGCCTAAGCTATGACTAATTTACATTCATCAATCTGGGTTTTACTAAGGTTCAGACGTGTAATTATCAATTGTTGATAGTACTAACATATCTAAGGTTTAACTAAGGTTCAGACGTGCAATTATCTATTGTTGATCATGGCACTAACATATCTAATTTGTAAAAATCTCATAAAATATCACATTGACACTGTATGGACGGCTTTATAACTCTCTGGCATACTTTATGCTTAATCTTTTTTAGAGAGATTAATAGTTCATAATCAGCAGAGAGCATACCTGAAGACGAAAAAGCCCAAATAAATTAGACCCTGCGTAGTTCCTTGTTGGAGCAGCATTGTCTTTTGGAGAACCGATAGTATTGACAAATAGCTCATAGACACCCATACCAAATATGAGCATTACTGTTCCCACTAGATATATATCTGCACAGTGTCATTAAGACACTTAATTAGACAAACAGGATCATGCTAATTTTTGAGTTAAATTAAGCAGGCAGTTTTTGCACATTGATGAAATGAGCCATCTTGCTCAATTTGTAGTGAAATTGAAGGGCAATATATAGTGTTTTAATGATATTTATAGTGTCATTAATTAGCACAAGGCAGTGCACTCTAGCAAGTAGATTAGATTAAGGACAGCTTACCAACAGCTTCCACAAGCAGAAGGATGACATGTCCTGTGTCAATGCACTGCAACGATGCATGGAAATACTCAAGGAAGGATTCCATGACAAAAACGCAGCCCTTGCCAAAGTCAAAAATTAGAAAGAGGTGTTAGCCAAGGCCCTCAGGCAGCTTCATCATCATGCACAGCAATTAGTGTACTAAGCGCGCTGCAATCACATAGCATTGACGGAGATCTTATAATACCTGGACAAAGCACAGGAGAGACCCAGCCAACGAGCCCACAACAGCGAAGAGTGTAAGAAATCGGCAGTTGAAGATAGCCTAATTACAGTCACAGTTGGCAGCTTCACGTTAGCATACGGAGGTGACGCGATGGCGGCGTATGATCATGAATTAATAATAGCAGCAGCCATGGAAATCTTGTGGTAGTGTGAGAGTAGCTCACCTGCTCTATTAGCTTCTCCAGTGGGTGACTTCTTTTAATGGATGCGGATTTCCCACTGAGTTGGTGTCCGGCCGGATTTTGTCCGACGGTAATCTGCGCCATCCCCGCCGGCTGCAGCCAAGCGGCGCTCTGGTCGAGCCGGGCGGCGTAGCCATTTCCTATGCCGTGAGCTCTTGGAACCAGAGGCCCCGCCCTCCTCCGCGCATAATCTCTATAATCGTTATTTTTAAGAGGATTGCAGCTCCAATTACGTAGCGCGCCTGTCGATGGTGGAGAATCCACAGAACTGCTCGAGCACCCATCTTTTGCAGCAATGCTACTACTGCAGTGGGCCGCACAGTGCATCGAACAATGCGAGGAGCGAAATTGATCACCATACTGTATTTGCACGCCACAGTTGTGCTGCTTTGCCGAATACCAATGAGAATTGCAATCAAAGAGGTGAGTGACAATACCCTGCTGCAGGCGGCCATGTTGAGCGTACGCGCAGTACGTATACTCTTGCAGGGCGGTGTTCTTCATGGCGCAGGTATGATTGAAGCTGCCTAAAGTATGGGCACTCATGACGGTAGAGAACTTGCGATTAAAGGAAAGGGGGTGGGGGGCAAAAGGAAGCCTACAGAGATGATGCAAGCCAACAGCTTGGGAAAGGGAGCAACACTTAAAGTGTCACGCGATGGGGGTGAGAGAGTTCTACAGGGTGGGTGAGCTCAAAAGAAGCAGGAAAAGCTCTCTTTCCTTCTCCCCAATACGCTAAAAGCCTCCTCCTCCTCCTCTTCTTCTTCTTCTTCTCCTGCTGCCGCTGCTGCTGCTGCTGCTGCTTCTTCTCTCTCTCTCTCTCTGATCTCTCTTCCGATACCCTAAAAGCCGCCTCCTCCTCTTCTTCTTCTTCCTCTCTCCCTCGCTCTCTCTCTCTCTCCAACACGCTCTTTAGATATTTGGAAAGTTGGGCTTGCTTAATTGTTCACCATACAGTGGGTGGCTTTTATACAAGCAGGCGGGTTGATGGGCTCCATGCAGGAGACTGCAGCGCTGGCCAAAAGGGAGCGCTCCGTTTGAGACGAATCTTCGCGTGCTCGATGCCATATTTTGCAACTTCTCGCGCTTTTGCCCACGTTTGCGCCAGCTCCGCTTTGAAATCTCGTTCTCCCACGTTCCATTAATTTGCAGACGGTGTGCACGCGGACGAGCGAAGTCAGTCAGAAGACTCGTTGACGGCTGAGAATTCAAGCTCCGTGGGGAGTGCAGGGATTAAAATTGGGGTAACTTCCGCTGCATGCGAGTGGTCGACTTGTACAGTTCTTCTCTGCAGCGGCTGGTGGCTCCTTTTCCAATACGGGGTAGAATGCAATCTCTACCACACACGCCTGCACGGTGGGCTCTAGGGCGTGTCCCCTTTTTGCTTTCTTCGACAGCAGCTCTGAGCTCACCAATGCCCTTCATATTGCTCTCGGCCAATTTGGCCGTGCAGGGATGGTCGATGGTGAGCGTTGAAACACGATCCTGCACGCTATTTGGAATTGCCATATTGTACTCTAAAACTGCTTGCAGGCGACAAATGTAGAGTGGCCTGCAAGAATACGTGGAGCAACATTGAACATCCGGTCATTTCAAGGAGAGAGAGGTACTTCTGGGAAAAGGTTGCTTCGCTTGAGGACTATTTTCCTTGCTAGAGAATGGTTTTTGATGCCCTTTTGATACTTCATCTCTGGGGTGTGGTGTTTGTAAAAGGGCATGCCTCCCTTAGAGGAGTCCTCTCATCAACTAGGAATTATTTGTGCATTTCTTTTTAAAAAAAGTTCTCATTTCTTTTATCCACAAATAGCCTTTTCTTTCCAACGTGATAAATGTGCGAATGAGTTCGATCGAGGCTCTAAGAAGAGTCATTTGTTCCAAGCATCATCATGGGCATTTGGCCTTAAGTCACATGTGCAATGTGGACATGTAAAAGGGGGGGTTCTAAAAATTAATGCTCCACCCTCATTGTATCTAGTGTCCTAGAGTTCTAGCTCACTCAAGTTTGTAAGACCACCTTCACAAGGAGAAACCGTGCTTGAAAGCTTAGCATTTCAATTCAAACACAAGGAGCAAGCTTTGCACACTGGATAGCTACAGATACAATATGTTAGAAGCTAGTGACGAACAGTAAAACCATACTTGTTGATAAACAATGTGTCATGAGGGTTGTTACGTGCTATATCAAATATCCTCTCATGTACCTAAACTCCACCATTTCTCTCATGTATTCCTCATGGTGGGGTGTCCATGGCTCACAAGTGGCCTATTATTTATACAATACTTAATCTCATAACACATCCATGAAATAAATCATTAGGGAATTCATCTTGTCTTGCTACCACAACATATTAGAGTGAAAATTACTATAAATATTTTGCTAGACCATTACATGTGTGCCTACAAGTTGTAGATATGGACACCGCGGCTCCATAACTTGATCAAACATCCTTTTGGTTTACATTAGAAAAAATTTGGACTCACAAATTGACTCTCTAAGGGCTTTCTCTCTCTTCCATGAATCAAGGAAAAGTGCAAAAATAATGTTATAATATTGCTCCTCTATCTTCTCTTTTTGAATCTTGTACATCTCAAAATATTAGTTTTATAATAGATTCACTTATTATTTTATTGATTGTCCAAGACTTATACCAAACCTGTTCAGAACTCGGATATCTCAAAAACTATTTTTTAATTTGAGCTGGTTTCAAATATCTCAAAAGATATGACATTCTTAAATGCCCAGATTCATTTATGTGGCTGAAGAAACAATCATTTCGTGATTCTAGAAGGATTTTATCTTAAAAACACAATATCTTGATTTATACATTGTATTTTATAATTTATTTTTACAAGTACGTAGATCCGTGCTTTATCTACATTCTGGTGCATTTTTATGTTCTTTTATAGAGATTTGAAGAGAATAGATATTTTTTAAGATTTTAATAATGTGTTTAGATTTATTATTTTAGAGAATACTGCATTACGAAATTTTCTTTTTTTGTGATAGAGCTTCTTCTTCTCTTTAGGTCATCTCTTCTTTCCATAGCTCATTTCTTCTTTTACTTTCAAATTTGTATCTCCAAACATTTTGTATTTCCCTCCATCTCCAAAGAGTTTGTATTTCCCTCCCGTTCTATTACACTTGTTCACTACAAAGCTAGAGAATGAAGAGTGATTTGATTTTTTGGTATCATTTTCTTGGAGCCAACAAACCATTTTCTTGGAGCCAACAAACCATTTTCCTCTTCATTAATCTTGCTAGGAAAGAAGCAACAAAGGGATAACACAGAACAAAAATGGAGGTTAGCAATGCTTTGATGTTGGTTATGTTCAATTGAGTTCTATAAGTTATGTTTTCCTGTTGGTTATGTGCATTACTATTCGTAAATAATAAAGTTAATAGTAAGATATGTTTTACTATTGGTTAATAATAATAATATATGCATTACTATTGATCCCCTATTGATTAATAATAATAATATGTGTCAAAGTTGGTATTAAGTTACACATGTGTTAATAATCATGAAATTTTGTGTAAGTTTTCTTGTAGGCATTGATTGTACTCAATGGAGATAGTGATGTATCTAAGTGTTTCTAGTTTTTTGATGTTTTAGGAAGCAAGAAGATCTAAGAAGAGAAGTATACACTTCCAGCTAGATGAAGAGTATGCCCCATTGCACAAGAGAATTGAGGTTTCAATGATGAATCCATCGATGATGAAATTACACAGAATAGCCGAGAAAAAACATATAGATCTTTGGGTTGATAGGTCTATATATCCATTTGATCCTATTACACAACAATCTCCCCAATTCTCAGGACTAACATCATTTGTCAAGTATGTTTGTGACGGTAATGCAAGGTTATACTTGGAGACTTGCAACCCAAGCCCATGTTTCTGCACAACAGATCATGAAACTTAATAGATCATTGTTGGCAAAACAAGAAGAGAACAATGTTTTGCAAGATGCTATGCATGAATGGTAATGCAAAATGCTAGTTTGATTAACTAGGTTAATGATTTATAGGCTAGCAAATAAGAAGATGAAGACAATGCTAGAGAAGACTATCACTTATGGGCCCACAACAACACGGGAGGAACGTGAACGCCAAACATGTTGGCAAAGACAAGTGGACAATACATGCGAAGGATCTATGCACAACATGAT
This sequence comes from Cibotium barometz, assembly GCF_041138505.1. NCBI lineage: Eukaryota > Viridiplantae > Streptophyta > Polypodiopsida > Cyatheales > Cibotiaceae > Cibotium > Cibotium barometz. The sequence continues at coordinate 5,571,401 of NC_141089.1, read as the reverse complement.
AACATGCAAAAGATGTTTAGCAATCTAGAAAATAAAGTGAATCAAGGAATTGAAAAGGTGTGAAGTCCGCGCTTCAATGCCCAAAGTTTAAGTCAGTTTTGGTGATGAAGTTATCATACAATGCTTACAAGAGGTAAGTGATTCCTTCACATCAAATATGCAGGGAATATGTGATAAGGTAGGAATAAGTTCTCAGTCTTATGGCATGATATACAAACATTTAGATACAAGGTTTAAAAAAGTGTTACAAAAGAAAAGGGTATTGCCTCTTTCTAAACCAGTTCATGTGGTGCAAGCATGACAATCATTAAACAGTAAGGTGGAACAATTAATTGGTGAGCCAATGCACTTATGTCACAGACATGTATGTAAGTAGTCAAAGGAAAGTGCCATTTGTCTTGCACACAAATAACAATTTTGTATTAGATGTATGCAAGTTACAATCTCTAATGGTAAAATTTTACAGTATATCTGCAGAATGTGGAGGCAAGCTAAATTTTATTTTGAAGCTTGATGAAAGTGAGGTTATCAAAGGTCAGAAGTTAGAACGTGTTAGTCTAACTCTCATGAATAGAGCACTGGATCCTAACATCTTGCCTGGTCATCTTGATTACTTTAGTGTATAGTCTGAGAATGAAATTTGGTGGCTTGCTGCACTTGAAGTACCAAAGGAAGATCATGAGATTTTGAAGATTTTCTTTAACTTGACAGAGATACCTAATACAGTGCAATATCAAAATCATGGTGAAAGTTTGAACATGGAAGGTTATGGTGAGTATCAAGTGGAATGGCACCTTGCTGGAGTTCTAAAAACTTTGAAGTGCATGTTTGGTGTGTCAAATGCAGCAAATGCAGAGTTTCCTTGCATATATTGTATGTGGTCTAGAAAGAAAGGTAAGAATGGGAAGAAATAGGCAGAGAAGGGTGTCCTACACGTGATCAATTTGTTTGCTGTGGGGGCTAAATGGTACGAGTAGATCCTAAGTAGGATCCTATTCTTGACATCCCCTTGACAAGAGTACATTTTTGCACTTTGCATGCACTAGTGAGGATCATAGATAAAGTGGTTTATGAATATGTGTGTTTTGCTTATAAAATGTAACCAGCTTCTGATGCCCAAGAAACATGTAAAAGGGAGGAAGAAGTATTATCTGGGATGGGTTTATATCGAGGCCATGTAGAAATAAAGAAGGATAAAAAAAAGTTCGGGGCAAGCGGCAATGTACCATGAAAGCCTTGCTTTGGTGGCTCAAAAGCAAAGAAATTTCTCTCTGCACCACGAAATGAAAATGGAGAACTACTAATACAACAACCAAATAAATGTGAAGCATGGAAAAAGTTACATATGGCTGTTCATGATCGAAACAATGGAGGAAAGACTAGATTAGCAAAAGCAAATGTGTGGATTGCTCTTGACAAGACGTTTTGTCGAAATGAGATGAAATTTTATGAGGAGACTTCATGTTTAGGAGGCCCATATTGGACAATTTGGTCAAGAAACCATGCTTGAAAGCTTCGCATTTTGATTCAAACACAAGGAGCGAGCTTTGCACAATGGATAGCTAGAGATACAATATGTTAGAAGCTAGCGGCAAAGAGTAAAACATTTGTTCTTTTATTAAGAAAAAACACCATCGTATCACTTATTGATAAACAATGTGTCATCAAGGTTGTTACGTGCCATATCAAATATCCTTTATGTAGCTACACCCTCATGAGGGTGTCATTTTAAAACTCTTTTAGAGTATAAATGTGTATAGTCTTAGACACAAGGGAATCACTCCACCTCTACTTACTTTCATAGGGATTTCATGTGTTGCCACCGATGATGAGCTTAAGCCAAGCTCTAAGAGTCAATTCCTCCTTGGGAAGTTAGCTATGTCGCTTCCTTCCTGTGCAAGGAGGACGAGCATTGTCACATTGCCATGTTGAACTAAGGGACCTCATCCCTCCTCTCACCTCACACAAGTTCACTACTATCATGTAAATGGGGAGAGGATTAGGAAGAGATTTAGGAAATAGCAAGTCTCAATTACACAATGGGAGAGTATACTTACAAATTTATGAGAAAATTTGACTACAAGGCCCTATGTAAAGTGTGGTAGGTCAGGTGTCCATGGCTCATAAGTGGCCTATTATTTATACAATGCTTAATACATTCATGAAATAAATCATTAGAAGGGAATTTATCTTACCTTGCTACCACACAATATTAGAGTGTAATTACTATAAATATTTTGTGATACCATTATTAGGGCATCGTCTAAGTTATAGGTATGGACACTACTACTTCTAGCTTGACAAACATCCTTTTGGTGTACCCATATTTTCTCATTGGTGTAGATATTAGTGGCAGCATATATTAACCCTAGGAATGTGTTAGCATTCCCCCTTGCTAATGTCGATTGCCTCCTTATAATTGAAATCAAGACTTTCTTGTGAGTGTAATATAGAGATGATGCATTATTGTTGATCAACCCTCGAGGGGGGATCTTGGACTTCTTAGTAATGGAGGAAAGATGGAGATCTAAAGGAATGTAGACACAATCTTGTAGTCTAAACCCTTGGCGAGACATGAGAGAATTAAGTGGACTTGCAAAAAAAATGAAAAAAATCTTCACCTTCTTAAGACTTGAATTTGGGGGTCATTCCATGAAGATGTTATTCTAATTTGAGTCGTCGCTCTAGTACTAGCTTGACTCTCTTATACAAAGTTAGCCATTAATCCACGATCAAAAGTTCTTTTTTATTTATTCGCTCCATACAAAAATGGCGTCCATGCGACCATGGTGCTCCATATTTTCGATATTACATTACATATACAAAAAAATAACTTCTAAAGACAGTGTTCTTCAATTGTACATTGAGAAAGTTAATTATTTGTGTTAGTTTGATTTATGTACATACCAATCACATCCTCTTACAAATTCCATCTCTTGCTCACATTAATCCTTCCATTGTCCTCCCTTGATTTCCTTAAAGTGTGTTCTAGCCATCTAAGCGACATATTGTTAAGTAGTTATGCAAGCTCAAGAGGATATGGAAGATATATGCATTAAAGAGAATCTAGGGGAGAGGGAGAGCTTGAGTCCCTTGTAAGAAAACACACACACACAAGAGAGAGCAAGACACAAGGGAGAGATGGATGGCTGAAATTTCTTCTATCTTCTTCTCTTCTCTACAACCATATAACTAAAAAGATAAGAGTACATACTATAAGGAAAGTACTCTCCTACAATAACATACAATGGTCAATCCATAGTGTGAACTTGTGAGCTAGCACTATAACTATGCCATAACTCTAGTACTCCAAAGTGGATGTCACACAACTTGTCATCCACTGTCAGCATATCAACCATAATCTCACCAACCATGCTAGTGGCATAAGTGCGGAATCTATCACCGAGGCGGCATCAATGTCGCAGTAGTAGTTGAGCCCGATATCTCAACACTCCTACTAGATCTCACCTCCACACACTGCACTCCAAGTAAGATCCTAAACCTGTGGAGTTTTTTTGTGCCCAATGCCACACACTGCACTCCAAGTAAGATCCTAAACTTGTGGAGTTTTTTTGTGCCCAATGCCTTTGTGAGATGTCAGCCACCTAATCCTCTGTGCTTGCATATACCATATCTACATCACCTACTAGAACCTTTTCCCTCACAAAGCGATAATGGACCTCAATGTGCTTGGTCATTTGGAATGACCAAGCACATTGAGGTCCATTATCGCTTTGTGAGGGAGAAGGTTCTAGTAGGTGATGTAGATATGGTATATGCAAGCACAGAGGATCAGGTGGCTGACATATTCACAAAGGCATTGGGCACAGAAAAACTACTCATGTTGTCATAAAATAAATGACAACTGCCTTGTAGCTTCTAAAACCACACTATTTCACAAGCTACCAAAGCAACACCCCTATACTCTGCCTCTGACAAAGCAACTATTGGTTGTTTCTTACTACTCCAACTCATAGTAGCACTCCCAAAAAAAACATAAAGCCACTATTAGACCTCCTTTCTGTGACACTACCAGCCTAATCAACATCTATGTATCCATGTAGTTGTATCTCTGTGCCAACCTCATTGAAAAGTCCATAATCAACCATGGTCTTTACGTACGTGAGAATCTATCTAGTTACATCCAAATGTGGCTTCCTAGGGGCCTACATAAATTAAGTCACAAGTCCAATAGTATGCCTAGCCTAGTAATGGTTATGTAGATCAAGCTACCTACTATGCACCTGTAAGAAGTAGTGGGGTCCTCCAAGAGCTCACCTATATCTGTGGAAAGCTTTGTGTTCTGCTCCAATGGTACTGAAATAGGCTTACATCCTGTCATACCATACTTGGACAACATGTCCAAGCCATACTACCTCTATAATAACAAAATTCCATGAGATGATCTCACCACCTCTATGCCAAGAAATACTGTAGCTCACCCAAATTCTTCATCTCAAATTTCTACTGCAAGCCTATTGACATCATGTATGTCAACATCCGTATCACCAGTGATAATTAAGTCATCTATAAAAATGACTAATAGCATGATTCCTCTATCTATCTTTTTCACATAAAGTGAAAAATCTACGTTCGATATTTGAAATCCAATTGTAACAACTCTATCTATCTTTTTCACACATAAAGTGAAAAATCTACATTGGATATCTGAAATCCAATTATAACAAGATACTCCCCGATCTTGTTTCACCATACTCTAGGTACCTACTTCAAGCCATACAAGACTTTGCGCAACCTTCACACAAAATCTGTGTGCATCACTCTCATAACCTAGTGGCTGCATCATGTATACATCTTCTTGCAAATCATCATACAAGAAGGCATTCTTTACATCCATTTGATGTAAAGACTAACCCTTTGCTACCATAGTAATGACAACTCTGCCATTCTCATAATCGGGCTGAATGTCTTCTCATAGTTAATGTCATAGGTCTACACATAGCCCTTTACAGTCAATCTTGCCTTATGCCTACTCACTGAACCATCTGCATCATGCTTGACCTTATAGACCCACTTACATCTAATTGCCTTATTTTTCTTAGGCAAAGGCACTAACTCCCATGTTGCATTGCATCCAATGTTGTCGTGTCCTCATTCATGGCACCTTCCCATATTTTATTTCCAAGTGCCTACTTAAAAAAAGTGGGCTCCAACTTCTGTATTGATTTAATCATATAAGCATAATGATGGGATGTATACCCATCATATCTCAACCTGTCAACAAGATAACTAACCCTCGTAGACCTGCGTACACCTGGATCATTACCAGGTGTCCTAAAAATAGCCCTAGTTCTCCTTACACCAAGAGAAACCATAGATGGAATGCCAAGCTTCTCATCAACAAGGCTCTGCTTAGAGCCACTAGAGTCACCATCCACATATGAGTGACTTGCTGAATAGATCAAGCAAAAAAGGTTGATCTACTATTTTCTTCCCTTTGTGTGATACATGTGTACCTACATCTGTCCTCAACCTTCTTGACTATGGACTAACACTAGATCCACTACTAGAGGACTCTCCACGTCCATTAAGCACATATGATTGCTTCTATACATGTGGTGTAACATCAATACTTCTTACATCTACATATGTTGCCCGCACTGCGCTGGTGCATATCAACTACTCATCTCATCATAGACAACATCTCTGCTTACTTGCATCTCACCAATGGTAGGGTTATAACATTTACAACCAAATCATAAGCAATGAAGATGCATTTCTATGCCTTTAGATCCAACTTTGTTCTCACTTCATTGGGAATATGCACATATGCAATACACCCAAACACTTTCAAGTGAGACACATCCGGTTTTATGCCTATAAACTTTTGTTCAGGCATCATACCACATGAACAACTGAAGTGGAGGTCCTATTCATAATGTACATATCAATTGCTACTACTTCTTTCCAAAAATAATGTGGCGTATTCTTTTCAGACATCAAGGCATATGCCACTTCTACAATGTGCCTATTTTTTCTTTCTGTAATACCATTCTATTCCCCGAAGTGTACTTGCATGTAAATTGTCTCTTAATTCCCTGCTTTCTCAAGAAATCACTGAACTCATTGGAGCCCCCACTATCTGATCTCAAGCATTTTATTTATATACCTTTTTCCTTCTCGAGACGACCAAGACTTTAAATCTCTGAAAGTGAGCAAACACATCACTTTTCTCCTTCATGAAATAAACCCACACTTTCCTAGTGTGATCATCAATGAATGTAACATAATACTTGCAACCTACAATTGTTACAATCTTGGTCAGCCCCCATACATGTGAATGTATAACATCTAATGTTCTTGCACTGACATGCTTTTCATGTGAAAAAGCATGTTTAGTCTGCTTACCAAGCTAGCATGTTTCACATACTTTATGCATACCATTAACCTTAAACTTTGGCAAACCTGTAACAATATTTTGGGCCTACATAGACTTCAGTCGCGCTGTATATTCACATGACCAATGTGCTTGTGCTATATATCAATATCTGCAATAACACTTGTTCTATGTGCAAACATGGTCGCCTTTACCTCAGGCATGTTCACATTCAAAGTAAACATCCTTCCATTTCTGTTACCCTTGTGCAACCAAGCGACATTGATTTTTGAAGTCTTCCACAAAACATCATTGAGGATTAAACCTCAATTATGAGTCAATTATAGACCCTACTCAACCATCTGTCCAATAGAAACCAGGTTCTTTATAATATTTGGAACATAAAATACATCTGCCACAAGTACTTCATTTTTGCCATCCTACATAGACAATGGCACTTTACCACAACATGTGCAATGGGATGCGCAGTATCATCTTTTTCTACATAACCAGCTTTTTTCATTTTTTACATGTCTCTAAACCACTCACCATGATTGGTCATGTGGTTAGAGGCGTCATAATCCATATACCATATATCTTTAGATCCTGACACGTCTCCTATTGTGGAACTGAGCATATGTTACATCACAAACAGCTGCTCACTTCTGGTATCATCACCCTACTTACTAGATGATGCATAGTTACCTTGCTGCAACTTTTCACTTTTAATGTCATTATATTTTTTAAAGTAGTCCTTTTCCATGTACTCTTTTGCCATAATGATAGCACTCTATGTTATTTTCAGTCTGATATCTTTGCCAACCACCTTAGCCCCTTTGTCTTCCCCTACCTCTATATTAACTGTTCTTATCAATAATTCAGGTTTCCATGTTGACCATCACCTTTGGCCTTGATCATGACTTCTATCTCTGCCTCTACCTGAATTAAAGTAGAAGGCCTATTCTGATGTGTTCTTGCTTTGTGAAGAAGAGTCCTCGCCAAGAGACTTTTCTTCTCTCTGATTCAGCATAGACACTAAGTCCCAAAAGTTGGGAACACTCTCCCTTACTGCAATAGAGGTCTTGAATGGCCTATACTCTTTGCCAAGCCCTTGATCTTTAAAGCATACTCATTGATAGACATGCTTTTCTTCTCCATAGTATATAGCTCTTGTTCTGTAGTTTCTTTGCCTTTGTGCTGGTTTGGAACATCTGCCACACCAGGTTCTGCCATGCAACTGTTGGAGTTGTGAGTGTCATATCATTGTGTCTGTGACACTGATTGGAATCCAATACATGAATTTCCTTGCACCCTGGTTCCAGTCCTTTGATTCCTTTATATCTGCTGGAGTGGCATTCTCTTCAGACAGCTCTGGAGGCTCCAAATTATCTCCTTCGCCATAGTCCCAAAATCTTTTACCCATCAGGAAATTGGTCATTCTGAACTTCCAAGCATTGAAGTTGTTCTTGTCTATCTTCTCTCACTGACAATCTAATTGAGTTCATGTCAAGACGTGTTTGCATGCAACAACCAAAAACCTACAAAGAGATAATTTATGTATGTAACCTTTAACACAGCATTATCTTTTGTGAGACTGCTTTTGCAGTGTGGTACTTCAACAGCACATGTCTGTCTCACCAGAGTACATGTACATACACCCAATAGCAGTAATACATATACAAAAACTGTCTGCACTCCCAAAATGCACTGTTGCACTACAATAATGAGATTTCGACTAGAGACAATTCTCAACCAAAACTTCCCAAAACTGCAAAAAACTCCTTGTAGAGATTGAACGGAGATCAAAACTTGCCCAAAACGTGATTCTAGCTGCAAAATTTAGTACAAAACCATAATCTTCTCCTCTTTTCTCCTCTCTCTGGATAAAATCTAGGGTGTTGGGGGGTAGGACTACTTTGCATCATTCAACTTCTTGTGCCCACCAAGCTTCCATCTTTTCAACTTTCTTCAAGTCATCGAGCACCCTTACTGTCTATATCTCTAATTAAATGTTTCCTAATGATGCTCCCAACATTTTTGAGTATATGCATGGTATCCACCAAGAGACGATTGATTAATAAATCATTCCAACAAGGGAGTTGGTGAAAAAAGGAAAGCCTCTTCATTCCATCTATAGGTTCTTTGTTACTGTTAGCTCTCCATAATTCCAACTGGTCACTTGCCTTCATTCTATGAGGTGGCCAACCGAGATTTCCATCCCATAGTGGATGATGCAATGGAAGACATCTTACATCCCCTGATATATTATCTTCTTTAGAGTTCCCCTGATATATTATCTTCTTTAGAGTTCCCCTGATATATTATCTTCTTTAGAGTTGAAGAAATGATGCGCATCCAATCAAAGTCCACAAGTAGGACATGCATGGTATCCACTAGTAGCAAGGCCTACATGACACCATTTAGTTATATTATGATCGTGTGAAAATCTATCTTCAATGTCTGAAAATTTGAATTTGTTACTAACCTGACTGGATAGGCGTGCATAGTCTATATCAGTATTCCCTTTATACTTTTTGATCTATTTTAAGGATATTTAGAAATGTCATGAATAGGGATTCATGTCCATAAGGTTTCTAGTGCCATAAACATGTCCATGTTTTTAATTTTGTACTTTCCAGGTAATAATAAACCAAGAACGAAAGATGTCCCTTTTTAATGGTAAACCATGGAGGGATATTATAATTTACCAATACCACCGTGTAGGTGCTCCATACTGTGGAATGCAAACCAAATGGATTAACACCATCCATTTCCAAATTGAGATGTACGTATCAAGGCTCTTCCTTAAATTCAGGCCATATCTCCTCAATGTGTCTCCACGTGATGTAGTCGATAGGAATGCATTAGATGTCATCCATGGATTGGTTTTTAGCATGCCAAGTCATTAGTTGTGCTTTATACTTGCACTTAAACATGTGTAATTGAGAGTTGTTGTCGTGGCATCCATTCCTCCATGAATTTCATATATGGATTAAAGCCAGGCTAATTTATCTCTAACAAAGGATAAAGTCTACATGCTAGCCTCAAGTAGGCTTCCACCAGAGAGGTATTATATACATATTTTTAACATTCAATGTGCCAGCATATTAATGTTTAGTTGGTATATTTTTAGTATACAATAATACTATAAAATAGTCCTATCTACAATGGTTTGTGTCTCAATAGAAAAAGGGAGATCTTGTATGAGATGATATCTGCCAAAAGCAAGGATCCTATGGCATCTACCAAGTTTGGAGACACACATAAGCTGAGACTTCATCTGAAGAAGGAGATGTACTGGCACTACATGTATGAGCAAGGACTCTAGATCATTGACGATTTCCACAACAACCAAGGATTGGATCTACCTATCAGGTTTGATGCCTACTACAAAGAACAACGACAACACCATATTGTAGATGCCTTTCCAAAAATATGGCAAGATATTAAGCCTGCCTTGGATGCGGATAAGTAGTCAGAAGTGGAGAAATCGACAAAGTGACTTGTTTATAGGTAAGGAGCAGCACAACCCTTGGATTATTTCCTATGTGTAATCATGGCATGAATTTGTTAATGTATTTTGTTTCATATATGGCAGGTGGGTGAACGATGTTTGTGCGCCAACGTGTATTATAGTATCATGCCTCGAGAGGTGCATAGGTGGAGTGATCCAGATAGTGATGTGTGCATGTATCTTGGGCGCTTTTGGGAGAGGGATATCTCTAGAGTGGAGATAGATGGTTTTCCATGGTGGTTGGTGAGTTGGACTAGGAGGCTCGCTATATGTTGGTGAGTTGTATTACATGCCTTTTCTACATCTATCTATTTTTGCTATATTAAAGGCTTAACAGATCTTATAGATTGCTTGGTGTATAGCATTTGTAGAAAACACGAGAGGAGAAAATGGGATGGAGGATGATACCCATGCATCAGGCGATCAACATAAGGAGCAAGGGTTTGCAATGAAGACACAAAGTGGTGAGTTATCTTAATGTGAATTTTTGGAAATTAGGTGTGGTGTATAGTGAAGCTCAATAGCACCTATGGATCTTAGAATCTTCACAGCTAGAACCATCGTCGAAGAGAGAACTGAGGAGCAAGGCTTCTCTTAATTTTAGTCAAGGTAGTTCTAAGCATTAGATATGAGGAGCTGGTAAGATCTTCATTACATCCATTACGCAAATCCATAAAAGCATGGATGTCTTTGTACACATATCAAGTGCCTATGATATCTTCATCAGGAGTTGAGTAGCACACATATGTGGATGTCATTATCAATGACTTTCTTGTTTTGGTCGATGAGCCTGGGTAATTGTAAGTTTCTCATTTCGAAAGTCCCTTGTGTACTCATTCACTCATTCATTATGTTGAAAATCATAATAAATTGATGTATGATTCAATGCATTTATTGATTAAATTTCAAGATTTTGGAGTGGCTTGGCAAAGTGAATGCAAAATATCTTTCTCATAATGGAGTTCCATGCATTGAGGTGGTCAACCTACTCTGGGCTGACTTTGCAAGGAGATGCATGGCATTGCCTTTGCATTGAAAAGGACCACAACCTCTATCACACTATTCTCGTAGATGTTACGCATGCACCTGATGCAAAGTGATTATACATGTTTTTGAGCCCCAAAAAACTTTGTTTTTGTTTTTTTATATTGGCATGCATAGAGTGATCATACCTATTTTTGGACTCCAGAAACTTTTGTTTTGTTTTTTTGTTTTGGCATACATAGATGATTTTTCACATTTATATGGTGACTTGACATTTGGCAACTATGCATGATTTGTCACATGCATATGGTTTGGCAATCTTGTAGTTTCCCATGAGCATCTTATTTGAATATGGGCTCTATGGATGATTATATGATTCATGGGCATGATATGTTTCTAGCATGGACAAACTTGTGACTTTAGTAACTGTTGTGTTTCTAGTATGAACGATTTTTGCATAAGTTTCTCGCCTATTGGTTCTCACTTTGGACCATCCACCCAAGACATATGGCCGATACTATGTCTGCACAGGTGCCAAAGCGACAGGATGCTAGAAGTCGACGCCCTGCAAAAACCTATCAAATGGGGATGGAGCCCTAGAACCTCTATGAATGTACCATTACCAGTGCATGTGCCAAGCCGTTTTGGGTTTGGAAGCGGGCAGGTCAAATTAGGCCATGATTAGAGAATCTACCCATCTTGGGCCACGAACTATGCCTTCGAGGCAAAGATTCTCCAGCCATGGATAATCCTTAATATTTATGCCATGCACGGCTGCAATCCTCAAGAAAAATCAAGCACTTTACCCTTTTGGACCAGGGATTTCATTAACGTCTTCACAATTTCGTGATCACGTTAACAAAACCTATTGTTAACATAAAAATTCTTGTGATCACAATGTATATTCACGGGCATTTTTTATGACCTGCAAAAACCTTCTCTGCCAGTAATCCCGCCGGGAAAATGGGTTTTCCCGGCGGGCAAATTAAAAAAATAAAAAAATAAAAAAATAAAAAAATAAAAAAATAAAAAATAAAAAATAAAAAAATCATGTTCACAGTCATTCTTACCATTTTTGGGCCTTCTGGACTCATTTATGATGTCAAAAGTTCAAAATTATTGGCACAAAAAAAGTTTTGTATAATTTGCTGGCCTTAAGTTCAATTGACACACCAATTAAATCTAACTATACTTACATCAATTGACTCAATTGTCCATGACATCATTGCACTCAATTGAGCCCAATTGGACTCAATTACATTGATTTACACTCAATTGATATTAATTGGGTGTCAATTGATGTCAATTGTGCCTAATTCGACGCAATTGAGCCCAATTTACACCCAATTTGCATAAATTGGGTGTAAACTAAGTATCAATTGAGTCGAATTGGACTCAATTGATAATAATTGGATGTTAATTGATATTAATTAAGCCCAATTGACTTCAATTGGGTGTTAATTTATTACAATTAATGTCAATTAAGCTCAATTGAGCTCAGTTGACATCAATTGGGTGTCAATTGAGCTCAGTTGACATCAATTGGTTGTCAATTGATATCAATTAAGCTCAATTGAGCTCAGTTGACATCAATTGGGTGTCAATTGATATCAATTGAGCTCAATTGGGCTCAATTGCACTCAATTGACACTCAATTGGGTGTTAATTGCATCCTATTGTGCTCAATTGAGCCCAATAGGATGCAATTAACATCAATCGGGTGTCAATTGATCACAATTGATATCAATTGGGCTCAATTGCACTCAATTGTGTGATCGATTGTGTGTCAATTAATGTCAATTGAGCCTAATATGATACAATTGAGCTCAATTCACGCCCAATTGGATGTAAATTGAGTGTCAATTGAGCCGAATTAGACTCAATTGATAGCAATTGGGTGTTAATTGATATCAATTAATATCCAATTAACACAATTGAAGTCAATTAAGTCTAATTGACTTCAATTGGATAATTTGGGTGTCAATTGAGCTCAATTGGACGTAAATGACATCAATTGGGGGTCAATTAACATCAATTGAACCTTATTGACATCAATTGGGTGCCAATTAACATCAATTGGACTCAATTGACATCAGTTGGGTTTCAATTGAGCCAAATTGGATGCAACTGACATCAATTGGGTGTCAATTGATTACAACTGAGCTGAATTGGGCTCAATTACACTCAATTGATATTAATTGGGTGTCAGTTAAACCTAATTCCATGCAATTGAGCTCAATTGACATCAATTCACATCAATTGCTCTCAATTGATATTAATTGGGTATCAATCGATGTCAATTGAGCCTAATTCGATGCAATTGAGCTCAATTCACATCAGTTCATATCAATTGGGTGTCAATTGATGTCAATTGAGTAAAATTGAGTCTAATTGGGTGTCAATTGAGTCAAATTGAGTATAATTGGGTGTCAATTGATATCAATTGAGCCAAATTGAGTCTAATTGAGTCTAATTAGACTTAATTAAGCTAAATTGAGTCTAATTAGACTTAATTAAGCCAAATTGAGTCTAATTGGGTATCAATTGATGTCAATTGAGCCAAATTGAGTCTAATTGGGTGTCAATAGAGCTTAATTGACATCAATTGGGTGTCAATTGATGTCAATTGAGCCTAATTGAAGCTAATTGTGTATCAATTGACACACAATTGATGTCAATTGGGCTCAATTGACATCAATTGGATTCAATTGACACACAATTGATGTCACATGGGCTCAATTGACATCAATTAACACCTAATTGATGTCAATTAATATCAATTGGGTGTCAATTGATTATAATTGATGCTAAATTGAATGAATTGAGTCCAATTGACATCAATTAAGTCTAATTGGGTATTAATTGATCAATTGGGCTCAATTGATATCAATTGACACCTAATTGGACTCAATTGACATCAATTGGACTCAAAAGGGTGTTAACTGATGTTAATTGAGCCCAATTGACATCAATTGGGTGTTAATTGAGCTCAATTGGACACAATTAACAATAATTGGGTATGAATTGAACTCAATTGACATCAATTAGGTGTCAATTGAGCCTAATTGCATCCAATTGAACTCAATTGACATCAATTGGACAAATTGCATCCAATTTAATTCAATTGACATCAATTAAGCCTAATTGCATCCAATTTAACCCAATTAGACTCAATTGAATCCAATTGGACTCAATTGACATCAGTTAGGTGTCAATTGAGCCTAATTGTATCTATTTGGACTTAATTGACATCAATTGGGTGTCAATTAAATCCAATTGGAGTCAATTGATATCAATTGGGTGTTTATTGATATTAATTGAGTTTAATTGACATCAATTGGGTGTTTATTGATGTCAATCGAGTCCAATTAGATGCAATTGGACTCAATTGGGTGTGAATTAGACTCAATTAATATCAATTGGGCTCAATTGATATCAATTAGGTGTGAATTGATGTCAATTGAGCCCAATTCGATGCAATTGATATCACTTGGGTGTCAATTCGACTCAATTGGCACCCAATTGATGTCAATTGAGTCCAAGTGGATGTCAATTGATATCAATTGAGTCCAATTGATCAATTGATACCCAATTAGACTTAATTGATAGCAATTTGACTCAATTAGGTGTTAATTGATATCAATTAAACTCAATTGGATACTAATTGATGTTAATTGAGCTCAATTAGACTCAATTGACATCAATTAGGTGCTAATTGAGTGTAATTGATGTCCATTAAGCTCAATTTGGCTTAATTGACATCAATTGGGTATCAATTGACTACAATTGATGTCAATTGAGCTCAATTGATATCAATTGGGTGTTAATTAATGTCAATCGAGTCTAATTAATATCAATTAGGTATCAATTAAGCTAAATTGATATCAATTGGGTGTCAATTGAGCCCAATTCACATCAATTGGGTGTAAATTGAACCTAATTGGACTCAATTAACATCAATTAGGTGTGAATTGATGTCAATTGACCCCACTTGGATGCAATTGATATCAATTTGGTGTCAATTGGACTCAATTGGCACCCAATTGATGTCAATTGAGTCCACTTGGATGTCAATTGATATTAATTGAGCCCAATTGATCAATTGACACCCAATTAGACTTAATTGATATCAATTTGACTCAATTGGGTATTAATTGATGTCAATTGAACTCAATTAGATGTTAATTGATGTTAATTGAGTCTCAATTGACATCAATTGGGTGCCAATTGAGTGCAATTGATGTCAATTAAGCCTATTTTGGCTCAATTGGGTATTAATTGATGTCAATTGAACTCAATTGGATGTTAATTGATGTTAATTGAGTCTCAATTGACATCAATTGGGTACCAATTGAGTGCAATTGATGTCAATTAAGCCCAATTTGACTCAATTAACATCAATTGGGTGTCAATTAACTACGATTGATGTCAATTGAGCTGAATTGACATCAATTGGGTGTTAATTGATGTTAATTGAGTTTAATTGACATCAATTGGGTGTTAATTGATGTCACTTGAGTCCAATTAGATGTAATTAGACTCAATTGGGTTTGAATTAGACTCAATTGATATCAATTGGGCTGAGTTAATTGGGTGTCAATTGATCCCAATTGACATTAATTGGGTGTGAATTGAACGTGATTGGACTCAATTGACAATAATTAGGTGTGAATTGATGTCAATTGAGCCCAATTGGATGCAATGGATATCAATTGGGTGTCACTTGGACTCAATTGGCACCCAATTGATGTCAATTGAGTCCAATTGGATGTCAATTGGTACCAATTGAGCCCAATTGATCAATTGACATCCAATTAGACTTAATTGATATCAATTTGACTCAATTAGGTATTAATTGATATCAATTAGACTTAATTGGGTGTTAATTGATGTTAATTGAGTCTAATCGGACTCAATTGATATCAATTGGGTCCCAATTGAGTGTAATTAATATCAATTAAGCTCAATTCGGCTCAATTGGCATCAATTGGGTGTCAATTGACTACGATTGATGTCAATTGAGCTCAATTGACATCAATTGGGTATTAATTGATGTCAATTGAGTCCAATTAACATCAATTGGATGTCAATTGAGCCCAATTGACATCAATTGGATTTGAATTGAACTGGATTAGACTCAATTGACATCAATTAAGTGTAAATTGATGTCAATTAAGCCCAATTCGATGCAATTGATATCAATTGGGTGTCACTTGGACTCAATTGGCACCGAATTGATGTCAATTAAGTCCAATTGGATGCAATTGATATCAATTGGGTGTCACTTGGACTCAATTGGCACCCAATTGATGTCAATTGAGTCCAATTGGATATCAATTGATATCAGTTGAGTCGAATTGATTAATTGACACCCAATTATACTTAATTGATATCAATTTGACTCAATTGGGTATTAGTTGATGTCAATTGGACTCAATTGGGTGTTAATTGATGTTAATTGAGGACTCAATTGACATCAATTGGGTACCAATTGAGTGCAATTGGTGTCAATTCGGCTCAATTGGCATCAATTGGATATCAATTGACTAGGATTGATGTCAATTGAGCTCAATTGACATCAATTGGGTGTTAATCGATGTCAATTGAGTCCAATTAAGCCCAGTTGTGTCCAATTGGGTGTCAATTGATTGAATCCAATTAAGTCCAATTAAGCCCAATTGAGTCCAATGGGGTGTCAATTGATGTCAATTGAGCCCAATCGATCAATTGACACCCAATTAGACTTAATTGATACCAATTGGACTCAATTGGATATTAATTGATGTCAATTAGACTCAATTGGAAGTATAATAAGATCTAATTGATGGTAATCGAGCTTAAGGTGATAAATTTAGAGATAACTTTTTTTGTACAAAGAATTTTGAACTTTTGACATCATAAATGAGTCCAGAAGGCCCAAAAATGGTAGGAATGACTGTGAACATGAATATATTTTGACCATTTTTTTTAACTTTTTTTTCCGCCGGAAAAATGGATTTTCCCGGCGGGCCCGCCGGGAAAACAAAAAGCCCGGCGGGCTTCGGCAGGTTACCAGGTCACTGGTAACCTGCTATTTTGAGAACATGAAAACATGTGAACATGTGAATAACATGTTCACAAGTGTTATTAACAAAAAAAATCTTGTAATCACGTGAATATAAAATCCCTGTTTTGGACGGATGGAGTCCAACGTCTACGATGCTTGACCATTGGCTTGTAGCCGTTTTTGGGCTATCGAGAAACCATGGAGGAAAGGTCCCATGAGTCCAACGCTCCACGCGAGAGTATTCCTTTGTATGGTCTATCTCCTTGTCTAGATGGCCTACCAAAATCTTTTATGCCCTTCAAATGGTGCGCTACCAAAGTTAGCTCCGGAGTGAGGATGCCACAGCGAATTCTCTTGGTGGTCGGATGACATGCCAGGGGGGTACTTCGAGCAAATGGGCTCCGATTAATATGGTGCTTCACAGGCATGTAGAGGACACCTCTTTGAAACTTTCTGGCTCATTAGATCTCACTTTGGACTATCCACCCAAGAGATATGTCCTATATTGTGTCCGCGCAGGTGCCAAACCAACCGGATGCCAAAAAAGCTCGTAAAATCCAAAAACAACAAGATTAGCTTATCTTCTATTGGCTTTCATGGGAGTGCATGTGTGTACCAAAATCCATTCAATTGTGAATCGGTCTCAAACCATACCACTTAACCTTAGCCACTAACTTCAAGGTGTATCATAGACCATCTACACCTTTCCACCCCACCTACTATAGCTTCACCCCACTGACTTGGGTGGTGCAAGGATGTGATCACCATTAGGAAGGGGAGGTATCTTAACCACTCCATATGCTAACATAGTTTTACCCGCCTAACCTACTGTAAGACCCTTTGCCATCTTACCTGCTCGAATGGGCACTTATATTTTGTAAGCTCGGATGTACACATCAACCTTACCTTGAGCTTAATGTCAAATAGGAGAAGTCTAAGGACTTTTTATACATACTTGCTCAAGACTAGTAAGTAATATAGGTCAGACTCTCTTGGTTGCAATAGAATACTTTTTAGCTCCCCTTCTTCTATATTCTTGCTTAAATGTTTTCTATTGAATCTTGTATGCTTGATAGATGCTTGTTAGATAGGTTTGTTTATAGGTTTTCCTCTTACATTAGATTTTTCTTCTTCCCCTGCCTTTTGTGAGAGAGAACCACCATGAAGACAAATCTCTATTTGCCTCCATCTACGCAAAGAGAGATCGTCCTTCACCCCCATAGAAACATGCAATCCGGTGTAACAATGGATTGGACTCTTCACTCCCTTAGCAAGGAGCAATATGAAGTGCGGACATGGTGGAAAACCTAGCTATACCCACATCAGGAAATTATAATTGTGACTCTAAGGAAAGTCCCACCAACACATGATTTGGTAGCTAAGGTAAGATCTTGACTTGAACACACACCTACCCACGCATGCACACTCTTGCATACTCCCAACAACACATGATTTGGCAAGGCTAAGGGAAGCTCTTGACTTGAACACCATCTATCCACATGTGAACACTATCTATGCACACATTTGTAAACGTGTACACACATACACAAAACACCCTCACAACACACACCTACCTGCACATGTATACACTTGCACACATGTACACACATACACAAAACACCCTCAACACACACCTACCTACATGTGTACACATTTGCACACATGTACACATATACACAAAACACCCTCAACACACACCTACCCAAAGGTGCTCACTCTCTACACACATATTTGCATGCACAAGCACATGCACAAACATGTACTTATATACACTGCACATGCATATGTACACAATCTCTTGTGCACACACATATTCACAGTTTCACTTACAAACTTACGCACATGCACACACGTGAATCCACATGATGCTCATCGCCAAAATCAATGATGCTGTGATGATAGCACATGGAATATCTACATTCCTTTGCCTCCATATATGGTTATATGGTCAGTAGTGGATCTGTTGGATCCAAAGTAAGACCCGGATTTGCATTAACCCTAGCTTGCGATTTTCCAAGACTCATATGAATCAAGGATTGACCTAACCTTAAACCTTGAGAGTGTAATTTATCCCATCCAACTTTACATCACCAAATGGTAGGCACGAGCGGCTGTGTTATTTGCAAGTTAGGGCCATCTGAGACATACCAAACAATGAGCGGGCCGGAACGAACGAGACAAAGTCTAAGCAAACCCCATCATTTCAAATATAATGTACATTACATTTGGCCCCGTATCTCATATGAAAATGATTGGTGTACTTTTATGTGTGTGTGTGTGTGTGTGTGAGAGAGAGAGAGAGAGAGAGAGAGAGAGATAAAGAGAGAGAAATTTAGTTCATATAGGTTACAACATGCAAAACAACGGAGGCAAAAGAACACTCTCAAACACAAAAGCTACATTGCCACACAGTAGTGCTACTCAGAGCTACACTCATCATCCACAAAAATTCCATTTCAAGACATGCATTGCAAGGCAAAAGTCAAAGAATGCACCAAAAATATACCTTGCCTATTCTGTATGAGTACTTTTGAGTGAGGTTTTCACTTTCTTTCTTCTCCAACTTAGCAAACTCCTCATTGGAACTTGACCTTTGAAAGGACCAAGCCTCTTCTCTAATGATTTTGATATTGCACCTTCATAGACCACACATGCACACTAAAAAAAGAAGCACAACACAATCCATACACTAGCTATCCAACATGCACATGGAAACCTACATCATACACAAGTAGTCTCTAGGTATCCTCGTGTCAAGGGGAACCATGGTTCAACTCCCTTGGTGTTTCTCTGATGGATGGCATCTATTGTCTTCACATTTGAATCTATAAGCTCTCTCAAATAATCATGAGAGTTAGCCGTGCAAATATTTACAGTGTTGACAATCTCGTCTCTGAGGGAGGGCACCACAAGTGCATGCCACTATCCTATGATTTCCCTCCCATACATAAAACATGTGTCCAGATAATATTTTCAGCTCGTCGCTATGCGCGATGTCATTTTCAAATTCTGTATTGATAGCCCTCTAGTGCTCGTCACAACTCTGGTCAATGTCATCATCAGTGACCATGCTCTACTCCCCAAATGATGTACACAAGGACACTATAAAAACCCCCTTCTCCTCCATGGAACCCTCATGTTGAAAGGCTACCTTAAGAGAAGAAACATCATCTCGTAGTCCACAAACTTTGGCATGTGGAATCAAGTGACATAAAGGGATAGGTGGGCAGACTGTAGAGCTCATAATCTTTGTTCCCCTTATGATGTCCTCAACGAATCATGGTGATGTCCCCTTCCCAACTAGCACCTGGCTCATTCACAAAGGGGGATACATATGGCACGATCTTCAGGGAAGCCTCCATTGCAATTTAAGTCTCATCAACTTGCTCTCTCTCTCTCTCTCTCTCTCTCTCTCTCTCTCTCTCTCTCTCTCTCTCTCTCCCCCCACTTCATCCATCCCACTTCCATGTCCATCAGCCTCATTCAACTCGGTAATCGTTGGAGGACTAAATTTCTTCACAATTTCTTTGTTGCATTCCTTGAGCAAAACTCGATTGCTCTTTCTTCTTGCCATTTGTTTTTGTTTCTCCACACTCTTTGATGAGTCTATAGTTTTTCTCTCCATCCTATGAACACAAAACAAAAATACCAACCAATCATGCATGGAGAACATGTATCCCACGAGCTACATCAAAACAGCTACAAGATAACATCAAGTTGTTATACAGAAGAACCTAAAAGAGACTTCATACATAACAATAAATCACGACAAAACATGGTTGTTGTGACACCAAATAAAATAATTCATCATCAATATTATGATTGATGAATTATCATCAATAATTCACATACACTATCATGAACAACCATTTTACATACCCATGCCTTCACAACCATGCTCAACCATGAACAATACGGTTACAAATACACAACCCAAGAGGTACCCATCACATGCTTCATTGCAAACAATGATCTTCATTCCCATGACTTGCATTGCTAGAGGATGCATAGTTACCATGTTGAATTTTGTCACCTTCCTTGGCCATATGTGCAATCTTACCATAATAGTGACACTCAATGTCACTTCCATAGTGTTGGTGAGGTTTCTATCTGCCTCTTTCTCTAGAATTCAATCTCCCCTTACCTTGGGAGTATGACTCTCTACCTCCTTGTGTACCGTACGAGGGCTAAAAATTATGTTCTTGTTGTGCTGATCTATCCTACCAACCACCACCGTCCATTTGTATGACCTCTAAATAAGGATCTCCTCCTACTTCATGCACCTATTTATGTGTAAAATTATTGGTCCCTTGCATGCCCACCACTACTACTCGATGATGTATCTAATCCAAGCTTAAACTCTTCCACAATAAGAAGTGAAATCAATGCTTTAAAGTGTGGGGGATTACCATTTCTCATACTGATAGGAGTGTCAAATGATTTTTATTCCTTGCCCTAACCTTTCAATGTAGTAGCAACCAAATCATCATCATCCATTAGTGCATTGATAGATGCCAATGCATCTACACATGCTTTGATCTCCTACACATAGTCATGCACACTTCTATATTGTGTATCTCATGGCATGGACTCAAATCGTGAAGCCATGAATGTGGTAAATGAATGCAAGGTGAGCATTGGCCATGACTTGGCAGCTACTATCACAAGCCACCCAAAGACGCACAGAATGGCGTTGCCAAGAAAATCGAGGACAACTGCAGAATTGCCAAGCCTCCAAACCTCAATTCCTCCATGAAGGCCATGGCCCCCAATAATGTTGGGAAGCATCCCACGTGTCGACGCGAGCTGCTTCCCAACGTTATTGGCCATGGCCCAAAATAAATCCCTCTCAACTCTCTAAAAGAGCTTATCGTAAATAAACAAATCTCTTTTTATAGTTAGCATTCATATTTGAAACTATGAAGTTATCAAGTTTTAACCTTGCTTTGCAAAAATACACATGTAGCTCATAAGACTAAGGTCTCTTAAGAATTACACAAAAACACATATTATAATGATCAATGAGATCAACAATAACTTTATTTTAATCTCATAGATTTAGTCCAATAAATGATATAATGATATTCAATTTTTTCATTACTGCTATAATGATTAAAAGGGTGCAAACTTCAACTCATAATCGGGGCTTAACCTCCAACAAAACTGAGCGCGTGAATAAATATAGTAAACCCCTTGCTTGATAAAGGTTTTATGCCTCCTTCCTTTGGCAGATAAAGTTTCATGCCTATGGTAACTCCTTTGACAGATAAAGGGTTCATGCCTCATACCTCCTTCCTTTGGCAGATAAAGTTTCATGTCTATGGTAACTCCTTTGGCGGATAAAGGGTTCATGCGTGAACCACTGGCACATGGAGGGAGAACAAACCATTTGAGATTGTTCTCAATAAGAGGAACACAAAAGTGCTAGTGCTCTTTTGGCCATGGCCATCATGCATGTAGGCAAAGGTATGATGTTTGTCTCGCTTTGTGTTTTTGTGTTTCTTCACTTATTTGCGCTACTTTGGCGTCTACGTCAAGACACAGCGAGGAGGTAGACGTGAAGCCATAGCAAGGAGGTCATGCATCAGAAGAAATAAATTTGACATTGTCCTTCCAATTGATGAAACAATGAAATATTTATCAGTTTGCAGCAGCATAGTCAGAGCCCGCTCTAACCCAAGTGCAACAACTCAACCTACTGATGGCATGGGTACAGCTCATTTGAGCCATAAAAATACTAGTGGTAATATTCAGGAGGGAAAGCAATCAGAGACTTGAACATTAACACAAGTGATTTAAATCATGTTCTAGTCCAGAAAATACAAGGTGGATGAGATCAAGTTGATGGATTAATCTACTGAAGCAGAACTAGAAGGTTGTGATCTTGAGTGGGGGTGTTTTTGCTGATGCCTGATGTCAACTTGCCTCTTGTAGCTTTCATAGTTGCATGAGATTGAAGGCTATCTCATGGATAGCTTTCTTTAGTCACTGTGTTGAGTTTGCATCTCTGAGCTTCTACAAGGCTAGAGTAAAGTGAGGTGTCAAGAAGGTGACTTGCCAAAACCTTTAAAATGATACAATGGTAGAGAGTTTATGCTATTAAAAGTCTTAAGGCTTGTACTTTTATGTTATTAAGGAGCAATATTGAACTCAAAAAAAGATATGAATTACTTCCATGGGTTCAAAATTACCTTGCCAATGGGGTTTTTTCATCTGAGCGGTAGTGCCCTTGCCTCTATATGATGTTGGATAAATTGGATATTGTATTGTTAAAATCATAGTCTGATCTCATGCATTTTTTTAAAAGAACTTTTGCAGCAACAACAAGTAGGCAGATTGACAGCGGTTCGGCACCAGCTCATGGTAGAAGAGGGGATGGTAGATGGCAATAACCAGAAGAGATAGGTGGTGGTGGAAGAGGATGCGTAGGATAGTGGGAGTGATACGTAATAAGACCGGACAAGCAAGAGGAGTGAAAATGTGGCAAGGAGCTGCGACTACATGAAGTGGGCTTGCAGATTAGTATCTCGCACATAATGAAGAAAAATAAATAAATAGAACGAGGATCTAAGGAGGGGAAGCGATAGACGCTTTCCCCAGTCCCACTAACAGATGTTGGATTTGGCTTCATAATTCTCTGTGGCGAAGGATAATTAGGACGAATGAGTCCAACACCACAACTTTGTGGTGTTGGATGGAAGTAAGTTTTGGGTTTTGGTTGTTTATCAGAGATTTGGTCCTTTGAAATCCTCATAGACTATTTATGCATAGAGCGTATTGAGTTCAAATGTACCTTGTTTTGAGGTGTTCCATAGCAGTGATTTTGTTTTTTTGCAATGAACCTCTGGCTAATATAGAGCTGTAAAAAATTGCTTCTATGAGAACTCGGGAGGAATATGAAGACAAGTGAGAGTTCTATTGTAGTGTTGGATGTAGGTTTGCTTGTTTGATGGTGTATCACTCCATTTTTGACATGCTACTGAGATATATTTCTAGCTTACATAGGTCAAGGATGACAATAAACCCAAAGATATGATATTTTTGGATGCTTGCTTGATGGGCCAAATGTAACGTACATTCTATTTGAAATGATGGGGTTTGCTCAGACTTTGTCTCGCTTGTTCTTGCCCGCTCGTTGTTTGGTATGCCTTGGGTCATCTCTCATCTCTCGTTCTTGCCCGCTCGTTGTTTGATATGCCTTGGGTCATCTCTCATCTCTCCAAATATGTCTTCAAATAGCAAACTTCCAAAACAAGCTTTGCCTAGAGCCTGAGCTCTAACACCATATAAGTAAACACAATAGCAGAAGCAATATCTTCATAACACAAATCATTAAATTGAAGAAAGAAATGGAGAGTAAACAATATTACTACTTGTAAACTTTGATTAGATAGCCACCCATGTTATATGGGTATAAGGAGCTTTGATGGCAATCTAGATAGACTTTAGATGGGAGTATGTATTGCTTACAAGAGTACTTGGATAGCATATAAGTAAACACAATAACAGAAGCAATATCTTCATAACACAAAGCATTAAATTGAAGAAAGAAATGGAGAGAAAACAATATTACTTCTTGCAAACTTTAATTACAAATTGATGGCCACCTTTGATGGCAATTTGGACAGGTTCAAGATGGAAGGATGCCTTGCTTACAGAATTGCTTGATCATAATGAGCTCGATGCTAAATAAAGGCTATCAAACTAGTCTATATATACTTAGGGTCAACATGGACATGGGTCATGGCCACTTGGTCCAAAATGACCAACCAGCCATATCATCCGACTTGGTCCAAAATAACCAACTGACCATATCATCCAGAGACCATATGGACCCCCAAACGGTCCTCGCAACTCAAGAATAGTGTGTCCTCGGTTTGTTGTCAGCACTCACTATTTACGATCACATATCTCACACAAGCATGCATCCTGCTTGATAGAGTGCCAAGTCTACATAAGTCATCTAATCATCTAATCATCTACATAAGTCATCTAATCATCTAGCCACATTTGGCCATCATCCAATGTCTAAACTAGGAGCTATAGAGGGGCCTTACAAAATAGAGCACATCCATTACCCGTAACAACAACACGAGGGTGGAGCATTGACACCAAACGCTTTTCCAACACAACATGGGCCCCTTGGCAATCAAACCTTCATAAGAATTACCCCCTACATGATTATCTTCATCGACTTCCACATGTGAAGAAATTGGCACCAAGGCCATCAATGCCCCCACATTAAGACTTTACCCCCACAATCAAACTTTTACAAGAATATAGCCCAGTGAGGTCCACTACATGGATTATCTTCATTGGTTTTCCACATGTGAAGAAATTGGCACCAAAGCCATCAATTCCCCCTCATTCAGTCTATACCCTTATTGTAAGTTGGCATACCCTCTTAAACCCCTTCCAAGGTTAGCTTCATTTTAGTAATAGAGCTACACAAAAGAGTCATCAAAGGCTATATTCTTTATTATGTACCAGCTTGTCCACATAAGTTACAAGGGAACTTTTATGTAAGTCTATATATAAAAACATCAAAAAGCTAATGGGAATAGGGAGCAAGCATGAATAGGTCTATCCTAAGGTAACATCACAATCCAATGGCACCTGATCAAAGGGAATCAAGCTACATCCTCCCACTCAACCATTGCTTCAATGTTATCAAGTGAGAAACAAGATTTCACAACGATTTTGATGGTGGGTCTATGCTCCTCCACACCCCTCTTCACTTATTTCCCTCCATCACTAATAAGCTTTAGTATTCTCGCTAACCAACTGACTAAATATACCATTGTAACACCTTGCCAGTGATTGCTCAAAAACAAGTTGAGCTATAAAAAGTCACATTAGAGACACCAACACCAAAAGAAACAAGAAGCAAGACTATGGCATCCATAATAACCATTGAAAGAGCACCCATGATCAAGGTATTTCTTTTACTTCAAGGTATTACTTTCTCTTCAAGGGCATGTGGCACCCATGATGGTCAAGGTATTTATTTTTCTTTAAGGTATTACTTTCGCTTCGAGGTCATGTGGTGATAAGATTTTGTAGATATTCCCAATTAATGTATTTAACTTGCACAATCTATTCGATATACGATGGTGTAAGACTTACCCTTGGCAAGTGCACTACCCTTGGTGAGTGCACCAATGACTCATCCTTAGGCAAGGGCTTAAGAAATGCATAATGTTTGGCCATAGGCCCTTGCACTTGTTTGTGTAGTCATGTTCAGAATGCACACAGGATGAAAATGAGAGGGAAGGGTATAATGTTGATAGTAGTTGATATTAGTTTACATATTTTTCCTAATGCATATCTTCTTCTTTTTTCATGCAAACATTCTTTTGACAGTAATCACTATCATTAAATTAAAGCTCATAAATATTTTCTTCAACATGAACAATACTTTGCAAGATAATTATTTGTAAGGTTCATCCTCAGAACTATGTCCATTTATAAATTATTAAGTCTTTAAGAAATGCAACATAATTTGAAGCCTCTTTCTCTACATTAAGGTCTCACAACCATAAACAAGTTCACGAGGAGAAAGAGGAGACACAGGATGGAGCTAGTATCCATGATGCAAGAGCAATTCAAGATGCCAACCCTTCTAATTTTCACCCATAATGTGATGCTATATATTTGTAGTGGGAATAATATAATAAATAAGTGGAGCACTAAGAGGTGTTATTATCAAATTTGTGATGAAGTGGGAATAATATAATAAATACGTGGAGCACTAAGAGGTGTTATTATCAAATTTGTGATGAAGTGGGAAACCACACTATCCAAAACAAATAGTGGAGCACTAAGAGGTGCTATCATCAAATTTGTGATGAAGTGGGCAACCACACTATCCAAAACAATTAGTATAGGGCAACGAGGAAGTTTGTATCTCTAGTTCAGAGACTACAATGCCTTAAGGTTTAGGCCCTGTTTAGGGGCCACAATGCCTTCAAATTTAGCCCTCAAGCATTCCAAACATATAGGTGTTTCCCTCAATATTGTTATGCTTATTTTGATCATGAAAACTTATGAAAGAAAGGGTTTGAAAAGAGACCTTGTTATTGGTAGCACTTTGGTTGATACAAAGGGCCAAGAAAGGGTTTAAAAAGAGACCTTGTTATTGGTAGCACTTTGGTTGATATACATGCCAAAATGTGGCATGTGTGTGAAAGCACAAGATGTATTTAAAAACTGTAAAAAAGAGCCCATTCTCTACACTTTCAACACTGTAAAAACGATCCCATTCTCTACACTTTCAACTCTATAAAAAAGAACCCATTCTCTACAATTTCAACACTATATTTATGCAACACTATAAAGAAGAACCCATTCTCTACACTTTCAACCTTGAGAGTGTTTTTAAGGCACTTTCCCTTATAATTATAAATTTAAGGAGAGAAGTATGCCACCTCTCTATTATACACTTTGTATGATCTTTTTTTCGATAATTTTTTTTCCACATGAAATAGAAAAAGTGCACATAGCTTTTTTCATATTGATAGTAATTGATATTTTTCCTAATGTGCATCTTCTTTTCATGCAAGCATTATTTTGACAGTAATGACTTTCATTAAATTAAAGCTTACAAACAATTCTTCAATAGGAACAATACTTTGTGGTGATAGCTGTTTGTAAGGTACATCCTCAAAACGATGTTTATTGATAAATTATTAGTTCTCTTTAAGAAACGTAGCATTATGTGAAGCCTCTTTCTCTACATTAAGGTCTACCAACTGTAAACAAGTTCATGAAGAGAAAGAGGAGCCAGAGGATGCAACCAAGTAGTTAGTATCCATGATACAAGAGCAAGTCAAGATGCCAACCCTTCTAATTTTCATCCATAATGTGATGCTAAACCATTTGTAGTGGGAATAATACAACAATGAGTGGAGCACTAAGAGCTGTTATTGTCAAAGTTGTGATGAAGTGGGCACATCATGCTATCCAAAATAATTAGTGGATAAATAAGAGGTGTTATTATCAAATTTGTGATGAAGTGGGCAGCCACAATATCCAATACAATTAGTATAGGGCAAGGAGGAAGTTTGTATCTCTAGCTTAGGGGTTGCAATGCGTTAAGGTTCAAGCCCTCTAGTGTCATGGGGGCCACAATGCCTTAAGATTTAGGCCCTCAAGCGTTTCAAACATAAGGGCATTTCCCTCAATATTGTCATGCTTATTTGGATCATGAAAACTTATGGTAGCATAGGAGACATGTACAAGGGCCAAAGAAATACATGTTGATATTGAAAGAAAGGGTTTGAAAAGAGACCTTGTTATTGGTGGTAACACTTTGGTTAATATACAAGGGCCAAGAAATGCATGCTGATATTGAAAGAAAGGGTTTGAAAAGAGACCTTGTTATTGGTAGCACGTTATGCATGCTAAATGCGGTATGCTTGCACAAGATGTATTTGAAAATTGTAAAAAAGAGCCCATTCTCTACACTTTGAACACTATGTTTATGCAACACTTTCAACACTGAGAGTGTTTTTAAGGAATTTTCCCTTATAATTATAAAATTAAGGAGAGAATTATGCCACATCTCTATTATAAACTTCATATGGTCTTTTTTTCAATACTTCCTTTCCCACACAAAATAGAAAGAGTGGACTTAGCTTTTTTCATGTTGATAGTAGTTGACATTTTTCCTGATTTACATCTTCTTTTCATGTTGATAATAGTTGATACTGTTGAAATTTGAGCATAATGATGAGCTATGGTGGATCATACACTAGAATCAACATCATTAACAAAGTGATTAGCAAATGATTAAGACGTAATTAGTGAATAATTAGCAAATAGATTAATGTAGGCATGGATACTCAAAAACCAGCAAATTTTCATTAGGGCTATGCCTCAATTTATAGAGTTTACATCAAGCATCAAATCCCATTGATTTCTCCATGATTCACTCCCAGAATATCTCCACCTTTTGCCTGATTCTCTCCACCTCTTCTCTTTTCCCTGATTATCTCCCAGAATAACTCCACACTCCTAAATTCCCTCATGCTACCCATTATTCTCTCCCAGTAGATTCTTCTCACCTTTTCACAGGTTCTTTCACAATTACATCTTCTCTTTTACAGCCTCTATCCAAGAGCTTGTTCCCACACACACCCTATTCACTTGTATATTTCAACACCTCCCCTCAAGTGAATACTCCTTAAAACACCTAGACCCTATACCAAGTTTGCCTCCCTTTACTTGGTAGTCTGCGACCAGTGTCTACTCCTCCCCTCAAGTTATCTCAGCACACCTGGACCCTGTATCAAGTTTCTTTCCTACTTGAAAATCCGCGACCAGTGCCTCAAGTCCCTAAACTCCATAGTCCTTGACACTCTCTCTCTCTCAATGTGTCCAAGGCTACTATAAGTGCCCGCAACCTTGACTAAAGTGCTCACACATACATCTACCACGTGGCCTACATCATCGGTGGCTCAGAGGTGGTTTTACTTTATTGGGGCAGGTTACATTGGGTTGTGGGGTCTCTCTCTCTCTTTCTCTCAGAGATTTTCACATGGCTTCTCACTCTTTGGAGCCTCACATCTTCTCTTTTCTTTAGTCTTCTTGTCGTGGCAGCTTCTCTCCACGCGTCCGTCTCGTCTTTCAGTCTTCTTGGGGCAGCTTCTATTCTCGTGGCAGCTTCTCTTCTCGTGTCCATGTCTTCCTTCAGATCTTCTTCTTGGTGTGGATCCTCTTCTTGGGAAGAGATATTCTTCTTCTTTCATGGCTGGGGCCATGAGCTCGTCCGTCAGGTCATTTTGCTCCATGTGAGCAACATGTTTCAATGTTTTGCTGACAGTTCCTTTGGGTTTTTGACGTTTATATTTTGTCATTATGCAATGCAAACCCAAAATTATGTGGGAGGTCTTACCTCTTGCCTTATTCTGGACAAGGGCAGTGTCTGTTCCCATTTTTACACTGATGTAATGTGCCCAATACATAATGCGTATAGCATTCATTTTCATGCACATTCCAAATGCAACTCTAGCTGTGAATAATCTTGAATTTGAGTGAGATTTACAGGCATTAACCAAGGGTTAAATGCAAAATGTTGATTTTCACAATTTTATCAGCACAATTTTACCAGAAATTACATTAAATCAAGGGTAACCAATTTGTACGGGATGGTTGGAGTATCAAACCAACTCCGATTTGCAATCTAAAGTTATAGGGATCTGTATCAAATACCTAATGGTTAATTTGAACCCTCAATTGCACCAAAATATAGTGATTAGCACTGATTAATCACTGATTAGCAAATTAATGCTCTGTTTTGTGTGTAGAAAACAGAGTATGCGGGGAGCCTAGATCTGGTGCCTTCCACTTCAAATGAGCTCAAATGCTTTCAAAGGCATCAATAGCAATGAGTCTAGTAGAGGATTAAGCCAAGAAACACAAGATTTGACCAAATAATGAAAGCTTAATCTCTATTTTACCAAAGTCACCTGCAGATTTGATGAAGAGCTTTGATCTCAATGTAGACTTGATGAAATTGAATTCTGTCTTCACCAGCTTGTAGAGCATGCTTGATTACCCCTTGGGCTAGGAGGAATTAGAAGGATTTGACCTCATGAAGTAGCAATGGCAAAAATTCCTCAGAAAAATGGCGCCCTTCATTCTGCGAAAATCTGCAGTTCTGCGCTGAATTGGCCCACAAGAATTGAGTTGAGTGTAGCCTTATGAGTCTACTATAAGTACCTAAAAGGGCTTAGCCTAATGTTATGTGTGCAAGGAGAATGGAGTCCTCCACTGGCTGGGGGTGAAGGGGAGAAGTGAAAACTTACTAAAAAATTGAATTTTGCTAATTATCTACTAATCCTCATTAATTAACTAATAGGCTCATAAACCTAATTGATTCTAGGCATGGCTCTGATACCATGTTGAAATTTGAGCATAATGATGAGCTATGGTGGATCATACACTAGAATCAACATCATTAACAAAGTGATTAGCAAATGATTAAGATGTAATTAGAATAATTAGCAAATAGATTAATGTAGGCATGGATACTCAAAAACCAGCAAATTTTCATTAGGGCTATGCCTCAATTTATAGAGTTTACATCAAGCATCAAATCCCATTGATTTCTCCATGATTCACTTCCAGAATATCTCCACCTTTTGCCTGATTCTCTCCACCTCTTCTCTTTTCCCTGATTATCTCCCAGAATAACTCCACACTCCTAAATTCCCTCATGCTACCCATTATTCTCTCCCAGTAGATTCTTCTCACCTTTTCACAGGTTCTTTCACAATTACATCTTCTCTTTTACAGCCTCTATCCAAGAGCTTGTTCCCACACACACCCTATTCACTTGTATATTTCAACAGATATTAGTTGACATTTTTCCTTATTTAAATCTTTTTTTCATGCAAACATTCTTTTGACATTAATCACTATCATTAAATTAAACTAAAGCTTACAAACATTTTCTACAATAAGAACAATACTTTAGGACAATTGTATGTAAGATACATCCTCGGAATGATTTTCAGTGATAAATTATTAACTCTAGCATAATTTGAAGCCTCTTTCTCTACAATAAGGTCTAGCAAACTGTACACAAGTTCATGAGGAGAAAGAGGAGTCAAAAGATGCAGTCACTAAAGGTGACCAAGCAGATGGTATCCATGATGCAAGAGCGATTCAAGATGCCAACCCTTCTAATTTTCATCCATAATGTGATGCTATATCATTTGTACTGGGAATAATACAACAAATGAGTGGAGCACTCAGAGGTGTTATTATCAAATTTGTGATGCAGTGGGGGCAACCATGCTATCCAAAACAATTAGTTGAGCACTAAGAGGTGTTATTATCAAATTTGTGATGAAGTGGGCAGCAACACTATCCAAAATAATTAGTATAGAGCAATGAGGAAGTTTGAATCTCTAGGTTAGGGGTTGCAATGCCTTAAGGTTTGAGCACTCTATAAATTCTTATGATGGGGCCAATAAAATGCTTTTGTTGGGCCTTATTTAAATATCTCCTCTTGTCTAAGGTTCCACTTTATGAACACACTAATCAAATGGTTGTGTCTTGTTGAGTGATCATCGTTTGGGTACACTGTTTTAAATGGTTTAATCCATTAATTTCTACCAAATATTCTTTGAAAAATTGCATCACCTCATTGCAATAGCCAGTAAAACTACACCACCTCAGTGCAATAGCCAGTAAAACTACACCACCTCAGTGCAACAACCAACAAATAAAGCTTGTGAATCAAGAAATGATAGTGTGTGAATAAAAAATAGCTGTGCTAATAACATCACCCCCCTCTCTCTCTCATGTCTCTTCTTTTTTTTATAGCTCCACATCCCTCCCTTTTTTATGCAACATCCCCCCATTCTCTCCCTTCCTCTCCCTCCCTCCACAACTCTCTCTCTCTCTCTCTCTCTCTTTTCGTAATAGAAGATATATTACCAAAAATCACTTTACAAATGGCCACATGGTCACCAGGTGATGTACTAGCTTTCCCTCACTAATTACTCCGAACCAGAGGTGTAGCTCGGAGTATCCTCATCCAATATATAGTCGTGTCATTCTCCACCAAATGAGCTAATCGCAACAAGGAAGAGACATGCCATAATAGTAGCCCTTTTATACGACCTATGTGAGTAGTAATACCAACTTTTGCATCAAATATGAAGGCACTCCTAGTTAACTAGATATACCACAAACCTATCCACTTGAAAAAATGAAAGAAATGGGTTATCTGGCCCATTTGAAATCTTGCCTAAAATCCAATCTTTAACCTTCACAAGCCTATCTGTCAACAGAATCGACACGTGAGAAAGGAAATCCCACACTTTCTTTGCCACCGGACATGAAATGAAAAGATACGACATGTTTCCAAGCATGTAATACAAAACACACAATTACCAGAAGCAATCCGTCGCTTCCGCTAGTCCCCCAATGGTAGGCCTCCAACTAGCATGCGTCATAGGAACACCTTCCCTTAATATGGAATCTTAGACCACCAACCCTGTAAGATTACTTCCTTCCACCAGGCGCTACTTTTCCTGATGTTCCATACCCTATTAGCCTTCTCAGTGATCCAATGCTTATCTTCCACCATTATATGGTATACTTGATTTAATGTACGTTGGATAATGTTATGAGGCTTTCGAAATGCCCAATCTAACCAAGGTTGATGATCCTCCAACTGAGGAATATCACCAAACGGTGTAAGTCCTGCCCTCACCTTCTCCCATAACTATATATATCCAAGTAGAACCCGAAAATATTGATGGATATTCCTAAAACATAATAAGTGGCCTCTACATGGCAGCAAAGCATCTATAATTCTCACTAGTCCCAATCGAGCCATTCTATCGAATTTTGGTTGCTCAACAAGTTTGTTAGGCCACTCTAGAAGTCGTGAAGTAGCCAACACGTCACCTGCCATGGAATTCAACTGCAACTACTAGTCTGAAGGCTTCCATTTAGTGTGTGCCAACACCTCCTTCCATGAGATCATCAAATGAGAAAGGAGAGGTGAAACCACCACTCGAACCTGTTGGGAACCATTCACTACATCCCACCATGTACCATCAATCCTGGTATTACCATGCACAAGTGCGACCTCCTCTATGAGGGCCTTAGCCATTACCACCCATGGCTCTTGAGATACACTCTTGCAATAAAGGCCATCTCCTAGCGACCATATGTAATCTGACATCTGATAGGGCTGCCTCTCCACTTCTCTTCGGAGTAGTAACATGTTTCCAAAACAAGAAATCCATGTCTACCCTGGCTTATTTCCTGCTCTTTTCCATAGCATAAATCTAATTGGCTGTTGTTTCTTATGCAAAGCTTTGCCCATCCATGGCAATAAAGGCAAGAAAAAAGATATCACGTTAATCATAATGGATTGTGCCACTTTGAGCCGAACATGCATAGGCCAACCCTGAGATTTCCAATACACAAACTTATCATTTATCCTTGCAAAAATCCATGCCAACAAAGCTTGTGAATCAACATCAACTCCAATTAGATAACCCAAATGGCGTGTGATGCATCCCCTTTGTATGACCTATCCATTCCATCCCAAACCAAGCAAATCACTCTCGGTATAGCTTATCGGAGCAGATTTTTGCATATTAATGTATAACCCTGAAGCAAGACCAAAAGTATCCCAAACACCCATAGCCTTCTAAACATTATCTCTTTGAGCCTTAAGGAACATGAAAGAATCATCTGCCAATGCCTAGCCGACCATCTGCTCTCTGCTTTGGAAGAGTAAGCCCTACAACTTCACTGTCCTCCACTAGCTTATCTAGTCGAGATAACATTGGATGTGTAACAATAGCAAACAAGAGAGGGCTAAGTGGGGATCCTTGCCTGACCATCTGCTCTCTGCTTTGGAAGAGTAAGCCCTACAACTTCACTGTCCTCCACTAGCTTATCCAGTCGAGATAACATTGGATGTGTAACAATTGCAAACAAGAGAGGGCTAAGTGGGGATCCTTGCCTGACCGATCTCGTCAAATGAATGGGCTTAGTCACCTCACATTAATCATAAGCCTAGCCACTGCATGTTGGCTAATAGTACAAATCCCATAGCCTACATAAGCTGTGAAGAAGAAATGTGATCATAAGCCTTCTCAATATCCAGTTGAATCATAACCACCTCTTGCCTCAATACCCTTGCATAATCAATTCCAATTTGTACATTCACTATATTATGCAAAATATTCCGACCTTTAATAAATCCATATTGCCTTGGATGAATTAAAGTAGGAAGAAATCGATGTAACCTGTTGGCCAAGACCTTTGCAAATATCTTATACGTGGTCCCCATCAATGTGATTGGTCTCCATTGATATAGATTAACTGGGGATGGAACTTTAGGCAATAAACATACAAGCCCAATCTTCCAACTCGTAGGCATGATACCTGTATTCCACACCTCTTGAAAAAATAGAAGCGAGAGGGACCTTCAACTCATCAACATACTTCGTGAAAAGCTTATTGGGGAGTCTATCCCATCCTGGACTTTTCCCTTTAGGCAAATGCTTTAACACATCTTCCACCTCATCCGCATATATCTCTTTCCAATTCATTTGTAGAAACATCTGATATCTGGTGATGAGTGACGAAGTGAAACAAAGACTCTAGTTGTAATGACTTCAGGAGATATGACCTTCTGTAAACCCAGCAAATGGCGATAAAAGTCCATACACACATCTAGAACACAAGTAGGATCAGTAATCAATACTCCTTGCCTATCTTGCATCCTGACAATATTCTCATGTGCATGGTTTTGTTGCAAACGAGCAAAGAACGTATGTGACTAACAATCAGAATCCATTAGGGCATCCATTTGAGCCATAAGCTTATATCTCACATATTGATTCTCATGCAATGCTGCAATCTGATGGGATAACCAATCAATAGCTATCTCAATGTCAGGGCAAGAACCGTCCTCTTGAACCACCTGGTTCAAATCAACCAACAACGATTCTAGGTTCCGCAACTTCTCCCTAAAATATGATGCATTACGAATCCCATACTGGTGAGCAAGATTTTGAATATTGAACATACAACACTCCCAAAGTTGACACCCCAACAGATATTACATGGCCTTGAAAGTTTTGTAACACTTGCAACATAAACTGATGGAAAACAATATGCTCCAAGAAAGTCTGGTTCCATAGATTTTTGGAAAACAATATGCTCCAAGAAAACATAAACTGGTTAACCTTAAGAGGAGCCTTCCCCTGCAATAGTCTCTTCTTCTTTTTGCTTAGCTTAGCATCCCACCCCCCCTCCCCCCCTGCTTCGCAGGTCTCCCCCTAGGCTCTTTAAGGTTCTCTCCCTTCCTCTCCCTCCCTCACAATTTCCTCTCTCTCTCTCTCTCTCTCTCTCTCTCTCTCTCTCTCTCTGCATCCCCCCTCCCCCCACCCCCCCGGGTGCCTTCCCTTCTCTCGCTCTCTCTTCCTCTTTTTTGAGAGCTACCATACCCTTGCCAGAAATTGGTTCCATAGATTTTTTTGATTTTTTTTTTCGCTCTCCCTCGTTTGCCATAGCCATCAAATCTCTCTTACAAATAGAGGTATGAAGACTCTCTAGAAGAAATAATTGCACATAAATTTTTGCGTTGTAAATATGTACATGCCCTCAATTATTTTGCATTAATTAACTATTGTTTTTTTTCATGGATACAACAAATTGGAAGACAAGGTTTTTTTAAATAAAAATTGAGACGTGAGAGCCACATAGGAGACTAGTAGCTATAGGGGGGGACACAGGCCAATAAAAACGATTCATAGTCGTGACTCCTCTATCCTCCCTTCAGGAGAGAGTAACGTCGTGGGTCCACAATAAAACACAGTAGTTGTAAGAGCTCTTCTCACGAGCAAGGTGCCGAATTGGACACTGCCAGATTCTAAGCATCATTCTGCCTGGCCTGCCGGCTCACCTCTGCCTGAGTCACCCCCCCTTCTCTCTTGTCAGGCCTTCCGAGTCCCAGCCTCCAGGACCTAAGTCCTCTCTTCTGAGAGAGCCGCTTGAGTGCGACTGCCAGTCCAATTTGTCGACAACACACGCACATTTGCAGAATCTAACTACTTCTTGCCTCTCAGTCCCTGTAGCTCCTACCTTGCCATCATGAGGACTCGATGGCTGCTTGGGAGTAGCGATGGCCTCCTCGGAGAACCTCTACAGCGGCAAAGAAGCTTCACCCGATTTCATCTGCCTCCACTTTGTCATGGTGCGAGAGAGAAGCCAGGGTTAGTCTATGTGTGTGGCTCCTCAACAACATGTGCATTTGGTGAACCAGAAGCTTCGGGTTGCAGTTTCAGAGCTGTTCAGATCAGCTGTTTTCACAGGATCACGGAGGCCTGTTCAGGGCACCTGGTCTCTAGAAGGTTGGCTGCCTTATCAAGCATCAATGTCGTGGCCACAGTGTCCTTTCATGGAGAATGGGAGAGCGACGACGAGTACGACAAGGAGCTCACCCAGTGCAGAGGCCTTGTACTTGATGTGTCGTACAGGTACAGCTTGACCAATCTTGCCCTGATCATGTGATGTGTGGGTCATACTAAAGTCACTAATTTCAGTTATCCATGTGGACAGTGATGAGGCTTGTTTTAGCACCATACATTATGGACTTTGCTGCAAAGATTGTAGGACAATAGTAAAAAAGGATTACAACTGTCATGATTTGTTAATCCTAGCAAGAGCTCTGTTTTTAAATGCATGTTGGGGATGTGCTGCTGCATCTCATAGGCCAACCTGGGGCATTATTTTTGAGGTGGACTAGAGTGTTAATGCTGCTCAAGGCCTAGTATCTTGTGGAAATGAAATAAGCTTACTTTTTAAAAAAAAATGTTGAGTTGAATTTTAGAAGCAATATCTTTGTCTTCATCGTGAGTGTTAAAGAGATGTTCCAACAAATGATGCGAGCAATCGCAAACTAGAGTACCAAGTTGGAAGAGCAGAAGGCGCAGATACTGGCTCTGGAAGAGCGCATCCGTTCTCCAGCTCTGTGTTTTCCGTCTCCTCCTCCCTCTCCTTCCGTTTCTTCCCAGATTCCAGATCCTCTACACAGGGACCCTCTCGAAGGGTCACGACCGCAGCCGAGTTCGATGCTTGAGTTGCAGATGCGTGCATTGGAGATTCGACAACGTGAAGACGAAGCCATGCGATGCGTGGAACATGAGCGATACCTTGCGGCTTTGGACAGAGGACTGACACAAGCGGCTTCCTCAAATCATTTTCTTGAGAAAATGAATTTCAGTAAGTATAATGGTAAACTCGATCCCACAACTCTTTATTCATGGTTGCATCAATTTGAAGCTTACTTTGCCGCAGTTAGAAAGAATGATACTGACAGGGTGATCTTAGCCAGTTGGTACTTGGAAGGTGAGGCCATTCCTTGGTGGACCCAGTGAGCTCATGTCCACACCAGATTAGGTATGGCAGCTTATGTTTGGGATGAGTTTGTCTGCGACCTTAAGCAGTGGTTTCTACCGCCCCATTACCTTGAGCGACTCGAAGACAAGTTTAGGGGAGTGCGTTCTGATGTGCAACCAGTCCTTGAGTTTGCCAACAAAATTTCAAACTTATGTTTGCAATTAGGCTTATTTGATACAGACAAGAAAGGGCAATTCCTGTATGGTCTTGACACGCAAATCCAGTGGGAGGTGCGTATGTTTAGGCCAGCCACCTTCGAAGACGCACTCTCTCTTGTGCAGAGTGCTGAAATGAAGCAGAATGGTGGAAAGCCCATGACTTTCCTGCCAGCTACTCCCAAGGCTACCACCTTGGGGGAAAAAGGCCAGAACCAGACAGGGTCTTCCCCAGGACAGAGCACGAGAGCCTCTGGCTCCAAGAACTCGACCAATGCGCCCAAGCTTACTCCAGACCAGAAAGCGGAGGCATGCAAGACCGGTGGCAAGTTGAGTGTTGAGGAGATTGCTCAGTACAAGAAGAAGGGTAGGTGTTTCTTTTGTCATACAAAAGGACACACTTCTCGGGAGTGTCCTAAGAAGACTACCGCTCCAAAGACTGCCACCTCAACCTCCATGGCATCAATGGTGAGCCGCGCTCCCACACAGACCCCAGTGGCTGCCTCTAGTTCTTCAAATCCCAATGCTTTAGTTGGAGCAATCATTAGCCATATCCAGATTGCCCAGACGGTGGCTAATGCTTCTGAGAAGTATTTGGCTCTCCATGAAAAGTTCGATAAGATTTTTCTTCGAGACAATCTCCCTCCCCAGCTCCCCCGGCCCGACCGGAGGACCACAAGATCGATCTCCTCCTAGGCTCGGAACCCCCGAGTAAATTTCCATATCGCTTTTCAAAGGCAATGGAATCGGAGTTGGACCGACAACTCCAAGAATTATTGCAATCTGGCTTCATCCGCTTTTGGAGGTTTTTTATGGCCCGAAAACCATTAAAAAAGGTTTTATATCAGTTTTCTTACCAGAAAGCTTCTCTAGGATTTTCATCATGGACAAGGCTATAGGAATTGTGGAGATTATTCATGGGATGAGCCAGTGGATTTAGAGATTGGACATGGAACATGAAGCTTGGACATGGAAGCTTGAACTTGAGCATAGACATGAAGAACTTGGACATAGAGCTTGGGCATGAAGCTTGGACATGAACATGGAACACAGAGCTTCGACATGGAGCTTGGATTTTGGACTTGGACTTGGACTTGGACTTGGATTTGGATTTGGATTTGGATTCACTGGACTTGGGATCCATTGGATTTGGATATTGGATTTGGTACTAGCCCGGTGAGAGATACTTGTGGGTCATCCTCGTGGTGTGCTCAGCATCAGAGATCTTGTGCGTCAACATCGACATTGACTTGGATATCCTACATCGGCATATTTGTTTGTTTTGTATTCATTGATTGTATTGATCCTGGCCAGTGTACTCGTGGATTGTTCCTGAATAAATTCCTAAAAGGAGGCGGGGCCTATTTTCCACTCAATGTGGTGTACTGTGCAAGATCTCCATTTCCTTTTCTCTCTCTATATTTTTCTCTCT
This sequence comes from Cibotium barometz, assembly GCF_041138505.1. Taxonomy (NCBI): domain Eukaryota; kingdom Viridiplantae; phylum Streptophyta; class Polypodiopsida; order Cyatheales; family Cibotiaceae; genus Cibotium; species Cibotium barometz. Next base: position 5,531,990 of record NC_141089.1, on the reverse strand, counting down.
TAGACACGTGGTTGAGTCTGTCACTGCACGCCTGCTTGGCTTACACGAGGAGTTCTTTCAAGAGTACCCCCCAGTTGTTGGCGGACTACTTGGAAGCCATGAATCTGCCGCCAAGCTAAGTAGGGGGGAATGTCACATGCACTTTGCACTGTAGTGCATGGTGACAAGATGGCTCATCATCATCAGTGCAACATTGTACAATATTAGCACGCTTTAGGATGATATTTGTCGTATGCCGTGACCCCATTGTAATCCTCAGTCCAGGATATGTTAGGCATGAGCTACATAGGTCATTCCTCAACCATAGTAAGTTAGTCAATCAATCGAAGTCCCTTAACCCACTTGGAGAGAATCATTCATGCATGTAGAGTGCCTAGAAACCTTAGGGTTTGCATTAGAAAGCATTTTGCATATTGCATATCATTCATCCCATATGCACGTAGATCACATAGACCAATCATCATCAGTGCAACATTGTACAGTATTAGCACCCTTTAGGATGATATTTGTCGTATGCCGTGACGCCATTGTAATCCTCAGTCTAGGATATGTCAGGCACGAGCTACGCAAGTCATTCCTCAACCATAGTAAGTTAGTCAATCAGCCGAAGTCCCTTAACCCACTTGCAGAGAATCATTCATGCATGTAGGGTCCCTAGAAACCTTAGGGTTTGCATTAGAAAGCATTCTGCATATTGCATATCATTCATCCCATATGCACGTAGATCACATAGACCATTGCAGAAGCCTTGAAATATCATCTAGTATTTTTAGGGTATTTATTAGCATTTATCTGCCATTTTTTTCATATTTTCTAGCATTATTTCAGCATTTAATACCATTATTTATCATGAACAAGTCGTGTAGCAAAACAAGCTACAGTCGGCCAGCTTCACAACCAACCGACCAGCACTTGGGAGCATATAAAAAGGTTTGCTTTTGCGCCGTTCCGTCCGTCATCTCATAATTCAGCCATCAAGCATCAAGCGTTCGAGCCTTCAGCCTAAGGAGCATCAACGATTGACCATTCAGCATATAGAGCACTTCAACCATCAGTGTTTTTAGCCAGCATTTCACCCTACAACATCTAGGAGCATCAACGCATGAGCACTCAGCCTCCATCAACAAAATGCAACAGTTCACAGCATTCAGCCCATCAGAAGACCTTGCGTTTTCTGCATAGATCGAGTTTTCAGCATTCATATCTTCATCCTTTTACTCCCGCACTCCGGTGAAGGTAACCCGCATACATTCATTCATTTTCAGCATTCATACATAGCCTAGAACAGTCCCAAACAGTCCATATCTTAGCCTCAGATTTGTAGCCTTCCCTCATTCCATTGGGAAGAGTGCATAGGCTCCAGATCGGTCATTATTGGTGCTTCTACAGCCATGTACAGTTCAACCCGACTCTTGGTCCTCCTAGATCTTGCGTTTGTCTTATCGTCAATCCAAAGTCATTCTCTTCAAAGTAATAAAAGAAAATACTATCCCGGTAACGGGATAGGGATCCGTCACTGGGTAATTCGTGACCCCATACGGTGTACAATTTCTATCTCTCTCTATCTCTCTCTAAATCTCTTAAAGTTTGAAGTCATAAAAGTGGATTGCTGAACTTGCGAAACTCAAGATATAGAAGGCGGTGTGAGACTTGTGTGACAGGATCCTTAATTATGAATACTTCCGCTGCATGTTACACCCTCCGTGGTTAGTGGGGGCAGCTTCAGGATGGCTGGGCAGCACGGTCCCTTTCTTCTAGATAGTGGTGGCGAGCCCACTTGGCACCTCCCCCCATTGTATGAGATAGCCTTCTCCTCCTTGAGCGGCCATACGAAGGAGAGCACCCCCCCTCTTTATAAATCTTGAGTCTCATTTCCTATTGGAGGGCGAGTTTGTACTTAGCCATTTTGGCTGTTTTTCTCAGCAACTTATTGAAGGATTTTTTTCCCGGAAAAAAAAAACCCATGTGCAACCAAGTATGCATGAATCTTTTCATACCAAGCCCTAGGAGCTTGCTTATGGCTATATAAGGCTTTCTTTAGCTTGCATACTTTGCTTTTCTACCCCTTTTGTGCAAAACCATGAGGCTGATACAAATATACCTCCTCGTGCAAGTCACTATTCAAGAAAGCAATTTTGATGTACTCAGTCTCGGCTGAAGAACCTGCAAAGGTATCCTACTTCTTGCTAGACCAAGAGAAAGGGCCAGATCCATGCTCATATGAGCATGATCAACTAAGTGCCTAGATGCGTGGTGAGAACTAGCATGCGCCTGGCAAAGGAGCCTCAACATGACTATCCCGTAAGGTTTGCAACAGCCAACGAGGTACGGCTTTAGCTTCGTGCATGGCTGTCCTTTCCTCTACGTATGCAGCAGCAACATCTGCCTGACCAATGGACTCAACATCAGGCATGTTTGGCTGCTGATTTTCAGCTTGTATGGGCTGATTTCTAGCCATAGGCTGAGTATCCAAATGCCCAACACCAAGTAAATATGTACCATGCAAAGGAAGAAGAGTATCAAAGAGATCTTGTGAGCCTACATGTGGCTGTTTTTTGCACTGAAGCAAGGGCTGAGAAGAATTCTCCACAAAAAACCACATCTTTGCTAACCATAATCCGCTGTGAGGTAGGATGGTAGAGACTGTATCCTTTGCTCTTTGAATTGTAGCCCACAAAAATGCATTTCACTGCCTTATCATCAAGCTTCGTGTGATGCTGCTCAAGCACAAGATCATAAGCCATGCATCCAAATACACGCATATGCGCCACTGATGGCACCCTATCATGCCAAGCTTCATAAGGAGTGATGTTCTGCAAAGCCTTTGTCGGACTTCTATTAAGAACATAGGCTGCACACATGACAGCTTCCATCCAAAACTTGTGAGGCAAGGTTTGGCCTTTGACCATACATCGTGCCATCTCCATGAGAGACCTATTTTTTTTATCTTAGATACACCATTTTGCTAAGGTGTATATGGCACGGTACAATAATGTTGAATGCCTCTTTTTGATAAATATGCATTAAACTCTTTAGACATGTACTCCCCCCCTTCTATGTGTACATAATGTCTGAATCTTACATCCAGATACATTTTCAGCCATGAGTTGAAAGTGCTTAAAGCACATAAATACCTATGACTTTCGCTTCATAGCGTAAGCCAGCTGATTCTGGAAAGATCATCAACGAACGTAATGAAGTAGAGATAACCTCCAATGGATGGTGTCCTCATCGGACCACATACATCACTATGTATGAGCTGTAATTTACGGACAGCCCTCATTGAACCAGCCTTGGGAAATGGTGGCCGATGCATTTTGCCTAAAATGCAACTCTCACATATATGTTTAACAGGTGCATCAAGTGTCCGCAATGCGGAGACCATATTATGCCTTTGCAGGCATAGCCGTCTAACAAAGTTCAGGTGACCAAACTGAGCATGTCAAAGCTTTGTATCTGTCACACTGGATGTGCTAAACATATGCAACTCTCTCATATGCATCAAGTCTGTAGAGACCATGACATAAAGTACGGAATGCAATAATAATATCCCTATCACTGCAATCATGTATAGTGCATTTTTCATCCATAAAACGGATCACTAGGCTGGACCTAGCAATGGCCGAAACTAACAGGAGATTCTTCTTGATACCTAGTACATACAATACATGAGAGAGTGATCGTCCCACCATTTGAAGCAGTGAGCACAATCTTTCCAACTCCTTTGATAGCATAATTGGAGTTGTTTACACATGTAATTGTGTCCCCCCTTGGGAGCATCGTCCAAGGAAGAGAATAGATGACGTTGTGATGTGTTGTGCTTGCTAGCACCACTATTAAAGTACCATACATCAGCATCTGTAGCTACCATGCATACATATGCAAAGAGGAATCATAGCTGCATTGTACCGAGAATGCCCATTCATCTTGAGCATAATTAGCTGAATCCTTTTTGTCAGCACTTGGTACTGATGCATCAGCCACCACAGACATGTCAAGAGTCTGATGCATCAGCCACCAGAGACATGTCAGAGTCTTTCTTCTCCTTCTGTTTTGCAAGCCTCTTCTTGCATTCATGTATGTAGTGCCCTTGTTTACATCCTTGCCAGAAGAGGCAAATGTCCTACCGTTGGCCTTGTAGTCAACATTTTCCAGATGTAGTCTGATCATGGTTTAGATCTGAGTTTCAGCATTTGTATGCAATCATCTTTTGGCAATATAGAGTAGATTAGGTCAAAGCTTGCCTTTTCTTGTGTATTTGCAACAAGATGTGATTACCATTAATTAACATCTAATGTGTTTAATTAGCATTAATCAAGCACGCTTCTGCACACATGTTACTTTCCAGTTCAAATTCAAGGAGAAAAAGAACACTTTATTGTGGTTCAAAAGTGCAGCATTTTGGGGTTATTGAAAGTTGCAGGTTGTCATCGTTTACTCTGGTGCTAACCTTATGAGTATTAACTCCCGGTTTTTGTTTTGTGATTAACATGAAGAACAGGCCAATTAATGTTGTATGCTGGAGGCGTGCTCTTTGTCTGGAAATTCTTGAAAAGGTTAGTTGTATGCTAGCGGTATGCTTTTTGCCTGGAAATCAATGTTGTACCTTGGAGGTGTGCTCTTTGCTGAGGTTAGCCTGGCTTGTAATAGCTTAGCTTATTGCCTACATATTTACTCTTGACTGTCAATGCAGGCAGATGTGCTCGAGTATTACGATCAGGTCATCAACTCCCCTAGTAGACCCTTTGCCATACCAGCTGTGTTACGTGTGAGTCTTTAATCCTGCACTTCAAAATACTTTCCTACAATGACTGCAATTTTTTGGTGCACTTTTGAAGGTCAACTAGACTCTAATGTGCTTGTTTTTTGGGTGTTAAAAGGTTGTGAGGAGATCACTATCTTTTTTTGTGCATCTCAGATCACAGACTATGTTCACACCCCCAAACAAGCTAAGGTGAAGTTGTCGTTGAACCGGAGAAACATTTTTTTACGAGATAAATTCAGATGCCAGTAAGTTGGTAGATCTTGTCCTAGCTTAGAGCTTTCTAATGACTTTTTTTGTTGTCTAATAACACTTTTATTCAGTCATTACTACTATGCTCATAACATTTTTAAAAATGGTTTTAATTTGAATTTAGCCTCTCTGCTTTATATTTGTTTGAATATTGCAACTTCAGTGCACTTGTTACAAGATTCCTCGTACTGCAGATACTGTAGCACAAGTGAGAACTTGACAGTGGATCATGTAATCCCTCTTTCTCAGGGAGGAGGATGGACTTGGCAGAATCTTGTAAGTAGTATTATTTTTCTGGTGATAATAGCTGATGCACATACCAGTCCTAGAGTCACATTTGAATAGACTTGATGAATGATATCTTCTTTCATTGCACCGTGGCTTAGTAAAGAAAATCATACACATGCTTTGAAACTCGTACCATTACCAGTTGGTTTACACCAGCAGACAAGTGAGTGATCCTCTCTTGAGCCGTATTGTAAGTAAGAGTTGATTGACGAACATACTTTTCAAGAAATGGAGTACGTGAGCGTGAAGGCCTTGCAACTTTGCAAGTTGCCTTGATCATCAGAGCTCATATGTGAGCTAGCTACACTCTTTAACATGTCGATTCATATGCCTTGCAGTTGGTATCTCATACCATTACTGGTGCAATTCTGTTAGATGGGTGGGGCTAGGTAGGCCTACAGTGATAATTATCTCTAGATTGTGCACATAGCCCCTTTAAACAACAATGTTCTTCAAGGTTTTCTTTAGATAAAGAAAAATGTCCACACTCAGGTGGACTAAAAACCTCTAAGAGTACATGTTTCTTGCCCTCCTGCTCCTCACGCTGCCATGTGGTAGTGTATTATCCCACATAGTGGGTTGGGGTCAACTTGACCCCTCTATATAGGGCTAAATGCCCATTGGTCTCCCCTGATCCCGCACCTTTAGTGTGGTTTCACGGGATCTTCAGGTGGGGGGTGTGGTTGTTGGCCTTTCACTCTGCATGTGGTGCTCTATTGTTCCGCGTTCTTTGCAAAAAAGAGGGGATGGGACTCTCTCCTTGCCTGACTATTCTTGGGAGGCTACATCGTGTGGGCGGAAGAAGGGAGGGGGGGGGGTGTTGTTCGGGCCTTGTAGGCCTTTAGTGCCAAACCGCTTCCGAAACAAAGAGGCATCAACTTGCTCACCAGGATCATCAACTGTAACTTTGGTATGCTAAGTCCTGGAACTTGCTGAAGACCATACAATGCCTTCCGAAGCCTGTAAACCACCCCCTCTGGACCCTGAACCTCAAAGCTTGGAGGCTGCTCAACATCCTCCTCCACCTGCAAGTCACCATCTGCCACTTGCTTGGCTTTCCTACAAGTCCCCTGGGAAAGAGCTTCCTCAACTGCAAGAGGCTCTTTGTCCCTACTGATATGAGACATCAGAGCATAGTTTACCTGTAAAGGCTCCTCTGACTGACAAACGCAAGAACTGGAATGTTCCTGCCTATTGCTGTCAACATCTGGCAAGCCATCCACCATCTGGTCTCAGAAAGCCTGCTACAGCGTATCCACATTCAAGTGGTCATGACGAAACTGCCACACATCACCAAACTGAGAACCTGTAAGAGAGAGTGCTGAGAGTTTGTAAATCCCATCCTCCACGCCGCCTTCCCATACAACCTGGCCTGTCGTCTCGAAGAGCAACAAAACGCTCCTCAAACTCCACCCGTACACTAGTCTTGCAAACCTCATGCACTGACAACAGATGAAAACCAAGAGATGGGACAAAAAGAAGAACCTGGGAGGAATGTTTCCCCCCTTTGCCATCGGGAACGATCTCTAACCTACCCTCATTGTGAATAGGGATAGTGGACTCGTCACCAATCAGGATGTGACTTGCGTGCCTCCAAAGATCCTGTAATAACTCCCGAGAAGGAGTCATGTGCCTGGAAGCACCACTATCAAGAATCCACTCCCGAGTGTCCCTAGTGGTGAGTCCAACCGTCTCCCTGCTCGAAGAAGATGAAACGTTGGTGTCCATAATCTCCAAGTGCACGAAAGCCGAAGTCTTCACGGTGAGCGCTGAGGAATCTGCACCCTGCTCGGTGCTCCGCTTAGGACATTTCCTCCAATAGTGGCCTTTCTCGCCACAATTGTTTTACAGGTCCTCTTTGCCTTCAAGGCGTCACGATCCACGTCGGGCTCCTGCTCGGAAGACTTCTCCTGTGAAGACTTCCCTTTGCCTTTATTGGTTCATGTGGTCCCGTGGAAACCTATGGTAGAGTACCAAGATATGTTGCGCCAGGCTTGCCCAGTTTGGGTTGAAGTGAAACAATTCCCACCAATGTTTTGGCGTGTTTTACCAGATCTCATGCGAGGTATCGGTGATGTCTTGGTGGTGCCTTGAATGACATCTAGAAACCGAAATCGTCTATGCATGTTATGGGATACTGGGAGACCTAGGCCGACACATTTGCGTGTCAATATGGCTGGGCTGCAACCTTTAATGTATGAATTGAGGTGGGATACATTTGCTGGCCACTGTTTCAAATGTGGTAAGATGGGCCACTTTGTCTCCGAATGTCCTAAGAAAGAACAAGTTGCTACTACCAAGGATATCGTTGATGGACAGTTGCCCGTGGAAGATGAGCATGATGCTCCTTTACATGATGCCCAACACATGGATGTACATGTGGATGTTCAGAATGAGGTTGAGCAGCCATGGGTGGAAGTACGTGGTAAAAAGACACGATTTTGTTGCCCCGCGGGGGGATTTCTCAGATGCTGTTTGGCGGGGGCCTTTGCGTACTCATCAAGGGCCCTTACACACATATGCTCGTCGCCCTTTGGGTTCAGGTGTCCAGCCAACAGACCAGGATTGAGAGGCCGGGAGGCCAACTTTCTCAGGGTACAGGGGCTCTTGGGGTGGATAGAGTAGAACGCTATCCTATTAGAAGTCGCCTAACAAAAGAAGCACAACAACAATTGCCTCTTATGTTTGGTTCGAAGGGTGAGGTCATCTCGCCATGGGATGGTCATTACCCTTTGGCACGTGCTCGGGAACTCCAAGGGCAGTCTGAGATCACAAATACCATGTCTAAAAATGCAATGCTTCAAAAGGTTCGTGATTTGGCAGATTGTCCTGGGCCTAGTACACGGCCTTGTTGATTCCTTTTCTGGGAAGGCGTATGAAAATTGTACAATGGAATGTAAAGGGTATTTCTTCGCGCCAAAAGCAGTTCAGGCTTTGGCGTACAACTTTTTATCATGGTTGGGATGTTTTGTGTGCAGTTGAACATAAGCAGCATAAGTCGGCTGGCAAAGCCTATGTATATAAGGGGTTTCATGTTTTCTACAGCGGACATCCTGCTTCGTAGTCAGGTGTTATGTTTGCTGTTCGTTTGCAGTTTCAGCCTTCTCTTGTGATTCAAGATGATCATGGAAGATTTCTAGTGATACAGATTGTTTGGGATGATACGCCTTTGTGGTTGTTAGGGGTGTATGCTCCAAATAATGCTCGTGCACGCCGTTTGCCGTGGAATGACTTGTGTGCTCTTTCAATCTCTCATCCTGGCTTTGTGATGGGAGACTTTAATATGTGTGTCTCCGGGGAGCAAGCCACGTCGCCTCATTCTGTAATGGATGGCCCGGAGAGAATGGCGTGGGAAGCTTTTGCAGCAAGGTCGCTAAAACAAGACATGTGGTCTTGGTTGCATCCAGATGAAAGGGGTTACACTTATGCCTCACAACAGTTTCGGGGCACTTATGCTAGATTGGATAGGATGTATATTTTACATCAAGATGTCTTTTTGCCAGAGGTTCTTACTATGATAGTTGATCAGCAACAGGTTTTGTCGGATCATTGGCCGCTTGTGTTTGAAATGGTCTATCATCCTGTGGATGCATATAAAGGCTTGTTGGGACGCTTGTCTTTGCGCTTAAATCACACTTTTTTGGAGCATGAAGTTTTTGATGTTTATATGTGTTAGTTGATACGGCATTTCTCCACAAGAGTGTCCATGGCTGATGATCATGCTTGGCCAGTGTTCCTTACCAACACTCGGAAATTGGCGCGGCATTATGGTCTTGCTAATGCCTCTATACAAAAACAGCATGTGGCTCTTCTTGAGTCGCTTTTAAAGGGCTTGCAGGCGTTCATGTTTACTGACTCTATGGATGCTGAAGTTGTGGATGCCATAGAATGGCTGAAAAAGGAGCTATCTAGGGTGTAGGAAGCACAATATGTTCGCTTTAAACTACTTGCACGTCTTGATGCTTTGCGGGATGCTAACTGTCAATCTCATCACTTCTATGATAAGTTGCATCAAAAACATATACGTGAGAATATTGTTAGGCTCAAGGCAACCTTGTTACTCAACCTTCTGAGGTTATTCAGCATTGCATCAGGTTTTATGAAGATTTGCTTGCCCCTCGAGAGGATGTCTCGCCGGCTGTCCTGGCTGCAAGGGAGTCATTGTTTGTTGAAGTACGATATCAAGTTGACCCTGATGTGGTGGTTCAGCTTGATGCTCCTGTTACTCAAGGGGAAGTGGAAGCTGTTCTCTCCAAACTTCCCATGGGAAAGAGCCCTGGTTGGGATGGTTTGACAAATGAGTTCTTCCGAAAATATGCTGATCAACTTGCAAAGCCTTTGACGCTTATTTGTCAAAGGGTTTGGGATGAGGGATATATGCCTACCGATTGGAAGTTGGGCATACTTCGTTTGTTGCCCAAAGTCCCTTCGCCTACTTCTTTGGCTCAATGGCGCCCAATCTCACTTATGGGTATTATGTATAAAATCTTTACAAAGATTTTTGCCAATCGCTTGCAGAAGGTGCTTCCTACTCTTATTCATCCATATCAATATGGATTTGTGCATGGCAGGAATATTTTGCATAATATTCTTAATGTTCAAATTGGAGTGGATTATGCCAAGGCAAAGAAGCAAGAGATTGTGATGGTGCAGTTGGATCTTGAAAAAGCTTTTTATCATGTCAGCTGGTCTTTCCTTTCTCAGTTAATGACAGCCATGGGCTTTGGTCCCAAAATGGCTAATTTGGTGCATTTACTTGGCTCTGGCTCTATCACGCGGATTATGCTCAATGGAGGACTTTCGGATGGTATTTCTCTCACCCGTTCTCTCCGGCAGGGCTGTCCTCTTAGCCCTCTTTTCTTTGCCATTGCCACTTATCCTATGTTATCTCGCCTAGATGCTATGGCATCGCATGGTGAAGTGGTTGGTTTGCATCTCCCTCATGGCAAGCAATTGGTTGCTCAAGCCCTTGCGGATGACACTTCTATGTTTCTCAGGGCCAAAAAAGCCAATATAGATCGAGCAATGGAAGCTTGGAATAATTTTGCATTGGCTTCTGGGCTGAAAATAAATTCAACAAAATCAGCCCTCATTGTATGCACGGAATTTGATCTTGAGGCATTAGGGTGGCAAGGCCGTGTGGTGCATACAGGAGACATTGTTCGTCATCTTGGGTATCCAGTGGGTGTGGATGTGGACCCCCAAGCGCTTCTTGCTTGGATTTCTGCTCGGATCTCGGATAAATTTGTGTATTGGAAAGCTCAAGGGTGGCCTATGCACGTGAGGGTTAAGGTAGCTCAGGTTATTATGCTTAGCATGATTTCCTATTTTTTGCCTTTGCTACCTTGGATGCACAAATCTCTTCTCCGTTTGGTTGCTCCCATTCGGTTTATGCTGTGGAAGAGGCAAGGAAATATTATGGGTCAAACATGGATAGCTTGGAATCACATTACGACGCCCAAAAGAATGGGTGGGGCTGCTTTACTGGATGTCCGCTTGCATATGGTGGCGCGTAGGTGGGCGCTTTTTCAGGATATGTGTTTGCAAGAGCAGCCTTGGGTATTCATGGCTCGTGACTTGATTGAGTTGAAGGGATTGTCACATGGACGGACACGTGTGCAGGCTTCATGGTGGGACATTGTGAATGCGGCTCATCCTGTTCGTATTCGCTCATCTCACATCTTATCACATATTCTCCTTTCTTGGCATGAAGTTCTACTATTGGCTCGGTGGGATCTTGGTCATGAAAGACTACTTTTGAACTCTTTGCAGTTCGAAACATTTGTGGAGTCGCGTGTCATTGTTTGGCCATACAGAGATGCTTCACGCATACGACTCAACCGCATGGTCAGGTTAGGCCTGGTTAGAATCCGAGATGCTGTGATACCTGGTCGTGACAGGCCATATTCGTTTCGTCGTGTTCGGCGGCACTTTAGGGTTCCTCGGACATTTCAGCCACTATGGGTTGACATCATGCATGCAGTTGAGCCTTTTACTCCATTGCCTCGGCCATTTGCAGATCAGCCTTGGCTTGATTGGGCACTATGTAAATCTGGTGACTTGATATCACTTTCAGCTAACAAGGTCTATCATAAGCTCGTATCAGAGAAAGATTGGGTTTCAGCCAAGGCCAATAAGGTGTGGGGATTGCACAAGTCTAAATCATGGTGGCAGAAAACTCTTATGCATGGTTGGCAATCTAAACTCCCTTACCAAGGTAAGGTTTTCATTTGGAGGATGTTGGTGGGAGGGTTACCTACATGGAATCAGCTCAGCCGTCGTAAAATTACATTGGCCTCTTGCTTCTTCTGCACGACATGCACTGAAACAGTTATGCATCTGTTCATGAGTTGTCCAGTGGCTCGTCAGATTTGGTCTTTTGTCTCTCGCGTCTGGGAGGCAGTAGAGAGGTCTACTGTTTCGGCTCATCAGTGGATATTTGGGATTTGTCCTCAAGTCATTACTTCGGACAGTCACCTTGTGATATTCCATTTCCTTAGATGGACAGGACTTTGGCATATTTGGACTACACGGAATGGGTTCATCTTTGATTCCTTGTCTGGAATACATGGGCACATTCTACGTATCCGCGGTTTGCTGCTTTGGCAGTTTTCTTCTCTTCTCTCAGCTCAGCTACTGGATGCAGATGTTATATCGTTATGGTCTACGGCGGCTCGGCTGGCTCATCTTTGATGCTTTTATTTGGGATGCTTATTTGGCTAGGAGGCTTTCTTATTTGTAAGATCCCTGTTCCCACCGAGCAACGGATTCGGGGTACTGGCAGCGGAAGTAGCGCTTCTCGCGCGGGACAGGGGTCCCACACTCGGGGCCTCGCCCACGGATATCCGGATAAGAGACTAATCCGTCGGTTGTTCCAAAACCGAACCCGGAAAAACTTCCTTTATCGGAAAGCACGGGCGATTCCACCAGGATAACTTTTTACTCTAACGTAGTCAAGATCATTTCTGATCGAGATGATCCGATTACATCTATAAGATACTTAGTCAGTTCAAGGAAGAAACTTGCACTTGGATCATTGGGATCAACGCTTTTTTCCCCATTCAAGAGGCACAGCCGTTGATTCCTATCCATAGAACATTTACTGTCCGGGATTTATTTTATTTTTTTTTTCTATCGTAAAAACAAAAGTTTGAGTCTCGGTTTACGAATCCATCAGTCCAGCCTAACCCCATCCAATCCCATGGGTTAGCCAACCGCCCAACCACTGTAGTGATGGGATTCAATTAAAAATTTGGTTAGGTTTTGTCCCGGGTACCAAGGAAAAGAGTTCCAAGGCCCCCTAGCCGGATGTTCATGCAAAATAAAACTAGTCACACCACTCACACACCCAATATGAAATTGCCCTTTTTCAACCAGATTCAACCAGTTTAAAACAATCCTTTAATAAAACCATAGTATCATTGATCACCATCTTCCAATTTATCCAATTGATTCTTAATTTCCCATCATTCCTTCATCAGAGTATCTATGGCATCATTGGCAACTAGAACGCTCAGGAGCCGTTTCGATAGTTCCTAGCCCATAATACTTGGCAATATAATCACTTAACAAGATGGACTCTCGTTGAAGATCAGCAAGATCAACCAACAGATCCATATAAGGAGCCATGGACTCATCCATTGAAGACCAGCAAGGTCAATCAACCAAATCCATGCTCGATTTCAGAAAACAACTCCAACTCTGTTCCAATATCTTCCTCGACGCACGCGTGGGTATCCTAGGCGACCCAGAGCCCGAGCACCGTATGGTCAGCACCCTCTAGGATCCTTCGCAGGTAACCTAGCGCTTCACGCATAGGCCGCTTCCTTGGCCCCTCATCCACCGTACCGGAAGCTCACCATTTTAATCGCACCGAGGCTGGTCAAGACCTCGGCCGACCTTGCTACGCGAGACGTCCTTCATTGACTCCCCGTCAGCAGTTGCAACTTTCTCATCACGACCTTAATCACAAGACGGTCAAAATGCTCCCCCCAGCATTCTTGACATAAAACAATCATTTACAAACAGCATTTACAAACAGCATTTACAAACAGTTTACAATACAATTTCTATTTTAACTTTCATTTTTCCACATTATCCCTCCTCAATCTACATTACTTATTCCATATTCCATTTATATGTATACTTATCCCATCACATCATTTCCATCTCATCACTTCAGATTCCCTCACATCACAATCGTATATTCACATCCATACATCCACAACTATATACGTACATTCACATCTACATGCATACATCTACATCCCTATGCATACATCCACATCCATATTCACATTCACCTCCATACATCTACATCTACATGCATACATCCACTCCACATTCACATCCACATCTATACATCTACATCTACATGCATACATCCACCTCTACATCCACATCTACGTCTATACACCTACATCTACATGCATACATCCACATCTCCATTCACATCTACATCTATACATCTACATCTACATGTATACATCCACATCTCCATTCCCATCTACATCTATACATCTACATCTACATGTATACATCCACATCTCTATTCACATCTACATCTATACATCTACATCTACATATATACATCCACATCTCCATTCTCATCTACATCTATACATCTACATCTTCATGCATCCACCCACCTCCACATCCACATCTACATCTATACATCTACATCTACATGTATACATCCACATCTCTATTCACATCTACATCTATACATCTACATCTACATGTATACATCCACATCTCCATGCATAATAAAATTCTTTTAATTAATCTAGGATGATAGTTCCTAGAATATGGTAGGAAGTCCTCTTTTTATGCTTTGAATGAATTTATTTTATGCGTAATTTCTATAAAAATTTTGCCATAGCTTCGCTACTATGACTGATAAATCTCAAAAATTTTTTTTTTTCTAAGGGATAAAGCTCATTATTAAAGACATAATTAGAATGGTCTCTAATTGGATCATCAATCCATAATGGTCTCTAATTGGATCATTAAGAAAACAATTAGAATGGTCTCTAATTGGGTCATCAATTCATAATGGATTGAATCATCAATGTGCATAAACTAAAAGCATAGCAAAAAGCCATTAATTTGGCCTCAAGCATAGCTTAATCTTGGATTAAGGAAAGGCTTTATGAAAAGCTTCATTTGGATTGAGAATGGGTCATGAGTATGACCATTTCTTGAGTGAGAGAGAGAAATTACATAAAAACCATTAGAATTTAAACATAAATGGAAATTAACTTCTATAGCATTTATTAAATTATGTAACTCTTCACTACTATTCACCAATTAACTTCAATAGCATTTAAAAAACCATACCAATTAAACTTCTCAAGCTTGAGAGGGGTTGAGAAGAGAGAATCATTGAGAAATTATAGAAAAGATCAAAATTCAATATACTTACCTTATGATTTGCTTGATTCTTTATTCACGGTAGAGGCCCCCAACCAATCAATTGGTTTAGTATGTTGATGGAGCCACCAATGGGGATTGAAGAAAGAGAGAAGTATCAAAAACTAGTGAATTATTAAAGAATTTACAATTCTTCTTGGCTTAGGTAGAGTAGAGTAACAATGCATAAGACATTATATTTTTTTCAACAAGGGGAGGCTTCTATTTATAGGAAAATTTGAGCTCCTAACCAAACAAACTGATTCTAGAATTTTCTAAGTCAGTTTGGTCACTTTTTAACCATTTTTAGGTCAGTTAAGCTAACTTTCTGGAACTAGACTTGAATGAGGAGAGAGGAGAGATGAAATATCTCAATTTTTATGAGTTTAAAACTCATTCAAGCATGTGAAATATGCACCTCCTTTAAAGAATTCCCCTTCCTTACATATGTGTCAAAATTGTATTGCTCATATTTTTTTACTAATAAACCTTGTACATTTTCAACTCTTCATCTTATGTGAAATATGCACCTCCTTTAAAGAACTCCTCTTCCTTACATATGTGTCATAGTTTTTTTTTACTAATAAGCCTTGTACATTTTCAACTCTTCATCTTATGTGAAATATGCACCTCCTTTAAAGAACTCCCCTTCCTTACATATGTGTTTATTTACTAATAAACCTTGTACATTTTCAACTCTTCATCTTATGTGAAATATGCACCTCCTTTAAAGAACTCCTCTTCCTTACATATGAGTTTATTTACTAATAAACCTTGTACATTTTCAACTCTTCATCTTATGTGAGCATTTACTCATTTTTGGGTATCTTCTTTTGCAATTTGGATTTATCTCCTCTCTACACATGGATTGATGCTATTGGCCCATAGAAACCTTAATTGGACCATAGTCTAAAGATTTCTGAAAATCTAGGCCCTTAGACTAAGGTTCTTTATACCTATTTTCAATTAATTCCAATTGCACATTGGAAAATTCTTTTTGAATTTCTGTTTCAGGGGAACTTATTTTAATAAGATGAGTTATCTTTCTATCCAAAAATATTCATAATCTGAATATTCTCTCTCTAGAATATTTTCTCTCTCTAGGTTAAAACAGTTAGAAACAAGGTCTTTATATTTCTGAAGAGGGATTGATTACGGGGGAAGATACTAGACATCAAAAAAGGGGTTGGGGGAGGAATCTTACATTCTACCCCACTTAAAAAACGCGAGATGTCCTCATCTCGCAACTTGGGATAATTTCGCAAGATGCACGAATATGAGACTTAGAGAAAATTTTTAATCAAGATTAACCACCAAGAAAAGTCTTAAAGAGAGCAAGATTCAAAATAAGAACAAGATTTAAACTTTATTCATTCACAGAACTTATACAGTAAAGATAGAAGAACTCTTTACACTTCCACAAGCCCGTCCATCATATGATCACAAAAGCAGTCCTCACAAGCTGCACAAGTATAGGGTAACTCATCTATGGGAA